>NC_091283.1:753241253-753582503 GCF_032444005.1 Ranitomeya imitator
TCCATATGTGTGTTCAGATTAATTTGTTCAGCATCCAAGGCTGTTCTATTTTACTGTGGTTGTTACAACCTTCACAATATTACACCCAATTTTCAAGTAAGCAAAAGTTGCACAGGTTTATCCAGAGCAAGAGCCAAATGTCAGCGCTGCATCTTATTACCGTACCTGGGCAGGGTGCCATCTTGCAGACTTGGATTGTTTCAGGCTTGTCGCCATCACATTGACCTATAACATTATCACTTGCTTTGCACACAACTTGGCGCTGCTGGATGCCCTCACCGCAACTTGATGAGCACTGTGAAATCCAAGGAGATAACATCAATCAAGAAAGTAAGTAGTTTGTGGAAGTGTAGAGATTTCCTTCAGAGAATGCAGGATGTACCGTATCTTCCAAGTTATTGGTTTCTTACAAACAGACAACAGATGCACCACAACCTCCCTTAAGCCTCATAAATAAATACAAAAATATATAAATGAAAAGCACATGTCGAGTAGCGTGGGCTGCATGTATACTCTGTTTTTGCCAAACATTTTTTTTTAACTATAATATTTACTTCCATGTACTTACAGTACATGTATTAAAGCAGCTTTGAAGTCAGAGAGGAAATTACACATCTGTAGTTGTCTTACATATAATAGTGAGTTCATAGAAATTAAGATAAAGTATTTGAGGATTTTTTTATACTAGGTATGTGATCAATGTTCAAACAAGAGGAACCTTCCTAAAAGCGGAGAGGGCATGCTGCTTTACTAGGGAAACTGCCTTAAAGGGTTTGCCCGTGGATAGAAAAAAAAGAAAGAAAATGTCATTACCAAATCACGTTTGTTTTGTCTAGGGAGATAATCTTTATATGGCACCACTATGACCCCTATCTTGTTACACCGACAAAAAACAGTGCTAGAATGTTAATAGGACAGGTGTTCATAAGCATGTGCATTCTTCATGTGTTTGTAGATGTGCGCACAGTGGGAATCCTGTTATGAATAGGCAATTCAGGACCACAATGGACCTTGAAGTTCAGAGCACACAAGTGACCTGACAAAAACCACAAAACATAGGACGAGCTCTGAGACGTGGGAACTCTGCTGACCGCAATCCCTAAACCTATCAAACCACACTAGAGGTAGCCGTGGATTGCGCCTAACGCTCCCTATGCAACTCAGCACAGCCTGAGAAACTAGCTAGCCTGAAGATAGAAAAATAAGCCTACTTTGCCTCAGAGAAATTCCCCAAAGGAAAAGGCAGCCCCCCACATATAATGACTGTGAGTAAGATGAAAATACAAACACAGAGATGAAATAGATTTAGCAAAGTGAGGCCCGACTTACTGAATAGACTGAGGATAGGAAAGATAGCTTTGCGGTCAACACAAAAACCTACAAACAACCACGCAGAGGGGCAAAAAGACCCTCCGCACCGACTAACGGTACGGAGGTGCTCCCTCTGCGTCTCAGAGCTTCCAGCAAGCAAGCAAAACCAAAAAAGCAAGCTGGACAGAAAATATAGCAACAAAAGTAACACAAGCAGAACTTAGCTTATGCTGAGCAGACAGGCCACAGGAACGAACCAGGAGGAAGCAAGACCAATACTAGAACATTGACTGGAGGCCAGGATCAAAGCACTAGGTGGAGTTAAATAGAGCAGCACCTAACGACTTAACCTCATCACCTGAGGAAGGAAACTCAGAAGCCGCAGTACCACTCGTGACCACAGGAGGGAGCTTGATCACAGAATTCACAACAGTACCCCCCCTTGAGGAGGGGTCGCCGAACCCTCACCAGAGCCCCCAGGCCAACCAGGATGAGCCATATGAAAGGCACGAACAAGATCGGCAGCATGGACATCAGAGGCAAAGACCCAGGAATTATCTTCCTGACCATACCCCTTCCACTTAACCAGATACTGGAGTTTCCGTCTCGAAACACGAGAATCCAAAATCTTCTCCACTATATACTCCAACTCCCCCTCCACCAAAACCGGGGCAGGAGGATCAACAGATGGAACCACAGGCGCCACGTATCTCCGCAACAATGACCTATGGAATACGTTATGTATGGAAAAAGAATCTGGAAGGGTCAGACGAAAAGACACAGGATTAAGAACCTCAGAAATCCTATACGGACCAATGAAACGAGGCTTAAACTTAGGAGAGGAAACCTTCATAGGAATATAACGAGATGACAACCAAACCAAATCCCCAACACGAAGTCGGGGACCCACACAGCATCTGCGATTAGCGAAACGTTGAGCCTTCTCCTGGGACAAGGTCAAATTGTCCACTACATGAGTCCAAATCCGCTGCAACCTGTCCACCACAGTATCCACACCAGGACAGTCCGAAGACTCAACCTGCCCTGAAGAGAAACGAGGATGGAACCGAGAATTGCAGAAAAACGGTGAAACCAAGGTAGCCGAGCTGGCCCGATTATTAAGAGCGAATTCAGCCAACGGCAAAAAGGACACCCAATCATCCTGATCAGCAGAAACAAAACATCTCAGATATGTTTCCAAGGTCTGATTGGTTCGTTCAGTCTGGCCATTTGTCTGAGGATGGAAAGCCGAGGAAAAAGACAAATCAATGCCCATCCTAGCACAAAAGGCTCGCCAAAACCTTGAAACAAACTGGGAACCTCTGTCAGAAACGATGTTCTCTGGAATGCCATGTAAACGAACCACATGCTGGAAGAACAATGGCACCAAATCAGAGGAGGAAGGTAATTTAGACAAGGGTACCAAATGGATCATCTTAAAGAAGCGATCACAAACTACCCAAATGACCGACATCTTTTGAGAGACGGGGAGATCCGAAATAAAATCCATAGAGATATGTGTCCAAGGCCTCTTCGGGACCGGCAAGGGCAAAAGCAACCCACTGGCACGAGAACAGCAGGGCTTAGCCCGAGCACAAATCCCACAGGACTGCACAAAAGAACGCACATCCCGCGACAGAGACGGCCACCAAAAGGATCTAGCCACCAAATCTCTGGTACCAAGGATTCCAGGATGACCAGCCAACACCGAACAATGAACCTCAGAAATAACTTTATTCGTCCACCTATCAGGGACAAACAGTTTCTCTGCTGGGCAACGATCAGGTTTATTAGCCTGAAATTTTTGCAGCACCCGCCGCAAATCAGGGGAGATGGCAAACACAATTACTCCCTCTTTGAGAATACCCGCCGGCTCAGAAAAACCCGGAGAGTCGGGCACAGAACTCCTAGACAGGGCATCCGCCTTCACATTTTTAGAGCCCGGAAGGTACGAAATCACAAAGTCAAAACGGGAGAAAAACAGCGACCAATGAGCCTGTCTAGGATTCAACCGTTTGGCAGACTCGAGATAAGTCAAGTTCTTGTGATCAGTCAAGACCACCACGCGATGCTTAGCTCCTTCAAGCCAATGATGCCACTCCTCGAATGCCCACTTCATGGCCAGCAACTCTCGATTGCCAACATCATAATTTCGCTCCGCAGGCGAAAACTTCCTGGAAAAGAAGGCGCATGGCTTCATCACCGAGCAATCAGCACCTCTTTGCGACAAAACAGCCCCCGCTCCAATTTCAGAAGCATCAACCTCAACCTGGAACGGAAGCGAAACATCTGGTTGACACAACACAGGGGCAGAAGAAAAACGACGCTTTAACTCTTGAAAAGCTTCCACAGCAGCAGAAGACCAATTGACCACATCAGCACCCTTCTTGGTCAAATCGGTCAATGGTTTAGCAATACTAGAAAAATTGCAGATGAAGCGACGATAAAAATTAGCAAAGCCAAGGAACTTTTGCAGACTCTTCAGAGATGTCGGCTGAGTCCAATCATAAATGGCCTGGACCTTAACAGGGTCCATCTCGATGGTAGAAGGGGGAAAAATGAACCCCAAAAATGAAACCTTCTGAACACCAAAGAGACACTTTGATCCCTTCACAAACAAAGAATTAGCACGCAGGACCTGGAACACCATTCTGACCTGCTTCACATGAGACTCCCAATCATCCGAGAAGACCAAAATATCATCCAAGTATACAATCAGGAATTTATCCAGGTACTCTCGGAAGATGTCATGCATAAAGGACTGAAATACTGATGGAGCATTGGCAAGTCCGAATGGCATAACTAGGTACTCAAAATGGCCCTCGGGTGTATTAAATGCAGTTTTCCATTCATCGCCCCGTTTAATACGCACAAGATTATATGCACTACGAAGATCTATCCTGGTGAACCAACTAGCCCCCTTAATCCGAGCAAACAAATCAGATAGCAGCGGCAAGGGGTACTGAAATTTGACCGTGATTTTATTTAGAAGGCGGTAATCAATACAAGGTCTCAGCGAACCATCCTTCTTGGCCACAAAAAAGAACCCTGCTCCCAATGGTGATGACGACGGCCGAATATGACCCTTCTCCAAGGATTCTTTTACGTAACTCCGCATAGCGGCGTGCTCAGGTACAGATAAATTAAACAGTCGACCCTTAGGAAACTTACTACCAGGAATCAACTCGATAGCACAATCACAATCCCTATGCGGAGGTAGGGCATTGGACTTGGGCTCATCGAATACATCCCGGTAATCAGACAAGAACTCTGGGACCTCAGAAGGGGTGGATGATGAGATAGACAGAAATGGAACATCACCATGTACCCCCTGACAACCCCAGCTGGACACAGACATTGATTTCCAATCTAATACTGGGTTATGGACTTGTAGCCATGGCAACCCCAACACGACCACATCATGCAGATTTTGCAACACCAGAAAGCGAATATCCTCCTGGTGCGCAGGAGCCATGCACATGGTCAGCTGGGTCCAATACTGAGGCTTATTCTTGGCCAAAGGCGTAGCATCAATTCCTCTCAATGGAATAAGACACTGCAAGGGCTCCAAGGCCACAGCGCCTAGCAAACTCCAAGTCCATCAAATTCAGGGCAGCGCCTGAATCCACAAATGCCATGACAGAATAGGAAGACAAAGAGCAGATCAAAGTAACGGACAAAAGAAATTTCGACTGTACCGTACCAATGGTGGCTGACTTAGCGAACCGCTTAGTGCGCTTAGGACAATCGGAGATAGCATGAGTGGAATCACCACAGTAGAAACACAGCCCATTCTGACGTCTGTGTTCTTGCCTTTCAGCTCTGGTCAAAGTCCTATCGCACTGCATAGGCTCAGGTTTATGCTCAGATAATACCGCAAAATGGTGCACAGATTTACGCTCACGCAAGCGTCGACCGATCTGAATGGCCAAAGACATAGACTCATTCAGACCAGCAGGCATAGGAAATCCCACCATGACATCCTTAAGGGCTTCAGAGAGACCCTTTCTGAAGATTGCTGCCAAAGCACATTCATTCCATTGAGTGAGCACAGACCACTTTCTAAACTTCTGACAATAAATCTCTATCTCATCCTGACCCTGACACAGAGCCAGCAAATTTTTCTCTGCCTGATCCACTGAATTAGGTTCATCGTACAGTAATCCGAGCGCCAGAAAAAACGCATCAATATTACATAATGCAGGATCTCCTGGCGCAAGGGAAAATGCCCAGTCTTGAGGGTCGCCACGTAATCTATATATATAATTGTCTAAGGGTTTTTCCGTCTGTCTGTCTGTCCTGGAAATCCCGCCTCTCTGATTGGTCGAGGCCGCCAGGCCTCGACCAATCAGCAACGGGCACAGCGACGATGATGTCATAAAGGACGTAGACATCTCACGTTTCTGATTCAGCGACGGGCACAGTATCGACGTAGATGTCATAATGGTTGCCATGGCGATGATGATGTCCTATTGGTTGCCTCGACCAATCAGCGACGGGCACAGTCTGCCGCGAATTCTGGAATCATCATTGTCTATATCCTACGGGGACATTGGCCTCGACCAATCAGCAACGGGCACAGCGACGATGATGTCATAATGGTTGCCATGGCGACGATGATGTCATAAAGGTTGCCTCGATTAATCAGCGACGGGCACAGTCTGCCGCGAATTCTGGAATCATCATTGTCCATATATTACAGGGACATGCATATTCTAGAATACCCGATGCGTTAGAATCGGGCCACAATCTAGTAAAGAAATAATGATCTTAACTTGTTGAACTGGGTCACCAGAGGAGCGAGGTTTCAACGCCAGAAACAGTTTGCAATTATTTTTGAAACTCAGAAATTTAGCTCTATCTCCAGAAAACAAATCAGGAATAGGAATTCTTGGTTCTAACATAGAATTCTGAGCCACAAAGTCTTGAATATTTTGTACTCTTGCAGTGAGAAGATCCACACATGAAGACAGACCTTTAATGTCCATCACCACACCTGTGTCCTGAACCACCCAAATGTCTAGGGGAAAAAAAGGCAAAACACAGTGCAAAGAAAAAAAAATGGTCTCAGAACTTCTTTTTTCCCTCTATTGAGAAGCATAGTACTTTGGGCCTCCAGTACTGTTATGAATAGGCAATTCAGAACCACAATGGACCTTGAAGTTCAGAGCACACAAGTGACCTGACAAAAACCACAAAACATAGGACGAGCTCTGAGACGTGGGAACTCTGCTGACCGCAATCCCTAAACCTATCAAACCACACTAGAGGTAGCCGTGGATTGCGCCTAACGCTCCCTATGCAACTTGGCACAGCCTGAGAAACTAGCTAGCCTGAAGATAGAAAAATAAGCCTACCTTGCCTCAGAGAAATTCCCCAAAGGAAAAGGCAGCCCCCCCACATATAATGACTGTGAGTAAGATGAAAATACAAACACAGAGATGAAATAGATTTAGCAAAGTGAGGCCCGACTTACTGAATAGACCGAGGATAGGAAAGATAGCTTTGCGGTCAACACAAAAACCTACAAACAACCACGCAGAGGGGCAAAAAGACCCTCCGCACCGACTAACGGTACGGAGGTGCTCCCTCTGCATCTCAGAGCTTCCAGCAAGCAAGCAAAACCAAAAAAGCAAGCTGGACAGAAAATATAGCAACAAAAGTAACACAAGCAGAACTTAGCTTATGCTGAGCAGACAGGCCACAGGAACGAACCAGGAGGAAGCAAGACCAATACTAGAACATTGACTGGAGGCCAGGATCAAAGCACTAGGTGGAGTTAAATAGAGCAGCACCTAGCGACTTAACCTCATCACCTGAGGAAGGAAACTCAGAAGCCGCAGTACCACTCGTGACCACAGGAGGGAGCTTGATCACAGAATTCACAACAGAATCCTCATCTAATACTGGAGATAAAAGGGTTCTGCCTGCTGTGACCTAGATATAACCTATATCATCTATACCATCGTTCATACTATCAAACTTTCTCCAGGTCACAGCAGCGGAGCTTCTTACTGCACATGCTCACGGGTTTATGTCATATTAATATTCCACTCGTCACCATCAGGCACCTCTCCAACTTCTTCCAGTCATCCACAGCATCCTAAGGGACATCCCTTTCCATACCATACCTGATTTCTTCGCCTATTATAGTCTTACTTGGAAACTCTGTATACATTTCTCCACTTCAGCTCCGTCTCTCTACCTTTATCTTCTTATAAGTGAGGTTTGACAAAGACCCATCACGGGATCGAAACGTTACCTACTTTATACCTACCACGGAGACCTTCTCTATTTTGCCTAATATTGTGGTGACCTGAATAAACTTTTGCTCTTGTTATGCATCCAAAAATTCAAAACTTGAGTGCGGCTGTTTTCTTCAACTTATGCCTATTAATATTCCACGACATGTTTCTGTCAGTGTAACCAGACAACAGTCATTTTAATGCACATTGTGATTATATCCCTAGCCTAAATGATTCTGATTTGCTGATTAAAGGTATTTATAAATTCATTTACAATGGCATTTTTTTACATTTTGGAAGAATCCCATTAAGATAGCTTTCATGGATCTTGGCAAAAGGCCCCTTCACTTAGGAGGTCCCAGGAAGTTCTTTGGTATTCATCCTTTCACCCCTATACAGGAATCTGAGTTTTGCTGTGAAGACTCTTGGGTTGCGTATAAGGAGAAGCTGCTGGACTGTGAAGCGAGTTGGCAGAGGACAATGGTATATACAGATCAAAGCCAGAGAGATGTAAAATTGGTTATGAGAATATCGGAAGTCAAGTAAGAATTGCACCTCATATACATAGGACAGCTTAGCACAGATGGAGACAACTGTGGCACACGATGCAAACACCTTTCCTACATCAGTGCTCCAGGTGCGCCGAACGTCTGGAGAAAATCTAATATACCCGAAGATTTCACCTATTATAAGTTCATGCTTAAAACATACAACTCTGCCCTTCACCTCTCCAAACAAACCTATTTTAACACCCCTATCACCTCACTGTCCAATAACCCTAAACGTCTCTTTGACACTTTCCAGTCCCTACTCAAACCAAGAGTGCAGGCCCCAACCACAGATTTTCGGGCTGACGATCTGGCCAATTACTTCAAAGAAAAAATTTACCACATTCGACAGGAAATTATCTCCCAATCCCTTCATACCATGCACTGTCCTCCCTCCCCCACTGCATCTAGCTCACTCTCTGACTTTGAACCAGTCACAGAAGAAGAAGTAATCAGGCTCCTTGCATCTTCTCACCCGACCACTTGCACCAGTGACCCCATTCCGTCACATCTCCTCCAGTCCCTTTCCCCGGCTGTCACCTCTCACCTAACAAAAATATTCAACCTCTCTCTCCCGGTATTTTTCCCTCCTCATTTAAGCATGCCATCATGCATCCATTACTTAAAAAATCATCCCTCGATCAAAACTGGTGCTGGTAGTGGGCGACTCAATTATTAGGGGAACAGATAAGGCAATCTGTCACAAAGACAGGGATCATCAAACGGCGCCTACCTGGCGCTCGAGTCTGATACATCGCTGATCGGGTGGACAGATTACTGGGAGGGGCTGGTGAGGACCCAGCGGTCATGGTGCACATTGGCAGAAATGACAAAGTTAGAGGTAGGTGGACGGTCCTTAAAGATGATTTCAGGGAATTAGGCTGCAAGCTGAAAGCAAGGACCTCCAACGTGGTATTTTCTGAAATACTGCCTGTACCACGTGCCACGCCAGAGAGGCAACGGGAGATTAGGGAGGTTAATAAGTGGCTCAAGAATTGGAGTAGGAAGGAGGGGTTTGGGTTCCTTCAGAACTGGGCCGACTTCTCAGTTGTCTACAGGCTCTACGCTAGGGACAGGCTGCACCTCTATGGGGAGGGTGCAGCTGTGCTGGGGGAGAAAATGGCTAGAAGGTTGGAGGAGTGTTTAAACTAGGAATTGGGGGGGAGGGTACTCATTTTATAGGAGGGGAAGATAGTGCAGATAGAGACCTGGGCACAAATAAGGAAGATGGGGGTGGCGGTGGCATGGGGGGTGGGGTTAGAACAGTTAATAATTTAAGAAAAAATAGAGGTGCAGAGAGATACATAAAATGTTTTTATACTAATGCAAGAAGCCTCGCCAACAAAATGGACGAATTAGAATTGATGTTGTTGAAGCATAATTATGACATGGTGGGGATATCTGAAACGTGGCTGGATGAGAGCCATGACTGGGCTGTTAATTTACAGGGTTATAGTCTGTTCAGAAATGACCGAATGGATAAGCGAGGGGGAGGGGTGTGTTTGTATGTAAAATCGTCCTTAAAACCCATCCGGCGTGATAATATAGGTGAATTTAATAAAAATGTAGAGTCCCTGTGGGTGGAGATAAGGGGAGGGGGAAAAAATAATAAATTACTGATAGGGGTTTGTTATAAATCTCCAAAACTAATGGAAGCAATGGAGAATATCCTCGTAAAGCAAATAGATGAAGCTGCGACTCAAGGAGAAGTCATTATTATGGGGGACTTCAACTACCCTGAAATAGATTGGGGAACAGAAACCTGCAGTTCCAGCAAAGGTAATCGGTTTTTGACAACTATGAGAGACAATTACCTTTTACAACTGGTTCAGGACCCAACAAGAAGGGGGGCACTGCTAGACCAAATATTAACCAACAGGCCAGACCGCATATCAAATATAAGAGTTTTCATGTATCCTCTAATAAGATGTGTAGTAGAGGGGTTACACGGACACTAAACTTCAGGAGGGCAAATGTCCAACGGATGAGAGATGATCTTGGTGCAATTAACTGGGACGATATCCTGAGACATAAAAATACACAAAGAAAATGGGAGACGTTTATTAGCATCCTGGATAGGACCTGTGCACAGTATATACTGTATGGGAATAAACATACTAGGAATAGGAGGAAACCAATATGGCTAAATAGAGCTGTAAGGGGCGCAATAAGTGACCAAAAAAAAGCATCTAGAGAATTAAAGGAAGTAGGTAGTGATGAGGCATTAAATAAATACAGAAAATTAAATAATGTCTGTAAAACGCAAATCAAGGCAGCAAAGATTGAGACAGAGAGACTCATTGCCAGAGAGAGTAAAAATAATCCCAAAATATTCTTTAACTACGTAAACAGTAAGAAACTAAAAAATGATAGTATTGGCCCCCTTAAAAATAGTCTGGGTGAAATGGTGGATGAGGATGAGGAAAAAGCCAATATGCTAAATTACTTTTTTTCATCAGTATTTACAAAAGAAAATCCCATGGCAGACAATATGATCAGTGATAACAAAAATTCCACATTAAGTGTCACCTGCTTAACCTAGCAGGAATTACGGCGGCGTCTAAAAATTGCTAAAATTTACAAATCTTCGGGCCCGGATGGGATACACCCCCGAGTACTGCAGGAATTAAGTACAGTCATTGATAGACCATTATTTTTAATCTTCAAAGAGTCCATAATAACAGGGTCTGTGCCACAGGACTGGCGTATAGCAAATGTGGTGCCAATATTCAAAAAGGGGACAAAAACTGAACTCGGTAATTATAGGCCAGTAAGCTTAACCTCTACTGTGGGTAAAATCCTGGAGGGCATTCTAAGGGATGCTATGCTGGAGTATCTGAAGAGGCATAACCTCATGACCCAGTATCAGCACGGGTTTACTAGGGACCGTTCATGTCAGACTAATTTGATCAGCTTCTATGAAGAGGTAAGTTCTGAACTGGACCAATGGAACCCAGTAGATGTAGTGTATATGGTCTTTTCAAAAGCTTTTGATACGGTGCCACACAAAAGGTTGATACATAAAAATGAGAATAATGGGGATAGGGGAAAATATGTGTAAGTGGGTTGAGAGCTGGCTCAGGGATAGGAAACAAAGGGTGGTTATTAATGGAACACACTCGGACTGGGTCGCGGTTAGCAGTGGGGTACCATAGGGGTCAGTATTGGGCCCTCTTCTTTTTAACATATTTATTAATGACCTTGTAGGGGGCATTCAGAGTAGAATTTCAATATTTGCAGATGACACCAAACTCTGCAGGGTAATCAATACAAAGGAGGACAGTTTTATATTACAGGATAATTTATGTGAACTAGAAGCTTGGGCTGATAAATGGCAAATGAGCTTTAATGGGGATAAATGTAAGGTCATGCACTTGGGTAGAAGTAATAAGATGTATAACTATGTGCTTAATTCTAAAACTCTGGGCAAAACCGTCAATGAAAAAGACCTGGGTGTATGGGTGGATGACAAACTCATATTCAGTGGCCAGTGTCAGGCAGCTGCTACTAAGGCAAATAAAATAATGGGATGCATTAAAAGAGGCATAGGTGCTCATGAGGAGAACATAATTTTACCTCTATACAAGTCACTTGTTCAACCACACTTAGAATACTGTGCATAGTTCTGGTCTCCAGTGTATAAGAAAGACATAGCTGAACTGGAGCGGGTGCAAAGAAGAGGACTGGGGGGTCTGCAATACCAAGATAGGTTATTACACTTGGGGCTATTTAGTTTGGAAAAACGAAGACTAAGGGGTGATCTTATTTTAATGTATAAATATATGAGGGGACAGTACAAAGACCTTTCTGATGATCTTTCTAATCATAGACCTGAGACAGGGACAAGGGGCATCCTCTACGTCTGGAGGAAAGAAGGTTTAAGCATAATAACAGACGCGGATTCTTTACTGTAATAGCAGTGAGACTATGGAACTCTCTGCCGTATGATGTTGTAATGAGTGATTCGTTACTTAAATTTAAGAGGGGACTGGATACCTTTCTGGAAAAGTATAATGTTACAGGGTATATATACTAGATTCCTTGATAGGGTGTTGATCCAGGGAACTAGTCTGATTGCCGTATGTGGAGTCGGGAAGGAATTTTTTTCCCCAATGTGGAGCTTACTCTTTGCCACATGGGTTTTTTTTTTGCCTTCCTCTGGATCAACATGTTAGGGCATGTTAGGTTAGGCTATGGGTTGAACTAGATGGACTTAAAGTCTTCCTTCAACCTTAATAACTATGTAACTATGTAACTAAAACTGTGCCGCTAATAGACCTGTCTCTAATCTTCCCTTCATCTCTAAACTCCTCGAACGCCTGGTCCACTCCCGTCTTATCCACTATCTCTCAGATAACTCTCTTCTTGACCCTCTTCAATCTGGTTTCTGCTCTTTACACTCTATTGAAACTGCCCTCACTAAAGTCTCTAATAACCTCCTAACAGCTAAATCTAATGGTTACTACTCCATGCTAATTCTCTTGGATCTCTCCGCAGCATTCGATACTGTGGATCATCAGCTCCTCCTCACTATGCTCTGCTCCATCGGCCTCAAGGACACTGTTCTCTCCTGGTTCTCCTCCTATCTCTCTGACCACTCCTTCACTGTATTCTTTGCTGGTTCCTCCTCCTCTCACCTTCTCCTTACTGTTGGGGTTCCTCAAGGATCAGTCCTAGGCCTCCTCCTCTTCTCTTTGTATACTGCCCCTATTGGACAAACAATCAGTAGATTTGGGTTCCAGTACCATCTCTATACTGATGACACCCAATTATACACTTCTTCTCCTGATATCACGCCTGCCTTTTTAGAAAACACCAGTGATTGTCTTACGCTGTCTCTAACATTATGTCCTCCCTCTATCTGAAACTGAACCTGTCAAAAACTGAACTCGTGTTCTCTCCCTCTACTAACCTATCTTTGCCTGATATTGCCATCTACGTGTGTGGTTCCACCATTACTCCCAAGCAACATGCCCGCTGCCTTGGGGTCATCCTTGATTCTGAGCTTTCCTTCATCCCCCACATCGATCATTGGCTCACTCTTCTTTTCTGCATCTCAAAAACATTTCTAGAATTCGACCTTTTCTTACTTTCGACACTGCAAAAACTCTTACTGTTTCACGCATTCATTCTCGTCTTGACTATTGTAACTCTCTCTTAATCGGCCTCCCTCTTACCAAACTCTCCCAGCTCCAATCTGTCCCGAATGCTGCTGCCAGGATTATATTCCTCACCAACCGTTATACCGATGCCTCTTCCTTGTGCCAGTCAGTCCTAGTGTTGAGCATTCCGATACTGCAAATATCGGGTATCGGCCGATATTCGCTGTATCGGAACTCCGATACGGAGTTCCGATATTTTTGCGATATCGGATACCGGAATCGGAAGTTTCCATAGTGCAATGATGCACTATAATGGAGAGTGGGCGGTGCGTGGGCTGAGATTGCGTGTGTGTGTGCGGGCGAGGTCTGTGCGTGACCGTCGGGGCTCTGTGCGTGCCTGCCTGGCTCTGTGCGGCCTGCCGGGGCTCTGTGCGTGCCTGCCGGGGCTCTGTGCTTGCCTGCTGGGGCTCTGTGCGGCCTGCCGGGGCTCTGTGCAGACTGGCGGGTCTTTGCGGGCTGCCGGGGCTCTGTGCATGCCTGCCGGGACTCTGTGCGTACCTGTTGGGGCTCTGTGCGGCCTGCCGGGGCTCTGTGCGTGCCTGCCAGGGCTCTGCGGCCTGCTGGTGCTCTGCGGGCCTGTCGGGGCTCTGTGCGGGTTTGCCGGGGATCTGTGCGGGCTGCCGGGGGTCTGTGCAGGCATCGTCCGATGGGACTACAAGACCCATCGGACGATGCCTGCAACAGTGACAGTGATTGACACATTAGCCAATGATGGGACAGTAGTAGTCTCATCATCCAGCTAATGTGTTGAATGTAAAAAAAAAAAAAAATACTACATACATACATACTAAATACATACAACATACATACTACATACATACTACATGCATACTACATGCATACATACATACTACATACATACTACATACATACATACTACATGCATACTACATACATACTACATACAATACATTCATACATTACATACAATACGTACATACAGACATACAGTACATATAACATAGAGTACTTGCTCACCATTACTTGTCACTTTGTTCCCCGAAGCCAGTGTCATCTGTAAAAAAGATTAAAATAACAAACAACCAATATCCTCCCTGTCTGCAGAAATCCACGCGTGTCCCACGACTATCTAAAATATAGGGGGACCCCACGTCATTTTTTTTTGGGTCCCCCTATTTTAATAGCTAGTAAAGGTTATGCAGACAGCTGCGGGCTGATATTCATAGCAGGCTACAAATATTGGCCCCCGGCCATCGGCTTTCCCCCTCTGGCGCAGAGCATTGCACGGGAGCCCACGCCGTTTTTTTTTTAAATTCAACGCTCATTAAGGAATCTTTCACACTTGCGTCGGTATGGGTCCGTCGCTATGTGTCGGGCCGACATACTATGCACGTTGTGAAATTTGTGCACGACGTGGGCAGCGGATGCAGTTTTTCAACGCATCTGCTGCCCATTCTGAAGTCTGGGGAGGAGGGGGCGGAGTTTCGGCCGCGCATGCGCGGTAGAAAATGGCGGGCGCGACGGACAAAAAACCGTTCACTTGAATGTTTTTTCATGCCGACGGTCCGCCAAAACACGACGGATCCATTGCACGACGGACGCGATGTGTGGCCATCCGTCACGATCCATCGCTAATACAAGTCTATGGGTAAAAAACGCACATCCTGCGAGCACATTTGCAGGATCCGTTTTTTCCCAAAACGATGGATTGCATCGGATTGCTAACAACGCAAGTGTGAAAGTAGCCTTAGAAACATTGGCCTTTCTATGTTATATGTACTCTATGTTATATGTACTGTATATCTGTATGTATGTATGTATTGTATGTCATGTATGAATGTAATGTATGTAGTATGTATGTCTTTTTCCATTCAACACATTAGCCGGATGATGGGACTACTACTGCCCCATCATTGGCTAATGTGTCAATCACTGTCACAGGCATCGTCCGATGGGACTTGTAGTCCCACTGGACTATGCCTGCACAGACCCCAGACAACCCGGCAAGCCTGCAGAGAGCCCCGGCAAGCCCGCACAGAGCCTCGGCAGCGCCGCACAGAGACCCGGCAAGCCCGCACAGAGCCCCGGCAGCCTGCACAGAGCCCCGGCAGGCAGCACAGAGCCCCGGCAGGCAGCACAGAGCCCCGGCAGGCACGCACAGAGCCCCGGCAGAGCGCACAGACCCCCGGCAGGCCACACAGAGCCCCGGCACGCCGCACAGAGCCGTGGCAGGCCCGCACAGAGCCCCGGCAGGCCCCACAGAGCCCCGGAAGGCACGCACAGAGCCCCGGCAGGCACGCACAGAGCCCCTGCAGGCCGCACAGAGCCCCGGCAGGCACGCACAGACCCCCGGCAGCCCACACAGACCCCTGAGACGCCTGTACAGATCCCCGGCAGGCCCACACAGAGCCCACCCACACACACAGATACGCACAGCGTCTGCCCATGCACCGCCCACATTCTTTCCCCCTCCGGAAGAGGATGTAGAAGGACAGAAAGGGCTTATTTACATTCCGATAGTTGTGTCCCATTGACTTGCATTGGTATCGGGTATCGGTATCGGCAATATCCGATATTTTTGGATATCGGCCGATCCAATCCAATACCGATTCTTCTTGATATCGGAAGGTATCGCTCAACACTAGTCATTACACTGATTACCCATCCACTCCAAAATCCAGTACAAAACTATTACCCTCATCCACAAAGCTCTCCATGGCTCAGCAACACCCTACATCTCCTCCCTGGTCTCAGTTTACCACCCTACCCATACTCTCCATTCTGCTAATGACCTGAGGTTAGCATCCTCAATAATCAGAACCTTCCACTCCCATCTCCAAGACTTTACACGTGCTTCGCCAATTCTTTGTAATGCACTACCCAGGTTAATACCATTAATCCCCAATCCCCACAGTTTTAAGTGTGCCCTAAAAACGCATTTGTTCAGACTGGCATACCGCGTCAACGCATTAACCTAACTATCCCTGTGTGGCCCATTCAAAAAAAAAAAAACTTAAACCATAATTAGGTTACTCACATCATATTCTCATATATTTCATGCAGTTAATAGCCCTCTGTGTCTGCACTGTTAAATACTTAGGCTGTTAACCAGTTCATGCAGCTTTACATTAACACCCGATCCTTACACTATGGCTGGTCTGAACAACGAAAGCAATTGTTACCATCCACCTCTCGTGTCTCCCTTTTTCCTATAGATTGTAAGCTTGCGAGCAGGGCCCTCACTCATCTTGGTATCTATTTTGAACTGTGATTTTGTTACGCTGTAATGTCTATTGTCTGTACAAATCCCCTCTATAATTTGTAAAGCGCTGCGGAATATGTTGGAGCTATATAAATAAAATTATTATTATTATAAGAATAGAATCAGTGACAAAATCAGTATTGCTAAACAGTCCAAGGTCAAATCCAGAAATCAGGCAGTAGGGACGTGATAACAAGCCGGGTTGAGAAGCAGAATTAGATATTAGGAGTATATCTAACAAGGGGCCGTATTGCTACACTTATAAATGCAAGGTACTGTGGTGGTTTCAGAATGTACAGGGTGTCCCTAAAGTTTGGACTCTTAAAATTCTCATTAACTATAATTTAAATTAATTTAATTTAATCAACTGTAGTAGAATTTTGTAAAGCACATCAACCTTTGCATCTCAAATTATGGAAATCATATTGAAGAAGTTATTTAATATTCCAATTGAATAAAATGTTAATAAGTTTCATATCATGAAAATATGTATTTTTGCCTGTGTCCAGACTTTAGGGACAAACACCCGGTATAATGAGTTGGCCTGATGATGAGACATAGTAGTCACATCTGAGCTTTGGTGCCTAAAATGAGTGAAAGGCTCCAAATTTTCATGAGAAGATACCAGTATTGTTATTGGATCATGGTAGGAGGTGGCTGCTTCACATTTTGCATTTGGTCCTATGAGCTTCAAGCTTTAATTTCCATGGAATTCTGCATTTTAATGTATGCTATTCTTTGTTTTTTACCATACAGCATAATTAAACCTCTACTGGAAAAATATAATTCCAGTGCATTGAGTGACTGTGAAAGGACTAACCTGTGACCAGGCCCCTGTTCGCCACTGTGCAGGACATGGTATGCGGTTGCATGGCCTCCTTGGTTCTGGACGGTCAGCAGTACAGTACTTTGTATGGACAGTTCGATTGGTGCCATTGTGCAGGTGCTGGATACATTGGACTAGCCTAGTTTGGACACCCAACTTTCCACAGGTTTTGCTGCAAGGTCCCCATTCATCTGTTACCCATCTACAAGGACAAACATATACCAATTTGTTTTTGTAACTTAATGAAAATGCTGTCATGCTGTTCTATGCAATATATCACCTGGTTATAGCAGCACTACAGTACATAAATAAATGTGCAATGTATCATTCTACATTTAGTCCTAGTCATCCTGTGATTAATTTGTACAGCTTAGGGCAAGATGGAAACAAGATGTCAGCGAGTCCAATATCTTTCTTTGCAAGACTTTGGAAATCAATTCATGATGATAAACAGATGCAATGAGGTAACCTAAATAAGGCTGACCATTAAAAAGTGCATGGAAATGAGCATTTCCCCCCAAGCATAGAATAAATAAACATAAAAACTGTAAGCTCTTCTACTATCAAAATAAAACTGGGTAAAGGTAAAATGATCAAGAATTTATGTAAAGTATTTTTTAAAATGTAATAAAATAGATTATATATACCGTAATTATGTAACAATTATTAGTCACCTACATATACACGTAAGACATTAACATTTTATTATTTTTAACTCATTGTTGACGCTTGTAGTACCTGTAGTGCGCCATCGTTCTATGAGCAGGCTCAACTGCTCATACAGCTCCCGAGTATATCTGCGGCAATAGTAGTTAGCAATTTAACCTCTTAGATGACAGTTGCAGTACCTAGCAATATGATCGCAGGGGGTCCATTGGATCTCCATTTCAGCCGGAGGCCTACTGAAGTCCCCACTATCTACAATGCTACTAATGATACAAAGTCCAGCTGGTGACACGACTTCATAATAAACCGGCAATTATACGACAGTATTGCTGTGTATGGTATAGGTGATCAAGTGATCACAGATTCAAGTAATGTTTTCAAAAACATAATAAAAATTGTTAAACAAATATATAAAAAAAACTGCAAATATAAAACTTTAAATCACCCCCTTTCTCTTGTAATGTAGAAAATAAAATAACATTTGCTACATTATATGTGTACTAGTCTAAACTAATAAGATATAAAACCTTTTGTCCCAGATAGTAAATGCTAGACCGAGAGGGGACAAATTGGCAAAATAGTTCTTTTTTTATGTCATGTCCTGCACATGTGCTTTATGGGGTATTTTGCTCTGTGCCAAGAAAGAAGAAATGATCCACCGCCTGGTAAGTAATGGATAAAACCAGTGATTTATTTATTCCATCATAAAATAAAATGTCCCTCCCAAAAAAATTAGTTTTTTCAACCCCTTAGTGACGGAGCCAAATTTTTGAAATCTGACCAGTGTTACTTTATGTGGTAATAACTCTGGCACGCGTCAACATATCCCAGTGATTTTGAGACTGTTTTTTCGTGACACATTATAGTTTATGATAATGGTAAATTTAGGTCAATATGTTTTGTGTTTATTTCTAAAAAAATATCAGAAATTTGAGAAAAATGTTAAAAAATTAGCAATTTTCAAACTTTGAATGATTGTCCCTTTAAACCTGATAGTCATAACACACAAAAACATTAATAAATAACATTTCCCACATGTCTGCTTTACATCTGCATCATTTATAAAATGTTCTTTCATTTTGTTAGCATTTTAGGAGGTATAAAAATGTAGCAGCAATTTTTCATTTTTTCAAGGAAATTTACAAAATTTATTTTTTTAGGGACCTATCAATGTTTGAAGTGTCTTTAAGGGTCCCATATATTGGGAAACCCCCAAAGTTATGCCATTTTAAAAACAGCACCTCCTGACATATTGAAAACTGCTGTCAGGTAGATTATTAACCCTTCGGGTGATTTTCAGGAATTAATGCAAAGTGGCATGATAGAAATGAAGATATGTATTTTTACCACCTAAATGTCGCTAACTTCTGAACAGGTTACTACTAGTGTTGAGCATTCCGATACTGCAAGTATCTGGTATCGGCCGATATTTGCGGTATCGGAATTCCGATACCGAGTTCCGATATTTTTGTGATATCGGGAATCGGTATCGGGATTAAGATTAATGTGTAAAATAAAGAATAAAAATAAAAAATATTGATATACTTACCCTCTGACGCGCCCTGGTCGTCACCGCTGCAACCGCCTTGCTTTCGTTCCGAAGAATCAGTGCGTAAAGGGCCTTTGATGACGTCGCGGCTTGTGATTGGTCGCTGAGCGGTCATGTGACCGCTCACGCGACCAATCACAAGCCGCGACGTCATCGAATGTCATTAACGCGCTTATTCCTAAGAATGAGCACGTTAAGGACCTTCGATGATGTCGCGGCTTGTGATTGGTCGCGTGAGCGGTCACATGACCGCTCAGCGACCAATCACAAGCCACGACGTCATCGAAGGCCCTTAACGCGCTCATTCTTCAGAAAGAAAGCAAGGCGGTTGCAGCGGTGACGACCAGGGCACGTCAGAGGGGAAGTATATCAATATTTTTTATTATTATTTTTTATTTTACACATGAATATGGATCCCAGGGCCTGAAGGAGAGTTTCCTCTCCTTCAGACCCTGGGATCCATTACAGGATACCTTCCGATATTTGTGTCCCATTGACTTGTATTGGTATCGGATATCGGTATCGGCGATATCCGATATTTTTCGGATATCGGCCGATACCATCCGATACCGATACTTTCAAATATCGGACGGTATCGCTCAACACTAGTTACTACAGCAGTCAGACTGTAAGGCCGCTATTTGCCATGGCAGTTCACGAGCAAACATCAGGACCACACAAACTTGATCTGAAAGCACCAATTGGGATAAATGGGAAGCCCCCACACTCCGTTAACCATTTATATGATGTAGTCACTATTGACAGCAGCACAGAGGAGCAGCACTTTTAGACCTAATACTATCTAATAGACCTGACAGAATAACAAATCTGCAGGTGGTTGGGCATTTAGGAAATAGCGACCACAATATTGTGCAGTTTCACCTGTCTTTCACTAGGGGGACTTGTCAGGGAGTCACAAAAACATTGAACTTTAGGAAGGCAAAGTTTGAACAGCTTAGAGATGCCCTTAATCTGGTAGACTGGGACAATATCCTCAGAAATGAGAATACAGATAATAAATGGGAAATGTTTAAGAACATCCTAAATAGGCAGTGTAAGCGGTTTATACCTTGTGGGAATAAAAGGACTAGAAATAGGAAAAACCCAATGTGGCTAAACAAAGAAGTAAGACAGGCAATTAACAGTAAAAAGAAAGCATTTGCACTACTAAAGCAGGATGGCACCATTGAAGCTCTAAAAAACTATAGGGAGAAAAATACTTTATCTAAAAAACTAATTAAAGCTGCCAAAAAGGAAACAGAGAAGCACATTGCTAAGGAGAGTAAAACTAATCCCAAACTGTTCTTCAACTATATCAATAGTAAAAGAATAAAAACTGAAAATGTAGGCCCCTTAAAAAATAGTGAGGAAAGAATGGTTGTAGATGACGAGGAAAAAGCTAACATATTAAACACCTTCTTCTCCACGGTATTCACGGTGGAAAATGAAATGCTAGGTGAAATCCCAAGAAACAATGAAAACCCTATATTAAGGGTCACCAATCTAACCCAAGAAGAGGTGCGAAACCGGCTAAATAAGATTAAAATAGATAAATCTCCGGGTCCGGATGGCATACACCCACGAGTACTAAGAGAACTAAGTAATGTAATAGATAAACCATTATTTCTTATTTTTAGTGACTCTATAGCGACAGGGTCTGTTCCGCAGGACTGGCGCATAGCAAATGTGGTGCCAATATTCAAAAAGGGCTCTAAAAGTGAACCTGGAAATTATAGGCCAGTAAGTCTAACCTCTATTGTTGGTAAAATATTTGAAGGGTTTCTGAGGGATGTTATTCTGGATTATCTCAATGAGAATAACTGTTTAACTCCATATCAGCATGGGTTTATGAGAAATCGCTCCTGTCAAACCAATCTAATCAGTTTTTATGAAGAGGTAAGCTATAGGCTGGACCACGGTGAGTCATTGGACGTGGTATATCTCGATTTTTCCAAAGCGTTTGATACCGTGCCGCACAAGAGGTTGGTACACAAAATGAGAATGCTTGGTCTGGGGGAAAATGTGTGTAAATGGGTTAGTAACTGGCTTAGTGATAGAAAGCAGAGGGTGGTTATAAATGGTATAGTCTCTAACTGGGTCGCTGTGACCAGTGGGGTACCGCAGGGGTCAGTATTGGGACCTGTTCTCTTCAACATATTCATTAATGATCTGGTAGAAGGTTTACACAGTAAAATATCGATATTTGCAGATGATACAAAACTATGTAAAGCAGTTAATACAAGAGAAGATAGTATTCTGCTACAGATGGATCTGGATAAGTTGGAAACTTGGGCTGAAAGGTGGCAGATGAGGTTTAACAATGATAAATGTAAGGTTATACACATGGGAAGAGGGAATCAATATCACCATTACACACTGAACGGGAAACCACTGGGTAAATCTGACAGGGAGAAGGACTTGGGGATCCTAGTTAATGATAAACTTACCTGGAGCAGCCAGTGCCAGGCAGCAGCTGCCAAGGCAAACAGGATCATGGGGTGCATTAAAAGAGGTCTGGATACACATGATGAGAGCATTATACTGCCTCTGTACAAATCCCTAGTTAGACCGCACATGGAGTACTGTGTCCAGTTTTGGGCACCGGTGCTCAGGAAGGATATAATGGAACTAGAGAGAGTACAAAGGAGGGCAACAAAATTAATAAAGGGGATGGGAGAACTACAATACCCAGATAGATTAGCGAAATTAGGATTATTTAGTCTAGAAAAAAGACGACTGAGGGGCGATCTAATAACCATGTATAAGTATATAAGGGGACAATACAAATATCTCGCTGAGGATCTGTTTATACCAAGGAAGGTGACGGGCACAAGGGGGCATTCTTTGCGTCTGGAGGAGAGAAGGTTTTTCCACCAACATAGAAGAGGATTCTTTACTGTTAGGGCAGTGAGAATCTGGAATTGCTTGCCTGAGGAGGTGGTGATGGCGAACTCAGTCGAGGGGTTCAAGAGAGGCCTGGATGTCTTCCTGGAGCAGAACAATATTGTATCATACAATTATTAGGTTCTGTAGAAGGACGTAGATCTGGGTATTTATTATAATGGAATATAGGCTGAACTGGATGGACAAATGTCTTTTTTCGGCCTTACTAACTATGTTACTATGTTACTATGTTACTTAAGGGGTTAAACAGAGTTGGACGGTGCAAACACTGATAGTGGCTGATGCAGCAAATTGTCAGCTATAGTGTACAGCCGACAGCTGCTGGATTGTCACCTGTATGGGGATGCTATTCTCTTATATCTCAGGTCAGTTAAAAGATGTATCGGCAGTCATAATCAACATCCATCATAGGAAAAAATCCACATCTGTATTTTACTCTATACCATGTTTGTAAGCTAGAGCTAATACCACATAGTACATAGTCTCAGTCCTCTATAGAGGTTGGCCTATGGTTGAGCTTCAAAGTTGAGCTAAACCACTGTACTAAAATCTTAAATGTTGTGAACCCATGCTTACATTGTTATGGGCTAAATCATGATATCAATAACAACAATACTTTTAAAATCAAATTACTAACTTGTTCATACCCTGGCTGGGAGCATTCGTGCAAGTTACACCGTTTACGTATAGGCTTTGGCTTTTTGTTGTTGTCACATAGGGTACGTTGAACCATCCTGCTGTCACTCTTTCTCCGACATCCATACTTTGTGTACTGGATACCTGTTAGGTGTGATGGTAACGTTACGAGAATTAAAGTGGTTTTACAGTGTCATATGATGTTGCTTTTCTGTTACTGTTTTTTTTGGCCATTATTCTCCAGTTCTAGTCCATGGAACCATTCACAGTGATTCCACCAATTTTAAAACATCTAATTGAAAATAAGCCCAAATTGTGCTCACCCATGCTTCCAATTCTGTTGACTAAGGCTTGCAGAAATCTTGTGCTTGGAAATACAAATAAATGTAATAAGTTTATAGAAAATTGAAGCATAAACATTTTGCTTACCTCCTCCACATGCTTTGGAACATTGAGACCAGCTTTTAAGTGCCCATTCATAAGAATCCATCTCCTCCAGTAGAACATTATTGTTACCAATCATCGGTAAAAGGTCTTCGTGAATAATATATTTGTATGTAAGGCTGCTCTTTAGCTCCTCATCCTGGGACATCACCTTGGAGGCAACAACATAATAGCTTGAAATACTCATGGAGTGCTCTAGATCAGCTTGAGAGTATGAGATTGACTCAAAACAAATTCATTTTCCACAGTCCTCCACCTTAATTGATATAATTTTGTCCTAATTATGGCGTGAGGGACAAGGGAGAATCCATTTTGGATTTTAAGTTCAGGATGTCTCCTTCCACTCCTGAAATTTGCCCCCACCCTTGGGATTCCACAGGCTCATTGTTTTCTTTTAATTAAAAGAGCTAGGTCAAGCTCTTGTGAAGCTGTTAACACAATGGTGTGAAATCTTCTGCAGCTATAGCAACTTGAACCTCTTTTTGTGACCAAGCACATGACACAGCAAGGCTGTGAGGTATGGAATCTGGAAAATGACCTATTATAACAGAATGCAATATCTCTAAATGAGCCGAGCACATATTCCGAATCGGCATTCCTTTCCCCACATGCTCATATTATTTAGCCACCTGTAGCACTCTGGATTATGGAGTTATAAAGCATAGCTAGCATATTTAATCTCTATGCACAGATAAAATCCAGCAGAATCCAGTGGCGGTACAACCAATCCATTCAGAGCTTCGGGTGCAAAGTTATGGGCCAGCCACAGTTCTAGGCAGACAATCATATTCTCAGACATGGAAGGAGAGAGGCTGCACCACTCAGGGGTGGGAGCAGATGTGTGAGGTAGCAGCCTAGGAGATATAAGGCAGCCCCTCATTTTGGACTGGATTTTTCTGATGTTGGGAGGATACATTTGCCGACGCAGCCCAGAAAGCTTGTAACTAAGATTTGGACCTGTGATCCATCAGCGTCTTCCTGTGGTCACATGCTACATATCACGGTAATTGCAACCTATCTATACCCTATCCTTGTACTACACTCCTGACTGTATATATTTGCTCTTGTATGTATAGTTGTATTTTCTAGTGCACCTCCTCGGCGACTAAATATAAAATTAATCTTGGCTACTCTTTATCCATGAATCCCCACGTGCGCACGCTCTGTTGGTTATATTATACGCTACCGCAGGGTTGGTTCCTGACCGATATAAGCCTGCTGTTGGATGAGGCTTATTTTAAATGAGGAACTGTGTTGTGAATTCTGCTTTTGGGTTCCCTCCAGTGGTTGTAGGTGGTAATGCAGTTGTCCCTGAGTTGCAGTCCTGGTCAGGTGTATTTGCTGATTGCAGTTCTGACTGGGGTATTTAGGTGTGCAGGATTCATTAGTCCTTGCCAGTTGTCCATGGTTCTGGGAGGTTTTGGATCTTTGTCTGGTTCCTCCTGCCTTGCTGCCAATTCAGCAAAGATAAGTGTCTGTTTTTTTGTTTCTGTGGCACACATGCTGTGTGCTTAATAATTCTGTGCTTTTCATTTGTTTTCTCTTGTCCAGCTTAGATTGTGTCAGTGTTTTCTCAGTCTTGTTGGATTCTCTGGAGTTGCAGATATACGCTCCACATCTTTAGTTAGATGGTGGAATTTTTTGTATTTTCTGCTGTGGATATTTTTGGAAGGGTTTTAATACTGACCGCTTAGTATTCTGTCCTATCCCTTCCTATTTTAGCTAGAGTGGCCTCTTTTGCTAAATCCTGTTTCCTGCCTGCGTGTGTCTTTTCCTCTACTACTCACAGTCAATATTTGTGGGGGGCTGCCTATCCTTTGGGGTTCTGCTCTGAGGCAAGGTAGAATTCCTATTTCCATCTATAGGGGTATTTAGTCCTCCGGCTGTGTCTAGGATTTGTTAGGCACACCCCACGGCTACTTCTAGTTGCGGTGTTAAGTTCAGAATTTGCAGTCAGTACAGTTTCCACCAACTCCGGAGAAAGTTCCATGCGGCTCCAAGGTCACCGGATCATAACAGAACTGGTGGCAGAATACCGGTACTGTTTTAGTAAGGAACTCTGGCAGTGAAGGCCGGGAGGTTTAGATATATATCCCCAGGCTGGACTGGTGATATATATCCCCACCTCACTGGGAGCGCATCACTAGCTTGTACCTATAAGGGAAGCCTTTACGGCGACTCTTTGCCCTTGGCGCAGTTCCCTGACTGACCTGAGGCAAGTGGTGGTGCCAGAGAGCCGATCTCTGCCGGGTCCTTCTCTCCCCTCCCCTGAGGTGAGCGAAGTCGATGCCCCCCTCTCCCTGTAAGATCCCTAACACGGCCATTACAAAATTCAATGCAAAATGTTTAAGGGCAACATATAAGAAGATTTTTGCGCCCCCCCCCCCCCCCCTCCCCAAATGCCACCACTACTTAATAGTAGTTCTTTTCCTGCAATCTCAAGTGGTGTTCTTGTCGATATGTCATTTTGCTAAAACTGAGTTTTAATGTTCGTCCATATTATAGGCGGATTCCAGTAGCAAGGTGGAGGCGCTACAGTGACAAGTCAAGCAGTCCATGGCTCTTCTTTGCCCTTTTTTTGATTGAAGACCTTGAAGATAAGGAAAGTCATCACAAGCCCTGTCAATGGAGCCACATCGTATGGGAAAAAGGCATGGACTGCTTGACTTTGGAGGTCCCTGAATCCTGGGACAAAACCATGCTACAATAGGATTATGTTGAATTAAAAAAAATCAGTGCTACTTTTGCCGACACCAGGGATCTTTCATACTACCTATCACGCTTCTTCTGGAATAGTGCTTGTTTTATAACCAAACTCTGTAGAGTCAAACTTTTCCTTTGTCCTTTCACAATATTATTTAACCTTCCTTCAGGAAAAATGGATCTGACAGGCGCAGCACTTCTACTTTCATTTCTCCCTTCTCACCAGATTTTCAGGAAACCCCTACCTCTAGATAGTCTCCTGGCTCTAGCTGCTGTTTGAAACCTGATACCACAGTTGGTCTGCAGAGCTTCAGGAAGGAAGATATAGCTGTGCTGGCTTCTCAGGCTCATTGGTCCCGAACACATCACACTTTATAAGGTTGGTATGTAATGTTTTTAGTCATTACTATTTTTTATTTAGCTTGTTTTATGAATGGATAGAGAAAGGTTTGTGGATATTTCATATAAATAAGGCAGATTTTCTTACAAATGAATGGCTATTTGGTGGGAGTTTTGAAATTTGTGTATATCAAAGTTATTACTTTTATGTTGAGTAAATGAGTTTGTTTTGCACCTGATAATGTGTAGTCTCTTTTATTGCATCCCTATGAAGGTCTATGATCACTTTTAGATCACTGAAATTGAGAAAATTAGATATTCTAGGTATTTTTTAGCCTGCGCTTGACAGGCACATTGTTCCATTACGAGTTAAGGTACCGTCACATTAAGCAATGCTGCAGCGATCTAGACAACGATGCCGATCGCTGCAGCATCGCTGTTTGGTCGCTGGAGAGCTGTCACACAGACAGCTCTCCAGCGACCAATGATCCCGAAGTCCCCGGGTAACCAGGGTACACATCGGGTTACTAACCGCTGGGCCGCGCTTGGTAACCCAATGTTTACCCTGGTTACCATTGTAAAAGTAAAACAAAAAACACTACATACAGTGGGGCAAAAAAGTATTTAGTCAGTCAGCAATAGTGCAAGTTCCACCACTTAAAAAGATGAGAGGCGTCTGTAATTTACATCATAGGTAGACCTCAACCATGGAAGACAAACTGAGAAAAAAAAATCCAGAAAATCACATTGTCTGTTTTTTTAACATTTTATTTGCATATTATGGTGGAAAATAAGTATTTGGTCAGAAACAAAATTTCATCTCAATACTTTGTAATATATCCTTTGTTGGCAATGACAGAGGTCAAACGTTTTCTGTAAGTCTTCACAAGGTTGCCACACACTGTTGTTGGTATGTTGGCCCATTCCTCCATGCAGATCTCCTCTAGAGCAGTGATGTTTTTGGCTTTTCACTTGGCAACACGGACTTTCAACTCCCTCCAAAGGTTTTCTATAGGGTTGAGATCTGGAGACTGGCTAGGCCACTCCAGGACCTTGAAATGCTTCTTACGAAGCCACTCCTTCGTTGCCCTGGCGGTGTGCTTTGGATCATTGTCATGTTGAAAGACCCAGCCACGTTTCATCTTCAATGCCCTTGCTGATGGAAGGAGGTTTGCACTCAAAATCTCACGATACATGGCCCCATTCATTCTTTCATGTACCCGGATCAGTCGTCCTGGCCCCTTTGCAGAGAAACAGCCCTAAAGCATGATGTTTCCACCACCATGCTTTACAGTAGGTATGGTGTTTGATGGATGCAACTCAGTATTCTTTTTCCTCCAAACACGACAAGTTGTGTTTCTACCAAACAGTTCCAGTTTGGTTTCATCAGACCATAGGACATTCTCCCAAAACTCCTCTGGATCATCCAAATGCTTTCTAGCAAACTTCAGACGGGCCCGGACATGTACTGGCATAAGCAGTGGGACACGTCTGGCACTGCAGGATCTGAGTCCATGGTGGCATAGTGTGTTACTTATGGTAGGCTTTGTTACATTGGTCCCAGCTCTCTGCAGTTCATTCACTAGGTCCCCCCGCGTGGTTCTGGGATTTTTGCTCACCGTTCTTGTGTTCATTCTGACCCCACGGGGTGGGATTTTGCGTGGAGCCCCAGATCGAGGGAGATTATCAGTGGTCTTGTATGTCTTCCATTTTCTAATTATTGCTCCCACTGTTGATTTCTTCACTCCAAGCTGGTTGGCTATTGCAGATTCAGTCTTCCCAGCCTGGCGCAGGGCTACAATTTTGTTTCTGGTGTCCTTTGACAGCTCTTTGGTCTTCACCATAGTGGAGTTTGGAGTCAGACTGTTTGAGGGTGTGCACAGGTGTCTTTTTATACTGATAACAAGTTTAAACAGGTGCCATTACTACAGGTAATGAGTGGAGGAAAGAGGAGACTCTTAAAGAAGAAGTTACAGGTCTGTGAGAGCCAGAAATCTTGATTGTTTGTTTCTGACCAAATGCTTATTTTCCACCATAATATGCAAAAAAAATGGTAAAAAAACAGACAATGTGATTTTCTGGATTTTTTTTTCTCAGTTTGTCTCCCATAGTTGAGGTCTACCTATGATGTAAATTACAGACGCCTCTCATCTTTTTAAGTGGTGGAAATTGCACTATTGCTGACTGACTAAATACTTTTTTGCCCCACTGTACTTACATTCCGGTGTCTGGTCACGTCCCTCGCCTTCAGCTTCCCGCACTGACTGAGCGCCGGCCGTAAAGCACAGCGGTGACGTCACCGCTGTGCTTTGCTTTACGGCCGGCCGGCGCTCACCGTCAGTGCGGGAAGCTGAAGGCGAGGGACGTGACCAGACACCGGAATGTAAGTATGTAGTGGTTTTTTTTTTACATTTACAATGGTAACCAGCGGCCCTGCACTTAGTAACCCGATGTTTACCCTGGTTACCAGTGAAGACATCGCTGAATTGGTGTCACACACGCCGATTCAGTGATGTCAGCCGGAGATCCAGCGTCGAAATAAAGTCCTGGACTTTCCCCAGCGACCAACGATCTCCCAGCAGGGGCCTGATCGTTGGTCGCTGTCACGCATAACGATTTCGTTAACGATATCGTTGCTACGTCACAAAAAGCAACGATATATGGTTAACGATATCGTTATGTGTGACGGTACCTTTAGTGCGAATATTGTTCCTGACGGAGGGTAGAATACTCTTGTTGCAAATATTTGCCATTTGTATTTTTCTATATGTTACTCGTTAGTGAAGATTGTACTATTTTATGTTCATGTGAACGTAATATTAACTTTTTGACTACAACTATCACCTAAAATACTGTTTTGATCTCATTGATGGTAAACTGTCAAGTATCTACATGTAGGGGCTGTATTTGTACCCTTTAACACTATTTACTATGCAGTTGTTTCAATTCAATAATCTATTTTGAAACTGAAAACATTTCACCTTTCGTACAGTTAGAGAAACAGAGTCTGATCCCACATGTTTACATATTGGTACCTGATAATGATTGATTTGGCTGCTTGATGGTGTGTTAGTGAGTTGCTTTGATGCTTCTTTTTTTGTAAAATACATCATAACTGTGGCATTTTTGTGAATTTAAAAAGCTATGGTTAAGCCAAAGCAGATTTGCTTCAGGCATTTAGGAAGGCCAATGTCTATACATCTGCAACCAAATACAGGACAAGCAACTTGTAGGTCCTTAGTGTTTATAATAGCAACATTTCTGCAAACCTCAATACATCAATTAAAAATGCAGAAAATAAAAATGACCATGAGGGGAAAAAAGTACACAATATTATTTCATATAGTGTAGTAATAATCTGTGTTAAGATCCTTCTGCCTCTTAACCCCTTCATGACATACACTGTACATGTACAGCGCATGTTGTGTCCCTCCCTTTGATGTGGGCACTGAGACCACATCTTTCCCAGCACATGTCAGCTGACATGTGCTTCAAACAGCTGCAGGTGTAATTGCGATCCACCCGCGGCTGTTAACCCGTTAAAAGCCGCTGTCAATCTCTGACAGCGGCATTTAATAGGATTGCGCCGGAAGCGCATCACTAGTCCCATCCATTGGCACCTATATCCCATGACCACGGTCGCCGATGAGTTGGCATGGCAACCCAGGGTCTGCAGAAGACCCCTATGGTTGTCAGTGGCAGATTGCTATGAGAGCCGCCCAGCGGTCGGCGCTCATAGCAAGTGAGCATTTCTGGTACACACAGGCGTTCTGATCATCGCCTGTGTGTAGCATAGCTGATCGGACAACTGAAGCTCCTAATCTCCCATGGAAACTACAGAAGCATGCAAAAAGTAAAAAAAAATGTTTTTAGAAATATTAAAAAAATAAAAAAATATAAAAGTTCAAATCACCCCCCATTCGCCCCATTCATAATAAAACAATAATAAAAAAAACAACACATATTTAGTATAATTGCGTTCATAATTGCCCGATCAAGCTGTAAAAAGATTACACGGTAAACAGTGTAGCAAAAAAAAGTAAAAAAGCCATAATTACTTTTTTTGGTCGCAGCAACATCGCATTAAAATGCAATAAGAAGAAATCAAAAGATTGTATCCACACCAAAATGGTATCATTAAAAACGTGATCTCGGCATACCAAAAAGAAGCCATCACCCAGCCCCAAATCACAAAAAATGGAGACGCTACAGGTGTTGCAATTTTTTTTAACAAACTTTGGATTTTTTTCACCATTTAAATAAAAAGAAACCTATACATGTTTGTTATCTATGAACCCGTATTGACCTGAAGCATCATATTATCAGGTCAGTTTTAGAATTTGGTGAACATGATAAAAAAAAAAAAAATCGAAAAAACAGTTGTGGAATTCCATTTTTATTTTTTGCAATTTCACTGCACTTGGCATTTTTTCCCATTTTCATATACATGACATGGTAAAACCCATGGCATCATTCAAAAGTACAACTTGTCCCGCAAAAAAACAAGCCCTCACATGCCCATATTGACGGAAAAATAAAAACATTATGGCTCTGGGTAGAAGGGGAGCGAAAAACAGAAACGCAAAAACGAAAAAGGACTGCGGCGTGAAGGGGTTAAAACACTGGTGATGATATATTAAGCTTCCAGAATTCTGTTTTAATTTACGCCAAAAATGTCTTTCATGGATTGTACTACATTTATTGTGTCTTTTAGACATATTTTTTGTCATGCTCGACAAGGGGACATGGCATATCAGAAAATGGTTGGAAAAAGAACATGGCCTAAATTGCAATCTCTTGTGCCAACACTTAGTGGACCAAAATAAGTAAACCAGTAGATGATGCAAATTTAGACTAGACAATGTAAAGATGCACCAAATGTATCAAGTAGCAAAAGCCATTTTAAGAAATGTAACACATTTTACACTACTATGAAATTGATGTAGGAAAGACCACGACAATCGGAAAGGAAGTTATACGTATTGTTGTGTCAGTGCGTCATGTTCGCTCAGGGGTTCTATACAAGATGGCTAGTGTTTCTCGATTCATCCACACCTTGATCAAGGCCTGTTAGGATCTGCTTAGGAAGTGCTCTGTGAGAGGCTTTTAACACACTGTCCATAGAGGGTCCGCTATGCTTCTCTTAACAGTCCGTGACCAAGGTCCACTTTTGCAATTGAATTGTCGTACCCCTGAACGTGGCTTGCTGGCACATCAATAAATGGTGGTTACTATCTAGATATCCAACCTATCACTGAGAGCACCACCATTCTCCCAGATACTGACCATAACTTTCTTACAATGACAGTTGGGTGTTGGACCTCCACTGCTGTGATATAGATAGCTCATCATTACTACAGTACTGGTAAATCCCATTAACACTGTCTAGTCCAAGTTTGAGCAGGCTAAAAGTTAGACAGGTTTAGTAAATCAGCCCTACTTGGTTAGATATGCTCAATGCACGAACACACATGGCTGCTACTGGGCACTGATAAGCACAATATATAGGCCTTTTTCACTCCAATGACACTTCTTTCATGTCGTTTAAGCAAGTATTCCATCTATGATGACACCTAGTAAGGGGCACTAATATTTAAAGGACCTCTGTGCAGCTACACAGGTGGCATATATAATGTGTTCACCCATGGTTTTGTCTATCCTCTTGCATTTTCTTCCCAGTATCACTTTGTCAAAAATATTGACAGCAGTAACAAAGTGAACAAAATACAACTGAATTGATTGCACAACTGTAGTGATAGAATTGAACATTAACAATGATAATAACACATGTATCTTACCAATACCACAATGGGCTCATGCAATGGTCCAGTGGTTTTCACATGTTTCTTTCCATCTTCAATAGTGTATTCCCACTCCAAACCCATTTCTATAAAAGTTCTTGATTTTGTATCTTTGCCTTTAACATTCATAATGAAATTTCCACTCACTTGGTTTTTAATTGCTGTAGGAATATCACATATAAAATTATTAACATAAACAACTTTATAGGTAAATGTACTATGTTCAACAATGCTCTGGCCTTTTCAACAAGGGCACAGCTGGTTGTTAAGACCAGACAACCAATGTGAGATCATGAAAGACAATGACATTTTTTGTAATATTTTGTTTAAATTGCACCTTCAACTGATAACATTTCACTTATAGATACAATGTCTGTGCTAAATATTTTATAACTTTATAAAAATCAGAGCTCCATTTTACATTAAGAGCTGTAAATGTTTTAGACGTATTTCACATTAAGTAATAAATGGTAGCCACTACTAGACGTAAATCTTTGTTGATTTACACAGCTTCTATTTAACATAATGGAACACGACTAGACTAAAATCCTATTTTATATCCTAGTACTACATTTGTCCCACTTGTTAACCCCTTTACTCCCAAAGGTGGTTTGCACGTTAATGACCAGGCCAATTTTTACAATTCTAAACACTGTCACTTTATGTGGTTATAACTCTGGAATGCTTCAATGGATCCTGATAATTCTGAAAATGTTTTTTTCGTGATATATTGTACTTCATGATAATGGTAACATTTCTCCGATATTACTTGTATTTATTTGTGAAAAAAAAGGAAATTTGGTGAAAATTTAGCAATTTCAAACTTTGAATTTTCATGCCCTTAACTCCATAACCCCCAAGGGTGGTTTGCATGTTAATGACCAGGCCAATTTTTACAATTCTGACCACTGTCCTTTTATGCGGTTATAACTCTACAACGCTTGCATAGATCCCGGTGATTCTGACATTGTTTTCTGGTGACATATTGTACTTCATGATCGTCAGAAAATTTCCTTGACATTACTTGCATTTATTTGTGGAAAAAAATGGAAATTTGGTGAAAATTTTGAAAATTTCGCATTTTTCCAACTTTGAATTTTCATGCCCTTAAATCACAGAGATATGTCACACAACATACTTAATAAGTAACATTTCCCACACGTCTACTTTACATCAGCACAATTTTGGAACCAACATTTTTTTTGTTAGGGAGTTATAAGGGTTAAAATTGACCAGCAATTTCTCATTTTTACAACACCATTTTTTTTAGGGACCACATCACATTTGAAGTCACTTTGAGGGGTCTACATGATAGAAAATACCCAATTGTGACACCATTCTAAAAACTGCACCCCTCAAGGTGCTCAATATCACATTCCAGAAGCTTATTAACCCTTCTGGTGTTTCACAGGAATTTTTGGACTGTTTTTAAAAAATGAACATTTAACTTTTTCACAAAAAAATTACTTCAGATCCGATTTGTTTTATTTTACCAAGGTTAACAGGAGAAATTGGACCCCAAATGATGTTGTTGTACAATTTGTCCTGAGTACACAGATACCCCAAATGTGGGGGGGAACCACTGTTTGTGCGCATGGCAGAGCTCGGAATTGAAGGAGCGCCATTTGGCTTTCCAATGCAAAATTGGCTGGAATTGAGATGCCATGTCCCAATTTGGAGAGCCTCTGATGTGCCTAAACAATAGAAACCCCCCACAAGTGACACCATAGTAGACCCCCTAAGGAACTTATCTAGATGTGTGGTGAGCACTTTGACCCACCAAGTGCTTCACAGAAGTTTATAATGTATAGCTGTAAAAATAAAAAAAACATATTTTTTCACAAAAATGGTATTTTTAATCCCAATTTTTTATTTTCCCAAAGGAAACAGAAGAAATTGGACCCCAAAAGTTGTTTTGCAATTTGTCCTGAGTACGCTGATACCCCATATGAGGGGGTAAACCACTGTTTGGGCGCATGTCAGAGCTCGGAAGGGAAGAAGTGCCATTTGACTTTTCAATGCAAAGTTGACTGGAATTGGAATAGGAAGCCATGTCGCGTTTGGAGAGCCCCTGATGTGCCTAAACAGTGAAACCCCCCACAAGTGACACAATTTTGGAAAGTTAACTCCCTAAAGAACTTATCTAGATGTTTGGTGAGCACTTTGAACCCAAAGTACTTCACAGAAGTTTATAATATAGAGCCGTAAAAATAAAAAATCATATATTTTCACAAAAACAATCTTTTCATCCCCAATTTTTTATTTTCCCAAGGGCAAAAGGAGAAATTGGACACCAAAAGTTGTTGTGCAATTTGTCTTGAGTACGCTGATACCCAATATGTGGGGGTAAACCACTGTTTGGATGCATGGCAGAGCTCAGAAGGGAAGGAGCTCCCTTTAACTTTTCAATGCAAAATTGACTGGAATTGAGATAGGATGCCATGTCGCGTTTGGAGAGCCCCTAATGTGCCTAAACAGTGGAACCCCCCCACAAGTGACACCATTTTGGAAAGTAGACCCCTAAGGAACTTATCTATGTGTTGTGAGAACTTTGAACCCCCAAGTGTTTCACTACAGTTTATAACACAGAGCTGTGAAAATACAACTTTTTTTTCAAAATGATTTTTAGCCCCCAGTTTTGCATTTTCCCAAGGGTAACAGGAGAAATTGGACCCCAAAAGTTGATGTCCAACTTGTCCTGAGTACGCTGATACCCCATATGTGGGGAGAAACTACCGTTTGGGTACATGGCAGAGCTTGGAAGGGAAGGAGCGCCGTTTGGAATGCAGACTTAGAAGGAATGGTCTGGGGGCGTCACGTTGCATTTGGAGAGCCCCTGATGTTCCTAAACCATAGAAACCCCCCTCTAGTGATCCCATATTGGAAACTAGACCCCCCAAGGAACTGATCTAGATGTGTTATGAGAATTTTTAACCCCCAAGTGTTTCACTACAGTTTATAATGCAGAGCTGTGAAAACAACAAATCTTTTTTTCCCACAACAATGATTTTTTAGCCCCCAAATTTGTATTTTCCCAAGGGTAACAAGAGAAATCGGACACCAAAAGTTGTTTTCCAATTTGTCCTGAGTATGCTGATACCCCATATGTTGGGGTAAACCCCTGTTTGGGCGCACGGGAGAGCTCAGAAGAAAAGGAGCACGGTTTTACTTTTTCAATGCAGAATTGGCTGGAATTGAGATCGGATGCCATGTGGCATTTGGAGAGCCCCTGATGTGCCTAAACAGTGGAAACCCCCCAATTCTAACTCCAGCCCTAACCCCAACACACCCCTAACCTAATCCCAACCCTAACCATAACCCTAACCACACCCCTAACCCGAACACGCCCCTAACGCTAATCCCATCCCTAACCACACTTTTAACCCCAACACACCCCTAACCCTAATCCCAACCCTAACTACAACCCTAACTCCAACACACCCCCAACCTTAATCCCAGCCTTATCCATAACCACACCCCTAACCCTGACACACCCCTAACCCTAATCCCAACCGTAAATATAATCCAAACACTAACCCTAACTTTAGCCCCAACCGTAACCCTAACTTTAGCCCTAACCCTAACTTTAGCCCTAACCCTAATGGGAAAATAGAAATAAATACATTTTATGAATTCTATTATTTTTATCTAACTAAGGCGGTGATAAAGAGGGGTTTGATTTACTATTTATAGCGGGTTTTTATAGTGGGTTTTTAGGTTTGGCAGCTGTCACACACTAACAGACGATTTGTATTGCAAAAAATAGTTTTTGCGATGCAACATTTTGATAGCTATAATTTTTCCATATTTTGGTCCACAGAGTCATGTGAGGTCTTGTTTTTTGCGGGACGAGTTGACGTTATTATTGGTACCATTTTTGGGCACATGACCTTTTTTGATCGCTTTTTATTCCGATTTTTGTTAGGCAGAAATTCATGAATTTCTTTTGGGGGGGCGTTTATACCATTCTGCGTTTGGTAAAAATGATAAAGCAGTTTTATTCTCCGGGTTAGTACGATTACAGCAATACCTCATTTATATTTTTTTCTGTTTGGGTGCTTTTATACAATAAAAACTATTTTATATAAAAAATAATTATTTTTGCATCGCTTAATTCTAAGGGCTATAACTTTTTTTTTTTTCACTGATGAAGCTGTATGGTGGCTCGTTTTTTGCGGGACAAGATGACGTTTTCAGCGGTACCATGTTTATTTTTATCCGTCTTTTTGCTCGCGTGTTATTCCACTTTTTGCTCGGCGGTATGATAAAGCATTGTTTTTTGCCTAGTTTTTTTTTTAACGTTATTCAGTGAAGGGGTTAACTAGTGGGCCAGTTTTATATGTCAGGTCAATACAGACGCGGCGATACTAAATATGTGTACTTTTATTTTTATTTACATAGAGAAATTTATTTATTGGAACAATATTTTTTTTTATTTAGGAATTATTATTTTTTTTACACATGTTAATATTTTTTTTTACTTTTACTTTGTCCCAGGGTGGGACATCATTGTATAGTGTCAGATCGCTGATCGGACACTTTGCAAAGCAATGTATTAGATCAGTGATCTGACAAGCAATGAGAGAGGCTTGCCAGCGCCTGCTCTCAGCAGGCACTTGGAGCCACATCCCTGCAAGACATGGAAGGACCCCTGCGGCCATCTTGCATCCTGGGCCTGCAGGGAGAATGGAGGAAACGCAATGTGATTGTGTTGTTCCGAGGGTCCCAGGGAAGCACGCAGGGAGCCCCCTCCCTTTGCAATGCTGTCCTATGCCGCCGGAATGCTGCGATCATGTGTTCCGGGGGTTAATGTGCCGGGAGCGGACCATAACTACTCCTGCCACATAGTGCTGGATGTCAGCTGTAATAATCAGCTGATACCCGGCCGCGATCGTCCCGTGCTCCCCCCGTGAGCACGGCTGATCGCACATGACGTGCTATCCCGTCCCTGGGAATTAAGTCCCAGGTCACCTCGACTGGATTTTGTTTTGTTAGAAAGTTTTAAGGCTTAAAATTGACCAGTGATTTTTCAATTTTCCAACAAAAGTTACAAAACCATGTTTCTTAGGAACCACATCACATTTGAAGTCGCTTTGAGGGGTCTATATGACAGAAAATGCCCAAAAGTGACACCATTTTAAAAACTGTACTCCTGAAGGTTCTCAAAACCACAATAAAGAAGTTTATTAACCCATCAGGTGCTTCACAGGATTTTTTGTGGAAAGCCCCTACAAGTAATACCATTTTGGGAACTAGACCCCTCAAGAAACTGATCTAGATGTGTGGTGAGTACATTGAACCCTCAGGTGCTTCATAGAAGTTTATAACGTTGAGCTGTGAGAATAAAAAAATCATATTTTCCCCACAAAAATGTTATTTTAGCTCCAAATATTGCATTTTCATAAGGGTCACAGGAGAAATTGCACCATACAATTTATAGTATAATTTCCTCTGAGAACACCGATACTCCATATGAAGGAGAAAACTACTGTTTGGGCTGTGCAGTATGATATATATATTTTATAATGATTTCAACAGTCGAATTAATCAATACGTATGATAGAGATATTGATTGGTTTTGTTATTTAATATAAAGTATATATATCTTCTATATATATAATTGTCTAAGGGTTTTTCCGTCTGTCTGTCTGTCTTTCTGTCTGTCCTGGAAATCCCGCGTCTCTGATTGGTCGAGGCCGCCAGGCCTCGACCAATCAGCAACGGGCACAGTGACGATGATGCCATAAAGGACGTAGACATCCCGCGTCTCTGATTCAGCGACTGGCACAGTATCGACGTAGATGTCATAATGGTTGCCATGGCGATGATGATGTCATAAAGGTTGCGTCGACCAATCAGCAACGGGCAGAGTCTGCCGCAAATTCTGGAATAATCATTGTCCATATACTACGGGGACATGCATATTCTAGAATACCCGATGCGTTAGAATCGGGCCACAATCTAGTATATATGTACTTTCAATGGAGTCCACAGAAAGCGAATTGAAAACTTGTCCAGCCACATATTAATTGTCCAAATAGTCAGTCTAAACAAAGGAATTTACATTTAGTGTACACTTTACACTTATCTTCAAAGATGAGAACCAATGGAATGGACTTGTTCCCATGAGATGGTATCATGTAAATGTTAATTAGACATTAATTAGGTCCTCTCTCCTCCTGTACCAGTTGTGACTTGTATTGTTCAAGATTATTGTACTTGTTTTATTATGTATACCCCTCCTCACATGTAAAGCGCCATGGAATAAATGGCGCTATAATAATAAATAATAATAATAATAATAATAATATACTTGTTAAGCCCCGAGGGATGCCAGGTGGTGTTCTTATCTATTTGGCCTGAAGGCTTCAGTACACATACCATGATATAGATCAAAAGCCTTCAGATAAGATTCAATGGTCAGTTTTAACATATAAATGGAAGTATTGCCTGAGACTAGGGAGGGAAGGACACAGATTTGGATGAGTGAGGACACTGAGCTAGCAGGCTGATTTGACTCCTACCATTTCAATGTAATGTATGACTATTGATTATTTGCTATTTTGAGTGACTGTTTATATTTATTATTAAGTAAATTCATTTTAGTTTATTCTATTGTCATGTGAGCATTTATTTATTCATCACAATTCTTTGAACCGAAATAAAACAGGGCACACGGTAGGGCTTGGAAGGGAAGGAGCGTCATTTGACTTTTTGAATGTAAAATTTCCTGGAATCATTAGTGGATGTCATGTCCCATTTGAAGAGCCCCTGATGTGCCTAAACAGTGGAAACTCCCCACAAGTGACCCCATTTTGGAAACTAGACCCCTCAAGGAATGTATTTAGATGTGTGGTGAGCACCTTGGTCCCCCAGGTGCTTCACAGGAGTTTATAATGTTGAGCTGTGAAAATAAGAAAAATCACATTTTCCACACAAAAATGTTATTTTGGCCCCAAATTTAGCATTTTCATAAGGGTAACAGGAGAAATTGCACCATAAAATTTGTTGTGCAATTTCTCCTGAGTACGCTGATACCCCATATATGAGGGAATACTACTTTTGATGCTCAGTGCAAAGCGCAGAAGGGAAGAATGGAAGCGTTCAGATTGGAGTTCAGATTTTGTTGGAATGGTTTGAGGGTGCATTTTCACATTGGCAGAGCCTCTGAGGTGCCAGAACAGCAGAAAACCCCTATATGTAAACTTATTTTACAAAATAAACTTCCCAATGAATTCATCTAGAGGCGCAGTGGTCATATTGATAACACATGTGTCTTGCAGAATTTTATACCTTTGAGCGGTGAAGAAAGAATAAATTACATTTTTACCACTAAAATTGTTGTTGTTTTTGTCCCAAGTTTTTATTTTTTCTAAGGGCTAATAGGAATTTTTTTTACTACAAACTTAGATCCGTTTTTTTCCTGAGTGTGCCAATACTCTACATGTAATCAGGAAATATTTTTCAGGCACAGTGCAAAGCTCAGAAGGTAACGAGCTCCAGATTGTACTGCTATGGTTTGCAGGTGCCATGACCCACTGGGAGAGCCCCTGAGGTGCCAGAACAGCAGAACCCCCATAAGTAACCCCATTTTACAAACTACACTTCTGAATTCATCTAAGGGTGCAGTGATCTTATTGACACCACGGGTTTGTCACAGAATGCATACAATTGGGCAGTGAAGAAAAATAAATATATTTTTACCACCCAAATTTAGTTTTAGCCCCAGATTTTACATTTTCACACAAGTAGTAGGTACAAATGGCACCATAATTTGTACCACAATTTCTACTGAACGTGGCAATATGTGTCTGTACAGTGCTACTTACGGATAGAGTCAAGAGGAACAAAGTGCTATTTGCCTTCTGGAGCACAGATTTTCCTAGAACAGTTTGCATACTCCATATACAGAGCATACATTTACTTTCTGTACATTAAATGATGTACAGAACACAACCATTTGAGGCATTTAAAATGACCTATGGATGCTTCTCACAAATTAGAATATGATAATAATAATCTTTATTTTTTTTATAGCGCTAACATATTCTGCAGCGCTTTACAGTTTGCACACATTATCATCGTTGTCCCCGTTGGGGCTCACAATCTAAATTATTAAAAATTTCATTTATTTCAGTTCTTCAATGCAAAAAGTGAAACTCGTATTACATAGAGTCATTACAAACAGAGTAAGCTCAGTAGGCTCCACAATCATGGGGGAGACTGCTTACTTGACAGATGTCCAGAAGGCAGTCATTGACACACCCCACAAGGAGGGTAAGCCACAATAGGTCATTGCTAAAGAAGCTGGCTGTATCCAAGCATATTAATGGAGAGTTGAGTAGAGAGAAAAAGTGTGGTAGAAAAAGGTGCACAAGCAACCGGGATAACCACAGCCTTGAAAGAATTGCTAAAAAAAGGCCATGCAAAAATTTGGGGGAGATTCACAAGAAGTGGACTGCAGCTAGAGTCATTGCTTCAAGAGCCACCACCCAGAGATAAATCCAGGACATGGGCTACCATTGTCGCATTCCTTGTGTCAAGCCACTCATGACCAATAGACAACGCCAGAAGTGTCTTACCTGGGCCAAGGAACAGAAGATCTGGACTGTTGTTCGATAGTGCAAGGTATTGTTTTCAGATGAAAATACATTTTGCATTTCATTGGGAAATCTAGGTCCCAGAGTCTGGAGGAAGAGTGGAGAGGCACACAATCCAAGCTGCTTGAAGTCTAGTGTGAAGTTTCCACAATCAGTGATGGTTTGGGGAACCAAGTCAGCTGCAGGTGTAGGTCCATTGTGTTATATCAAGACCAAAGTCAGCGCAGCCATCTATCAGGACATTTTAAAGCACTTCATGCTTCCTCCAACAAGCTTTTTGGAGATGGAAATTGAATTTTCCAGCAGGACTTTGCACCTGTCCACACTGCCAAAAGTACCAATACCTGGTTTAAAAACAACAGTATCACTGTGCTTGATTGGCCTGCAAACTCTCCTGACCTTAACCTCATAGAGAATCTATGGGGTACTGTCAAGAGGAAGATAAGAGACACCAAACCCAATAATGCAGACGAGCTGAAGGCTGCTATCAAAGCAACCTGGGCTTCCATAACAACTCAGCAGTGCCACAGGCTGATCGCCTCCATGCCACACCGTATTGATGCAGTAATTGATGAAAAAGGAGTTACAACTAAGTATTGAGTGCACTTACTGAACATTTCGGATTTCAAAATCATTTTCACGCTGGTGTTATAAAGTATTCTAATTTACTGAAATAATGACTTTTGGGTTTTGATTGGCTGTAAGCCATAATCATCAACATTAACAGAAATAAACACTTGAATTAGATCACTGTGTTTGTAATGACTCTATATAATATATGAGCTTCACTTTTTGTATTGAAGAACTGAAATAAATTAACTTTTTGATGATATTATAAGTTTGTGAGAAGCACCTGTATGACTTAGAAATTCTTAAGTACTTAATACTGCTCCATCACCACTACATTCATTCCTTAAAAAAGAAAAAAAAATCAAAGCCAAGCTTGCATTTTTTAAATCTTTGCAAACTACATCAAACGTAACAGTTTGGCTTATGTGAATCACCAGCTGATTTATGCTTTTCAAAGTATTTGGATGTTCTTACCAAGATTGTTGGAGGACGCTTCTGTCTCTTCTATTTGTATGTGCCGGGCTCCTGCTGGAATCTCAAACATTTTTAAAACACCAGCTGCAATAAAAAATGAAAATAATTGATTTTTAAATAGTAATATATGTCTGTTGTATGGAAATATACAAGGTCACAGTAAAAATAAATACATCTAGCATCAAAACTGACGACATCTAGTATTTTGTATGACCTCCATAATTTTTAAGGACAGCAACAAGTCTTTAAGGCAAGGAATGAACAATTTGGCCATATATTGTAACATCTATTATTTTCCATTCAAGAACAACCGCCTTTAGAGCTTGGATGCTGGATGGAGAGTGATCTTCAACTTGTCTCTTCAGAATTCCCTACAGTTGTTTAATTGGGTTTGGATCAGAGGAAAAACTTGGTGACTGAATAACATTCATCCTTTTCTTCTTCAGAAATGCAACAGATGTATGTTTTAGACCACTGTCATGCTGAAAAAGAGCATATCTACAAGGGCACGGAGGATGGTAGCATCTTCTCTATCAATATAGATCATTACATCTGTGAATTCATTATACCATTAATGGAATATAACTCTCTGACTGCAGCAGCACTCATGCAGCCCCACGTAAGGACACTGCCACCACCGTGTTGCATTTCTGAAAAGTGAAAGTGATTCAGTTGCCAAGTATGTCTCCTGATCTGTACCCAAACGAAACACCTATGGGGAATCCTGAAAAGACAAGTTGAGCATCATTCTCCATCCAGCATTCAGGCTCTAAAAGAGGTCGTTCTTGAACAATTGAAAATGATAGACAGTAAAATATGTTGCCTACTTGTTCTTTCCATGAATAGAAGACTTGGTGCTGTCCTTAGAAATCGTGGAGGTCATACAAATAGTTTTTGATGTGAGGTGTATTCATTTTTGCATCAACTAATTTTAGTAAAACAGAGGATTTTGTATTATTAACTTGACTTATGTTATTGGTTAAAAAATGTTCTATGAAACTCACTCTTGTCAAATTTTTGGAAATTATTCTTGTATACAGTGAGATATTGATTAAAATATTACTTGTCAAAGGGTGTGTGGTTATTTATGCTAAGCACTGCACATAGTGGCCCTAAAGTGGATCAGACACAGAAACATAACATAATGTAAACCACAAAGCCCAATATTGTACCAGCCATATAGCCTCAATTGACAGCTACAAAGAACCAGAAGCATTTTGTCTCGGGATTGTGTAAAATATGGTAATTTCACACAAAATTCAACGCTGCAGAATTTAATGGCGCTATATAAGCGAGTAAAATAAACTCGTCAGGGGTGGACACAGACAGGAGAGGGCCCCTATGCAAGAACAATATGTGGGTCCATTACAGTCCAATAGCTCAGCATAATGCACAATTCTACTTGCTTTCGAGGTGGTAATGGTCTTCCTACCTCTTGGACCCCTGTTGCACCAATTTGTATGCCCACCCTTGATATGAGTAAAGGTACCTTCACACATAACGATATTGTTAACGATATCGTTGCATTTTGTGACGTAGCAACGATATCGTTAAGGAAATCGTTATGTGTGACAGCGACCAACGATCAGGCCCCTGCTGGGAGATCGTTGGTCGCTGAACAAAGTCCAGAACTTTATTTCGTCGCTGGATCTCCCACGGACATCGCTGGATCGGCGTGTGTGACACCGATCCAGCGATGTCTTCACTGGTAACCAGGGTAAACATCGGGTAACTAAGCGCAGGGCCGCGCTTAGTAACCCGATGTTTACCCTGGTTACCATCCTAAAAGTAAAAAAACAAACACTACATACTTACCTACCGCTGTCTGTCCCCGGCGCTGTGCTCTGCACTCCTCCTGTACTGTCTGTGTGAGCGTCGGTCAGCCGGAAAGCAGAGCGGTGACGTCACCGCTCTGGTTTCCGGCCACTGTGCTCACACAGACAGTACAGGAGGAGTGCAGAGAAGCAGAGTGCCGGGGACAGACAGCGTTAAGTAAGTATGTACTGTTTGTTTTTTTTACTTTTAGGATGGTAACCAGGGTAAACATCGGGTTACTAAGCACGGCCCTGCGCTTAGTTACCCGATGTTTACCCTGGTTACCGGCATCGTTGGTCGCTGGAGAGCGGTCTGTGTGACAGCTCTCTAGCGACCAAACAGCGACGCTGCAGCGATCCAGATCGTTGTCGGTATCGCTGCAGCGTCGCTTAATGTGAAGGGGCCTTAAGCTCCATGTACCCATACAATCTGCCTTTGCAAACATCTAAAGGTACTGTCACACTAGACGATATCGCTAGCGATCCGTGACGTTGCAGCGTCCTCGCTAGCGATATCGTCCAGTGTGACAGGCAGCAGCGATCAGGCCCCTGCTGGGAGATCGCTGGTCGGGGAAGAAAGTCCAGAACTTTATTTCGTCGCTGGACTCCCCGTAGACATCGCTGAATCGGCGTGTGTGACACCGATTCAGCGATGTCTTCACTGGTAACCAGGGTAAACATCGGGTTACTAAGCGCAGGGCCGCACTTAGTAACCCAATGTTTACCCTGGTTACCAGCGTAAAAAAACAAACACTACATACTTACATTCAGCTGTCTGTCCCTTGCCGTCTGGTTCCTGCACTGACTGCTGGCCGTAAAGTGAAAGCAGAGCACAGCCACAGCGGTGAGTCACCGCTGTGTGACTCACCGCTGTGCTGTGCTTTCACTTTCACTTTACGGCCAGCAGTCAGTGCAGGAACCAGACGGCAAGGGACAGACAGCTGAATGTAAGTATGTAGTGTTTGTTTTTTTACGCTGGTAACCAGGGTAAACATCGGGTTACTAAGCGCGGCCCTGCGCTTAGTTACCCGATGTTTACCCTGGTTACCGGGGACCTCGGGATCGTTGGTCGCTGGAGAGCTGTCTGTGTGACAGCTCTCCAGCGACCAAACAACGACGCTGCAGCGATCCGGATCGTTGTCGGTATCGCTGCAGCGTCGCTAAGTGTGACGGTACCTTAACAGAAAACTACTGATACTGATGCATTTGCTTACCAGGCTGCTTTGGTGATTTCACTAATGTTCCCTTCACAGTTCGACAATGAGAATTATCACCTCCACAAACCCCACACTTATCATCTTCTTTCAGCGAGCCAATTTCCTTGTCACATCCGAAGTGCTGTAACACAAAGCAACAAGACAAGAGCCCTCTGTTAGCCGAATCCGGTGAGATAAAGGATAAGTATCACAGAACTGGTGTAACGAGCCCTGAAGGAATCGAATTTATTTCACCTTACCTGTTCCCCTGAAACATATGAAAAGAACATTTTTTTATGTTTCTTCTCATTAGTAAGTCAATAAAAGCACAGAAACAAAACACAGTAAAACAGAGAGAGGAGATAAATGTATCTGTTGTCTAGGAAAAGTAAGATGCACTGGAATAATACTAGCTTGTCTATGAATAGATTCACGTGTCGAATCGAAAAAGTGCCGTTTTAGCAGTCTATCACCGCATATATTAAGAAACCAATGGAGTAAAGTAAATCTAAATCTAGTCTGTAATTATTATTTTAAATAGTTGATATAACATTTCCTTAGCCATCATTATAGATGAATAGTTCCCATAGTGCTTTTCCACTGACGTGCATACTAAGACTGTATATTCCCTGCAGAGAGAGGTCACATCAGGACACATGCATGTATATAGATGTGAATGTTTAGCAGCTATCATTCTCCACTAATGGTCGCGTTTTAGTAAATGCCAGAAAACAGATTCCCCAATTATAGAACCAGTGCTGTGACTTCAAGATTTGTGTGTGAGAGAAGAATTAGCACCAGCTCCATCAGCAAGTTTTCCTTGGAAAATCTCATGTTCATGACTCTTAAGACTTAATGGATATTTAGAATACTTCCTTAGGAAATCTATTTTTGTTATCGAGATGTATACTTCAGGTAGAGGTAAACCGGATGGTGTCTGACACCCTAAGAAATTAGAAGTGATTTGGGTCCTGTCGCAATTACGGGAGTTGTTCTATATAGAAAATAAATGTTTTTAAGACATGGATATGTTTGAAAAAAAAAAACAAGGTCAAATTGAATGAGTGAAAAGTGTTTCAGCTCACTAGGTGTAGGTAGGCTTAATCCAAGGCATGGACTATGCTCCTGTGTAGCCTTCCAATGAAAGTCCAAAAATGCTGGCCCTAATTTGTCCTTGAAATTTGTAGGCTTTTAACACGGAGAAAAACCTGGCACTCAACTTGCATATAAGATGCTTTTTAATGGTTCCAAGCAGAAACACAGTGACAGCAAGCGGAGGTACAGTGACAGCAATAGCAAAACGTTTCGGTCATATACATCTGACCTTCATCAGTTGCAAAAAGTGATAACTGGCGGCGTGAGTGTTGTTACTAACAAAGAACTTGTGGTATGGGTTGCCCTAAGATGTATGGCCCTGTTCAGCACAAATAGAGATGGGCGCAGCCCTGTTGTGGCGCTGCCGACGCGGAATCCACCGCTTGTCAAGCGGTGGATTCCGCGTCAGCAGCGCCACAACAGGGCTGTGCCCATCTTTATTTGACAAGCGGTGGATTCCGCATCGGCAGCGCCACAACAGGGCTGCGCCCATCTCTATTTGTGCTGAACAGGGCCATACACCTTAGGGCAACTCATACCACAAGTTCTTTGTTAGTGACAACACTCACGCCGCCAGTTATCACTTTTTGCAACTGATGAAGGTCAGATGTATATGACCGAAACGTTTTGCTATTGCTGTCACTGTACCTCCGCTTGCTGTCACTGTGTTTCCGCTTGGAACCATTAAAAAGCATCTTATATGCAAGTTGAGTGCCAGGTTTTTCTTACAAATATTACTATGGTTTTGGAACCTACCTGGGCACCATCTGATTGAGCAGTGCACACGTCCTTTACATACATTTAACACAGAGAAAGCATGTTTCATAAATATTTAAACAATATCATATGACCAGAAGCCATAAGTATGTATGCAAGAAGGGGGGACCTAATTGCCTAATAGGCCAAGAATAGTTAGCCAACTAGACACTCCAAACATAGGATATGATACGAGACACTTTGATTGTCTTTCTCTCATTTCAGCATCTGTGAAACCTGTCCAGGTTTATAACATACTAGATGATGGCCCGATTCTAACGCATCGGGTATTCTAGAATATGCATGTCCACGTAGTATATTGCACAGCCACGTAGTATATTGCCCAACCATGTAGTATATTGCCCAGCCACGTAGTATATTGCCCAGCCACGTAGTATATTGCCCAGTCACGTACTATATACTATATTGCCCAGTGACGTATATTGCCCAGCCACATAGTATATTGCCCAGCCACGTAGTATATTGCCCAGTCACATACTATATTGCCCAGCTATGTAGTATATTGCCCAGTGACGTAGTATATTGCCCAGTCACGTAGTATATTGCCCAGCTACGTAGTATATTGCCCAGTGACGTAGTATTTTGCCCAGCCACATAGTATATTGCCTAGACACGTAGTATATTGCCCAGTCACATAGTATATCGCCCAGTCACGTAGTATATTGCCCAGCCACGTAGTATATTGCACAGCGACGTAGTATACAGCACAGAGCCATGTAGTATACAGCACAGACACATAGTATATTGGCAAGTCATGTAGTATATTGCCCAGACACGTATGTAACAGGTTAAAAAAGACTTAAAATAAAAAATAAACATATACTCACCTTCCAAGGGGCCCCTTGTAGTCCTGGCACCTGTGTGTGGTGCACGCGGCAGCTTCCGGTCCCAGGGTTGGTATGAGCGCAGGACCTGTGATGACGTTTTGGTCACACGACCGTGACGTCATGGAAGGTCCTTCTCGCATATCACCCTTGGCACCGGAGCCTGCCGCTTGCACTGTCAAGGACACCACGCACGTCGGAGGGTGAGAATAACATTTTTATTATTATTATTTGTAACATTAGATCTTTTTACTATTGATGTTGCATATGCATCATCAATAATAAAAAATTGGTCACACAGGGTTAATAGCTGCGTTAATGGAGTGCGTTACACTGTGGCATAACGCGGTCCATTAACGCTGCCATTAATCCTGTGGCATGTGTGAGGGCTGACTGGAGGGGAGTATGGAGCGGGCACTGACTCTGGGGAGGAAAGAGCGGCCATTTTGCCACCGGACTGTGCCCGTCGCTGATTGGTCGTGGCAATGGTCGTGGGCGTTTTGCCACGACCAATCAGCGACTTGGATTTCCATGACAGACAGAGGCCGCGACCAATGAATATCTGTGACAGAAAGACAGACAGAAAGACAGACAGACGGAAGTGACCCTTAGACAATTATATAGTAGATACCTAGTATTACGGTAGCATTAGAGCTCCAAGGTGACTAATTTCCCTGTCCTAATAGTAATGTGTTGACCCCATAGCTTTAGAATTGAGTCTCTTTTGCTACTCATTTTTTCTAATATTTATTTTGCTTGTGATGACGAGTTAATAAAATTAAAATTATATTAATTTTTACTGATGGACTATTTCACTCCATGCTTGATAAATGTTAGGTTTAGAGTCCATCAAAGAAAGGTTGCCTTCTCGAGATGGATGGGCTCTCATGAATTAGTTGATTTGTGAGATAAGTACCTTCATTTTATAAGTGTAAATTTCCTATATTTAATTCTTCCATACATCTTACCGAGTGCTGCTGTGTTCTCTTGTTTACATGGGGCCTCTGTCTGGACTGAACATACGGCCACTCCTGATCTATCTGTTTTGAGACAGGGCTAAAGGTGGCCATACAGCTTAGATAACTGACAGGAAGTCACTTTTTTGGATACTTAGTGTCTCTCCTGACTTTAAACACATGAAGGCTCAGCTAAGCATTCAACAGGAAATTTAATGAAGCCGCTCCCAGGAAAAAAAGATCAGTCATTTAATTCAACAAGTAAAGTCCTCCTCTCTCTGTCATATGTTGGAGGGCTGTTGGCAAGCCCATTTACATCAGATGATTCCAATTCCTGCTAAAATAAGATGGTTTAGTCAACTTTTCTCCAATGTGTACGTTGGCCTCTAACGTAGATAGGAAAACAAAAGAATAGAAAAATAGAAATCAGGAATAAAATGTTAGAACAAATATATTGTAAGTAATAAGAGAGACGGCGCAACTATTGTTGGACATATGGGCACTCCTTGGCATTTTTAAGCCAAGCAATACAGACAGGATTGTGGGATTACAGAAATATAACTTCTAAGTGATGCGTGAGTTTTCGAATATATGCTATGCTTATATAAAGCAGTTGTCAGTGTTTAAGGGAAGCACAAAGGCTCAGCCTGGCATGCTTTTCAGGTATAATCCATTGCTTCGTACATATACAGTCAAACATAATGTCTGACTCTGAAAAAGAGTTCACCACATTAGACAATCCTTTAGCCATAGTTTTTAAGGTTCAAGGTAGACTTAAGTCCATGGTGTTCACCCTATAGTCTAATCCTGACTTATTAGAAAAGGTTCTTTGAAAATAAACTGCTTACAAAGCGACCCCCTTCTGGCACCCCTTGATATCAACTGTATTCTGTGGGAAAACCTGGTTCTTTGCAGTGCCAACACAAGGGAAGTAATGAATTACACAATGTGTATTCAATCAATAGATTGTCTTTGTAATCCAGGACAGGACAGGGTCTCCAGAGTGAGGGGTGCTCTTTACAAAGAGGTGTGTTGCCGGGACTTAAGGTACCTTCACACTAAACGACGCTGCAGCGATCCAGACAACGATCCGGATCGCTGCAGCGTCGCTGTTTGGTCGCTGGAGAGCTGTCACACAAACCGCTCTCCAGCGACCAACGATGCCGGTAACCAGGGTAAACATCGGGTTACTAAGCGTGGCCCTGCGCTTAGTAACCCGATTTTTACCCTGGTTACCAGCGAAGACATCGCTGAATCGGCGTCACACACGCCGATTCAGCGATGCCAGCGGGAGAGCCAGCGATCAAATAAAGTTCTGGCCTTCTAGCCCCGACCAACGACATCACAGCAGGATTCTGATCGCTGCTGCGTGTCACACTGAACGATATCGCTAGCCAGGACGCTGCAATGTCACGGATCGCTAGCGATATCGTTTAGTGTGAAGGTACCTTTACTTCTGTGGTTATCTCAGCTGAGATTGAAATCTACCTGGGTGTAGGCTGGACACCAGACAACTGAGGAAATATGGGTGCACACCAAAAAATAAATCAATTATAGTCCAAAAGCAGAAAAAAAAGGGATAGGACCCATTGTAGTGCAGCTAGCACAAAAAGGCCGTCGTCCACAGAAGGTATCCGCTCTTCTCCCGCTGTACCCGTGTTATGGACAAAATAAAGGAATGTTTTACCGGATGGTGAGCACCACCTTTATTTTCTGTTTTTGAACTATGATGGGTGCTCTTTGTTTGCGTGCTCTACTCTAGCAAGATATAAGGATTCTTGATAGAAGGCCCTTCTATTAATTCAGAGATCCCCACAGTGTGAATGAAAATGGGATTTCTAAACTGATTGAATCCTAATGCAGATATTATAGATGATTTATTTATAAGGCTGAGCACTCACCACACAATCTCCTCTAGCGCAAACGCTATATGGATCTTTGTAGCTACAACGAGTACCATCATGAACCACCTGATTCATGAAAACCACATCTGTCGTTTCTTTAGATTGGCATATAAGCTCACATTTCTGTGCCTCTGTAGAAAAGCAACAATATATTCAGTTAGATTGTGAGAAGAAATACACACATTTAATATTACACCATGTATAACTCTTAGGCTGCCGTCACACTAGTAATATTTGGTCAGTATTTGACATCAGTATCTATAAGCCAAAACCAGGAGTGGAACAATTAGAGGAAAAGTATAATAGAAACATATGCACCACTTCTGCATTTATCACCCACTCCTGGTTTTGGCTTACAAATACTGATGTAAAATACTCACCAAATACTGCTAGTGTGACGGCAGCCTTAGACTGAAGCTAATTTGTGATCGTCTCCAAATTTTCTGACATCAATACACAGTCAATATTACATTCCTCCCTATGACACGTTAAAAGGTTGTACTCTATTCTCTATAAAGCAACACAACGCTACACAGCTTCCTGCTTGCTGGGGGTTAGCGCACTCCTGATGCTCCAATACGTAATGCAACAGTAGCTTTGCAACACTAGAGGAGTGCAGAGGCATCAAAACTGGTGTGATCCAGTGAGCCAGTCAGCTTCAGAGCAGCACTTACAAGCTCAATTAGAAAGGATTTGCAAGCACTGTGCTCCTAGCCTAGGAATCCGGTCACCTTGCAGTATTGAAATTAAAAACCCATCTGATCCTGAGAATGGAGCGGATTTTTAATAAAAGGTAAATTGCAAAGTTCATGGATTTTCCAAGCATTCTGCAATTTTACCAATTTATGATAATGATAAAATCCCTTAACCCCTTCACCCCCGGAGCTTTTTCCGTTTTTTCATTTTCGTTTTTCGCTCCCCTCCTTCCCAGAGCCATAACTTTTTTATTTTTCCATCAATATGGCCATGTGAGGGCTTATTTTTTGTGGGACGAGATGTTATTTTGAACAATACCATTGGTTTTACCATGCCATGTAACAGAAAACGGGAAAAAAATTCCAGGTGTGATGAAATTGCAAAAAAGTTCAATCTCACAGTTGTTTTTTGTTTGGCTTTTTTGCTAGGTTCACCAAATGCTAAAACGAACCTGCCATTATGATTCTCCAGGTCATTATGAGTTCATAGACACCTAACATGTCTAGGTTATTTTTTATCTAAGTGGTGGAAAAAAAAATCCAAAGTTTGCTAAAAAAAAAAAAATTGTGTGATTTTCCGATACCCATGATCTGGGGTCAAGTGAGGGCTTATTTTTTGCGTGCCGAGCTGGCGTTTTTAATGATACCATTTTGGTGTAGATAAGTTCTTTTGATCGCCCGTTATTGCATTTTAATGCAATGTCGCGGCGACCAAAAAAAAGTAATTTTGGCGTTTTGATTTTTTTTCTCGCTACGCCATTTAGCAGTCAAGTTAATCCTTTGTTTTTATTGATAGATTTGGCGATTCTGAACGCGGCGATACCAAATATGTGTATGTTTGATTTTTTTTTAATTGTTTTATTTTGATTGGGGCGAAAGGGGGGTGATTTGAACTTTTATATGTTTTTTATTTTTTTATATTTTTAAACACTTTTTTTTTTAATTTTGGCATGCTTCAATAGCCTCCATAGGAGGCTAGAAGCATGCACTACACGATCACCTCTGCTACATAGAGGTGAAGTACAGATCACCTCTATGTAGCAGAAATGCAGGTGTACTTTGAACGCCAACCACAGGGTGGCGCTCAAAGCAATTGGCCATCAACAACCATAGAGGTCTCAAGGAGACCTCTGGTTGTTATGGCAATGCACCGATGACCACCGATCATGTGACGGGGGTCAGCGGTGCGAGCACCTCCGGCCGCGCGGCCGGGAGCGCTAGTTAAATGCCGCTGTCAGCGCTTGACGGCGGCATTTAACTAGTTAATGGGCGTGGGCGGATCGCAATTCCGCTCGCGCTCATTGTGCGCACATGTCAGCTGTACAAAACAGCTGACATGGCGTGGCTTTGAGGTGGGCTCACCGTCGGAGCCCACCTCAAAGCAGGGGATCTGCCAGCTGACGTACTATTCCGTCAGCTGGCAGAAAGGGGTTAAATTAAAGAAAAAGATTGGATTACAATTTCAATCTTTCGAATTATGAAACAATAACACAAGCTTTTGAAGTTGTTTTACCATCATGATGTTCATAGGGAAGCCAAGTATGCTTGGTGTTTTGGTGTGTGTAGTATGAGTTTCGCTGTGAGCACTGCTGAGCCCGGAAATCCTCAAATGGTCCTCGACATTCTTCAGTGTTGCACATCTGATATTCATAAGTAGGACCCGGACAGTCACGACCTCCATAAACTGGTCTTCAAAACAAAACATTACATTTTAGTGGCCTTGGGTTACATTTTGTTGAATATCTTTCTCGCAAACAGTACAATGTCCTGTATTCTAAAGATTTAGGTGCTTTTGCACTTGTATGTTTTTATAATGTTTATATTCTTTATTCATCTTTATTATATAATTGCTCTTGTTTCATTTTAAAAAAAGTAGCAGAGATGACCAGATCACTTCCCGTAACCCTTGTCTATGGCCAAAAGCTCTGACTTGCACCGTGGACCAAGTTTACATGAAGCGATCCACTCCATCTCTACAGAGTACCTCAAAAACATGCTGAATACCAAATTCAGATCATCTGACATATGTAGTAACTTCAATCATAGCAATCATAGCCTATCCTATTAACAGGAGCTGCTGAAAGTTCTATTAGCTGCTCATTTTCCATGCAGCCACCTCTATTTGGGAAAATGTGTCATGGGTAGGCATATAGGTATCTGTGCTATACCAAATAAATTGGTACACTTATGCTAATGTCTATATCTGTAAAGCTATTTAATCTATTAAATTAGTGTGATAGGGATTGTTGTGGTTCCAACAAAAGAGCCATTAAAGTTCAGGAAAAGTCTTGCATTATTTCACAGGGCTGGATGTCATCCTGTCACTGAAACTAAGTACTTATAGTAGCTATTCCTGTGCCTATTTTATAGTGCACATACAGTGGATATAAAAAGTCTACAGTCAGGTGTTTGTCATGTAAAACAAATCACACCAAGAAGAATTGTTTCAGAACTTTGTCCACCTCATCTTTAACCTGTAGAAATCAACGTCAACATTTTGCATCACCAAAGAAAACCATACCCACAGTGAAGCATGGTGGAGGCAGAATTATGCTTAGAGACTGTTTTTTGGCAGCTGAAACTGGGACTTTAGTCAAAATGGAGGGAAATATGAGCAGTTCCAAATTTGTTTGAATTGAAAAACTCAGGCCTCTGTTCTGCTAAAAAGCTGAAGTTGAAAAGGATTTTCATCTTCCAGTATGACAACTGTAAGCATACCTTAAAATCAACAAAGAAATAAAAATGAGTGCACCACCACATTATGGGTGTCAGGTCCAAGCATTCCTACATGAACAGTTTCCCGGAAAGTGGATTGGTCATCGTGGGCCAGTTGAATGGCCACCAAGGTCTCCCAATCTGACCCCCTTAGAATTTTAGCTGTGAAAATACGAGATGTGCAGCATCTGAAACAATGGATACTGGAAACCAGTGCTAGCATTTCTTCTGCGGTGTTGCTATCAGTGTGTCAAGAGTGGGAGAAGAGGGTTGCATTGACAATCCAACACAATGGGCAGCACTTTGAACACATTTTATAAGCGGTCATAAACTTGTAAATAACTCATGAAAGAATAAAGTTATGTTAAAACAAAGCACACCATTCTTGTGAAATTCTCAATAAGTTTGATGTGTCACATGACCCTCTTCCCATTGGAAAAAATAGAGTTGGATCCAAAATGGCTGACTTCAAAATGGCCGCCATGGTCACTACCCATCTTGAAAAGTTTTCCCCCTCCCATATACTAATGTGCCACAAACAGGAAGTTGATATCACCAACCATTCCCATTGTATTTAGGTGTATCCATATAAATGGCCCACCCTGTAGATTATTACATAAGGTTATTTTCAGGTTGGTCAGTATTGTAATGCAATATTTAGACTTCAGAAAATGTCTTATAGATTAATGATGATATATATATATTTTTTGCAAGAGTAAATGAATACTTATATCCATGATCCATCTTTTCTTTCAGATTCGGAACAAAGAACTTGATTTAGAAGACTGAGTTCTGCGTACCTATAAATATCAGTATGTTCAGCGCTCAATTGTCTCAAAATTTGAGTTGCTAAATCTTGTAATGGCGTACAGCAGAATAAATGAGATGGGATACAAGAAAAAAGAAGAAATAACATCTGAGAAAGTCGAAGCAGTTGAAACAGCAAATGACGGCATTGAGCCACATTAACATTTGCCTTCAATAAATCACAACTTCTGAAAATTTATTGTTTCCCTATATGCCTTGTGTCAAGTCTGTGTTTATGTAATCTGAAAATATGGCGGAGAAAGAACAAAAAGAGCATACAGATGTGGCTTTGCTGAGGAGAACGAACCACCAGAAGCATAACATATGTTTACATTACGATGAACTGGAATTCGAAAGATTACTCACAAGTGTTAGGCACACAAACTAGGTATCTGGACCCCAACATTGCATATATGAGCCTGACAGCTAAGATAACATGTAAGCACCTGCTGAGTCATACAGTTTCCTAAATAAAATATTAAAATATTTCTCATTTCTCAATGAATTATCTGGAAGTCTTCTCAGAATTGCATAGCAATGGCTGGTTTATATATTTTGCAGATGCCCTTGGAATGATTCTGGAATGCCTTAAAGAAATACACAGTTCAGAACTGTCAACGTAGGAATAATCATACTCCATACTCTAGTAAAACAGTGTCATTCATTCTTTTAAACAAGAGTTTTCAGTACAGATCTGGTTACTTAACGGAAACGAAAATGATCATGTAAATAGTCAACCTCCATCTTACTGTTTTGTGTGACTGGATCAATTGAACATGAAACCTTTTCATGGTTTAGAGTAGATATAGCTTAACCCGTTCCCGACCCATGACGCCACGTAGGCGTCATGAAAGTCGGTGCCAATCCGACCCATGACGCCTATGTGGCGTCATGGAAAGATCGCGTCCCTGCAGATCCGGTGAAAGGGTTAACTCCCATTTCACCCGATCTGCAGGGACAGGGGGAGTGGTAGTTTAGCCCAGGGGGGGTGGCTTCACCCCCTCGTGGCTACGATCGCTCTGATTGGCTGTTGAAAGTGAAACTGCCAATCAGAGCGATTTGTAATATTTCACCTATTATAACTGGTGAAATATTACAATCCAGCCATGGCCGATGCTGCAATATCATCGGCCATGGCTGGAAATACTAATGTGTTGTAAAACCGCTGCGGAATCCGCACAAAGAAGTGACATGCTGCGGAATGTAAACCGCTGCGTTTCCGTGCAGTTTTTCCGCAGTATGTGTACAGCGATTTTTGTTTCCCATAGGTTTACATTGAACTGTAAACTCATGGGAAACTGCTGCGGATATGCAGCGTTTTCCGCAGTGTGCACATACCTTTAGAATTAGGCTATGTGCAGACGGTGCGGATTTGGCTGCGGATTGGCCGCTGCGGATTCGCAGCAGTGTTCCATCAGGTTTACAGTACCATGTAAACATATGAAAAACCAAATCCGCTGTGCCCATGGTGCGGAAAATACCGCGCGGAAACGCTGCGTTGTATTTTCCGCAGCATGTCAATTCTTTGTGCGGATTCCGCAGCATTTTACACCTGTTCCTCAATAGGAATCCGCAGGTGAAATCCGCACAAAAAATGCTGGAAATCCGCGGTAAATCTGCAGGTAAAACGCAGTGTCTTTTACCCGCGGATTTTTCAAAAATGGTGCGGAAATATCTCACACGAATCCGCAACGTGGGCACATAGCCTTAGGGTTAGGGTTGGAATTAGGGTTGTGGTTAGGGTTGTGATTAGGGTTATGGCTACAGTTGGGATTAGGGTTAGGGGTGTGTTGGGGTTAGTGTTGGAGATAGAATTGAGGGGTTACCACTGTTTAGGCACATCAGGGGTCTCCAAACGCAACATGGCACCACCATTGATTCCAGCCAATCTCGTATTCAAAAAGTCAAATGGTGCTCCCTCACTTCCGAGCCCTGACGTGTGCCCAAACAGTGGTTTACCCCCACATATGGGGTACCAGCATACTCAGGATAAACTGCGCAACAATTACTGGGGTCCAATTTCTCCTGTTACCCTTGTGAATCTAAAAAAATGCTTGCTAAAACATCATTTTTGAGGAAAGAAAAATGATTTTTTATTTTCACGGCTCTGCGTTGTAAACGTCTGTGAAGCACTTGGGGGTTCAAAGTGCTCACCTTACATCTAGATAAGTTCCTTGGGGGGTCTAGTTTCCTAAATGGGGTCACTTGTGGGGGGTTTCTACTGTTAAGCCACATCAGGGGCTCTGCAAACGCAACGTGACGTCCACAGAGCATTCCATCAAAGTCTGCATTTCAAAACGTCACTACTTCACTTCCGAGCCCCGGCATGTGCCCAAACAGTGATTTACCCCCACATATGGGGTATCAGCGTACTCAGGAGAAACTGGACAACAACTTTTGGGGTCAAATTTCTCCTGTTACCCTTGGTAAAATAAAAAATTGCAGGCTAAAAGATCATTTTTGAGAAAATAATTTTTTTTTTTTTATTTTCATGGCTCTGCGTTATAAACTTCTGTGAAGCACTTTGGGGTTCAAAGTCCTCACCACACATCTAGATTAGTTCCTTTGGGGGTCTAGTTTCCAAAATGGGGTCATTTCTGGGGGATCTCCAATGTTTAGGCACACAGGGGCTCTCCAAACGTGACATGGTGTCCGCTAATGATTGGAGCTAATTTTCCATTTAAAAAGCCAAATGGCGTGCCATCCCTTCCGAGCCCTGCCGTGCACCCAAACAGTGGTTTATCCCCACATATGGGGTATCAGCGTAGTCAGGACAAACTGGACAACAATATTTGGGGTCCAATTTCTCCTATTATCCTTGGCAAAATAGGAAATTCCAGGCTAAAAAATCATTTTTGAGGAAAGAAAAATTATTTTTTATTTTCATGGCTATGCGTTATAAACTTCTGTGAAGCACCTGGGGGTTTAAAGTGCTCAATATGCATCTAGATAAGTTCCTTGGGGGGTCTAGTTTCCAAAATGGGGTCACTTGTGGGGGAGCTCCAATGTTTAGGCACATAGGGGCTCTCCAAACGCGACATGGTGTCCGCTAACAATTGGAGCTAATTTTCCATTCAAAAAGTCAAATGGCGCGCCTTCCCTTCCGAGCCCTGCCGAGTGCCCAAACAGTGGTTTACCCCCACATATGAGGTATTGGCGTACTCGGGAGAAATTGCCCAACAAATTTTATGATCCATTTTATCCTACTGCTCATGTGAAAATGAAAAAATTGAGGCGAAAATAATTTTTTTGTGAAAAAAAAGTACTTTTTCATTTTTACAGATCAATTTGTGAAGCACCTGAGGGTTTAAAGTGCTCACTAGGCATCTAAATAAGTTCCTTGGGGGGTCTAGTTTCCAAAATGGGGTCACTTGTGGGGGAGCGCCAATGTTTAGGCACACAGGAGCTATCCAAACGCGACATGGTGTCCGCTAACGATGGAAATAATTTTTCATTCAAAAAGTCAAATGGCGCTCCTTCCCTTCCGAGCCTTACCATGTGCCCAAACAGTGGTTTACCCCCACATGTGAGGTATTGGTGTACTCAGGAGAAATTGCCCAACACATTTTAGGATCCATTTTATCCTGTTGCCCATGTGAAAATGAAAAAATTGAGGCTAAAATAATTTTTTTGTGAAAAAAAAGTACTTTTTCATTTTTACGGATCAATTTGTGAAGCACCTGGGGGTTCAAAGTGCTCACTATGCATCTAGATAAGTTCCTTGGGGCATCTAGTTTCCAAAATGGGGTCACTTGTGGGGGAACTCCAATTTTTAGGCACACGGGGGCTCTCCAAACGTGACATGGTGTCCGCTAAACAGTGGAGCCAATTTTTGATTCAAAAAGTCAAATGGCGCTCCTTCCCTTCCAAGCCCTGCCGTGCGCCCAAACAGTGGTTTACCCCCACATATGAGGTATCAGCGTACTCAGGACAAATTGGACAACAACTTTCGTGGTTCAGTTTCTCCTTTTACCATTGGGAAAATAAAAAAATTGTTGCTAAAAGATAATTTTTGTGACTAAAAAGTTAAATGTTCATTTTTTCCTTCCATGTTGCTTCTGCTGCTGTGAAGCACCTGAAGGGTTAATAAACTTCTTGAATGTGGTTTTGAGTACCTTGAGGGGTGCAGTTTTTAGAATGGTGTCACTTTTGGGTATTTTCAGCCATATAGACCCCTCAAACTGACTTCAAATGTGAGGTGGTCCCTAAAAAAAATGGTTTTGTAAATTTCGTTGTAAAAATAAGAAATTGCTGGTCAAATTTTAACCCTTATAACTTCCTAACAAAAAAAAATTTTGTTTCCAAAATTGTGCTGATGTAAAGTAAACATGTGGGAAATGTTATTTATTAACTATTTTGTGTCACATATCTCTCTGGTTTAACAGAATAAAAATTCAAAATGTGAAAATTGCGAAATTTTCAAAATTTTCGCCAAATTTCCGTTTTTATCACAAATAAACGCAGAATTTATTGACCTAAATTTACCACTAACATGAAGCCCAATATGTCACGAAAAAACAATCTCAGAACCGCTAGGATCCGTTGAAGCGTTCCTGAGTTATTACCTCATAAAGGGACACTGGTCAGAATTGCAAAAAACTGCAAGGTCTTTAAGGTCAAAATAGGCTGGGTCATGAAGGGGTTAAAGGGAATCTGTCAGCAGGATTTTGCTATGAAATCTCAGTACATCATGATAAAGAGGCTGGGACTCTGATTTCAGCAATGTGTCACTTATTAGGCTGTGTGCTATTATGACAATACAATGAGTGTTTTATCAGCAGAAGATTATCACTGCCTTGACTACAGCTCCCCTGCCTTTTGGCCAACTCCACCCCCAGCACTGATTAACAACTTACTGTCAATATACAATGCACATAAAAAACTGTGGTGTAGGCGAGGTTAGCTTTGTTAGCGCTGTTACATGCTAAATCTAAAAATTTTGATTGCATAACAACTGTTGCACCCAGTAAACGGTCATACGTTGTTGTTATCAGGGTCTCTTCTTCTACGTTATCCTGCTGTCAGATGATGTAGCAAAAGCTTGGTGACAGATTCCCTTTAAACTAAGCTTGCTGTAGACTTTAGATAACTTTTGACTTTTTCAAATGTTGAATATTTGTGTCACATAAAGGAATGTCACTAGGATATGCCCTCACTTTATGATCAGTGGGGGTCTGACTTCTGGACCCTCAATTGATTCTGAGGATTAAGTACTGCTGTAATGCCAGTAACTAAACATAGAGATACAAATCTTTCCATGACTTTGGTATTGTCGACCACCGTGAATAAGTGTCTCCCCAAGGGTCTCCGACCCCTTTCCTTCCCATCATCCGAATAATGACATGAGTCTCACGTTGGATATAATTGGCCACAACGGCCTTTATTATAAACAGACAAACAGTTAACCGTAACAAGATCCGGGAAGGGGTCCTTGAAGCTAAAAGTCTGGTGTTAACCATAGTATAAACAAGTGGACAAGAGACCAACCGTAGATTACTCTCAGCCGTTACCCCATTGGCTCGAGAGCACCAAAATACCCCGAAGGGTTACCCTTGTCCACTTCCAACTTAGGAATCTGGCCCACCGTTACCAAGATTCCCCCAAATCACCAGACCCGCAACCAAAACATATACCAACTGGAGAATCCGTATCCCGACGGACCCCCCAGGCCAATTTAGCACCAACTCCAAGGACCCATCCCCCCGCCTACAGCCACTATGACCCGAAAACAAACCAACAAAAATTATCGAATACACAACATAAAGGGCGGGTGGGCAGGACTGCTCACAGGTCCTCAGAGCGGGAAGTGACCGGCTCCAAACCCCCACTCACCCCATACCCTCTCCAGGCCAGCATTAACCCTCCCCTAAGAGTGAAACTCCTTGCCCCCTTTTCCCTGCTCCAAACCCCCTGTCATGTTGGCTTTCAGGTACGCCGCCCGGGGAAGGGGGTGGGGCGGCTCGCTCCAGCCTGGTCTTTACATTTCTTCTCTATGTATGTTTGTTTCACTCTTAGTTTTAGCTAACAAACCCTGGTACAAAATGGTATAATCTGAAACAGATCTTAGCGGGAAATGGCCACAACTGAAAATAATATTCACCTAATTTCAACTTTTGCATCACTAAAGTCCAGCCTAAAGGTGTTCTTTTTTTTAAAGCATTTGTATGATTTTTTTTTTTACTATACAAATTACTTACTATATAAAATATAAAAAAATTAATCCAAAGAGCATATGGAAAAATGAACATCCTTTCCAAATTACCAAGGTTTTCCATTCCACAGGAACTTTGTAATATAGTAGTCTCACCACAATCAATTAGTGCAGATATTTATTTTTTTCATTCCTGTAGTTTGACACATGGATTCAGTAACAATCCCATAATTTATATGAGTGCAAGAATTATATTTCAGAGTATATGTCGCTGTCATCTGATCATATTAAAACTGACTCTTCAACATGTCGCAGATTAATTTCTCTTGACATCAGAAAAGAACTGACAGACTGATAAATATAAAATTGTTTGTAGATACTGTCAACATTGAGAACATTTTCCAGTGTAGTATCCTGTACAAGTTTATTTTAAACTGGTAGACAACATATCTAAGCATATCAGAGAAATGTATAGTATCATAAAACACAGTCATCAGATCATCTAAGGAACCTTCATGAGAAAAGCAAATGGCAAAAATAGGCAACACTTTTAAGTAGATATTGCCTGTGGCACTCACAGTGGATTGTTGCACTGTCTGCCACGGGAACGCACTCCTCCTCCACATGTTCGAGAACAGGATCCAAATCTTGACCATGAGCTCCATCCTCCATCCTGACTGTAAGATTGCTCTGGTGACTTCCAGATGCAATGACCTTTAAAGCACCACTGAAAAAAGCAAGAGTGCAATACAGTATCCAACAACATTTTTATGTAAGCCATCATTCTATTTTATACTCATAATTAGGTAAATATGATAGGATACCCTATGTAAAGTTCTTTATTTATTCTTACATACAGGGGAATGAAAAAGTTTTGGCACCCCTGGTCAAAAGTACCATTCTTGTGAACAGTTAAGCAAATAGAAGATGAAGTGATCTCTAAAAGACCTAAAGTTAAGCATGACACATTTCCTTTGTATTTTCAGCAAAAAAAAATTGTCATTTCTTACATTTTAAAAAATCGCAAAAAGGAAAATGGGCCGATGCAAAATTTTGGTCACCCTTGGAGATTGCACAGATAACTTTGACCAAGGTTTCAGACCTTAATTAGCCTGTCGGGGTTATGGCTTGTTCACTATCATCATTAGGAAAGGCCAGGTGATGCAAATTTCCCAGCTTTATAAAAACTCAGCCTCCTCTAAAGTTATGCCAAAACAACAGCCATGGGTTCTTCTAAGCAGCTGCCTAGCACTCTGAAAATGAAAATAGTGGAGGTCCAAAAAGCAAGAAAAGGATATAAGAAGATAGCAAAGCGTTTTCAAATTCCACTTTCCTCAGTTCAAAATGTAATTAAGAAATGACAGTTAAGAGGAACAGTGGAGGTCAAGATGAGATCAGGAAGACCAAGCAAAGTTTCAGTGAGAACTACTCGTAGGATTGCTAGAGGCAAATCAGAACCACCACTTGACTTTAGAAAGATTTAGCAGACTCTAGAGTTGTGGTACATTGTTCTACTATTCAGAGTAACCTGTACAATATGACTTTCATGGAAGAGTCATCAGAAGAAACCCTCTCCAGAGACAAGTTACACCAGGTCTTTGCTTTTCACCAAATTAGTCTTTTAGTACTGTGACCACATACTTCTACCTGTGTCTTGTCTGTCCAGGAAAGATTGCTCCTGGCACACTTCTCATGCAGATGCAATCTCTTTCTTGTTGTTGGCGTATGTTCTTTGGGGTCAGTAGTGAGGATGGAATAGTTTAGGCTGGACTTGCTAAATGTCCTGGCCTGAAAGGGTTGCAATTGCTTGAAATCTTCTGAACTCCTGTACATGATGTTGCAGAGAATGAAATGATTAATTCTAATAGATTTGGGATCTTTTTAAAGGGGAATTCCCATGTCATATATATAGTAGGTGTTACCCTTACTTCTGGCTCTTCCAATTTTTAGAATAAAAAGTGTCCCATTCACCATTTCTATGTGGACACTGTGCTCACTTCCCTGAATAAAGGAGGTGGCAGTGTTTGCATGTGGTCGTCTCCATTCAAGTCTATAGAAGTCTTGAAAAGAGTCAAGCACTACAGTGAAAATAGGGCTATGTATTGAAAAGAACCTGGCAACTGATACATGCTACCTAGTCTGTGGCAGCATATATCAGGCACTGGCTGTCTACACTCAGCCAGGTATGTTCGAAAAGCAGGGGACCGAGACCACGCTGTATACTAGTCAGATAGGCAGGTTCCAGGTGGCTTCTCCCTGACTGCTTCCCTGGATTGACAGGTGTCTGCTTATGTGTGCATAAAGGCATAGACCTGCCAATACTTAGCTGATATCAAACAGCTAGTATCTCATACATATTACCCATGGATTGGACAGCATGTATCAGCTGTCAGGTTCACTTTAAGGCAGTGCTGTCATCTCAGCATATGTTTACATAGATTTTATTTCATTGTACCAATTAATATTTTAGTTTGCATCTGAGCGGTTTAATAAAATGAATTAAAGATAACCAATTAACCCCACTCTTGACAGATGGTTCAAAGTAAGATATACAGTGCCTTGCGAAACTTTTCAAAGCCCCACTTTTCAGTTTTTGAAGTTCTACAAAAATATAAAATAACCAATAAATTTTGTTCAACTTCACAATTATGTTCCACTTGTTGTTGATTCTTCACCAAAAATTTACATTTGGTATCTTTATGTTTGAAGCATGATATGTGGAAAAAGGTTGAAAAGTTCCAGGGAGCCGAATACTTTTGCAAGGCACTGTAGACTCACAAAATCAAAAATATGTCAAATCAGCAGCAAATTGTATAAGTGTTGTTATTAAGAATAAGTACCTTTCCAGGAGAACATTCAGTTCCATCGAGAGGGGGGCCCTTTTTTGTTTTGCAGAAATAGGGATTATCTGGGTGACTGCACCACAGCTGCTTGCAAGGGTCAAATGTCCTAAACTGTGAGAACAAACATTAGCCTTTCCATACGTTTAATCACCAAAAGGCTAAATTCAACAGAGAAGAACAAGTCATGACATTCATAAAAGAGAACACATAATATAAGTATGTATGCTTTCATGAGCTTTGAAAATTATTGATCAAAGGTTAAGTAATAGTAATGAGCAAGCATGCTCATGTCCTAATCCAGTATTTTCGGCATGCTCAAAAAAATGTTCGAGTTGCCACGACTGAATGTCTTGTAGATGTCCGACAACCGCAACACATGCAGGAATTGCCTAACAAACAGGCGATCCCTACATGTGTTGTGGCTGTCAAACAGGTGAGAGACATGCTGCAGCAGCGACTCAAGCATTTTTATCGAGCACGCGCCGAAAATACTCGATTAAGGCTACTTTCACACTAGCGTTTTTTTACGTATGTTGCAATGCGTCGTTTTGGATGCGTTTTTTCTCCATAGACTTTTATTAGCGACGCATTGCGACGTATCGGCACACGTCGCATCTGTCGTGCGACGGATGTGTCGTGTTTTGGCGCACCATCGGCACAAAAAAAGTTACATGTAAAGTTTTTTTGAGCGTCGAGTCCACCATTTCCGACCGCGCATGTGCGGCCGGAACTCCGCCCGCTCCTCCCCGGACCTTACAATGGGGCAGCGGATGCATTGTAAAACTGCATCCGCTGCCCCCGTTGTTCTTTTTTTTTCGCAGTATGCGTCGGTACATTGAGCCGACACATGGCGACAGCCCCGTACCGACGCTAGTGTGAAAGTAGCCTAAGACACGAGCATGCTCACTCATCAGTCTTAAGCAATTTTAATGAACTTTTATGTGGTGCATGGTGCTGTCCATATCCCACTAACAGTAGAGTTAGCTTTCACTTGCTTGTCTGAAAAAAATTCTCACTAGCAAACACATGAATTTAGATGACGACTTCTAATTTTTTTTCTGCTTCTACCTCATCAGCTAGAACAGGAAGAACTACTGGATGTGCAAATTTTTTTAAAAAAATTACACCTCAAAACTTATTTTTAATTTATTATATATGACATTATAATAAGCTCAACAAAAATTGGAGCAAAATATAACTTTTGTCAAAACTGCACCCCCAGCAGCACCTCACCAACAACTTATGTGAGATCAGATAAATTGTATTTTTTATGCTTTTGCATACAATAGTAGGTTTTCAAGTAAAACAATATCTGCATACTCAATGACAACTGTTAATGTTATTAACCTGTAGATATGGGGTAAATCTGCAGGTTAATAGCGTTATTAACATGCACCCGAACGTTGCGAGGAGAAAATTAACTTTATTCCACCCCGGCAGTGTTCTGGTTTCACTCCCCGTGGCGACACCGATGCAGGATCAGTTACCGCTCTAACTATACAGTTCGGCGGCTGTAACTACATCCATGGGGGCGCGATTACAGACACTGCTGTGTATGCTCAGAGCCCTGTGACTGAAACAGTAATGCTGTTGGGGAATAAAGTTAATTTTCTACCTTTAGCTTACAGCTACGTGGAAACACCATGCAGATTAATAAGGCTATTAACCTACAGCTTTACCCCATATCTACAGGTTAATAGCGTGGTTTTTCTGCTCTCATGGTGAGTTCTTTTTTCAAATCTCATTCAACCCCTTCATTTTCTCCAGTAAAAGAAATAAAGCATAAATCAATAACCTTTTTGCAATCTGAAAACTTATTATGATAAATAGGAAAAATCTTACATGAAGATCTGTCTGTCAGGTTCTTCTAATCTTAACTGTTCCAGTTTAAAGGGAAGTTAATTTATAGATTGTACAACAATCCATAAGCTTCACCTCCACTACACAATGAGAATGAATGTTCCTAGAAACGCTCCTTCATGATAATCATGCAGTGTAAACAGGCTGCCGATCACATGATATACAAGTAAAATGCTCGATCGCACCTGAAATGATGTTTTGGCTTGGTTAAATGATAATTATTTTCGCTGCCACATATCATCCTGTGTAAATAGGACAGGTGTTGCTTAGATCAGTGGCAATCTATGCACACAGAATGATCTATTGCTGACCATTCTGTGCACATTCGAAGAGTCTTCTGCCGGTCTAAACGGGTATAAAACAAACAAGCACAAACTGAAAACAAGCAGTCAGTAGGTGTAACCCACCGTTAAACTATAAAAAGGTATAAAAGTTTATCAACACATTATAAGGGGCAATGAGCAACATCAAGATACAGTAATCCTTGTTAAACCTACACGTTTCAAGCTCAAATCAACCATTTTGGAACCTTGGCTAATAACGGTTGAGTTCGAAACAAATAGGTTTAACACAGACTAGTCTGTTCCGATGAGGCTCGTTGTCCATTATAAAGCTGGTTAATCTATTCTTTAATTAACCTTTAAGATATTACATAATACTACTACTGTGGCTACACATAAGGTTATCTACAACTTAGTCTATGAATCCTTATGTGTTGGCTCTATAGATAAAGTGTTAATGTTATACTCACAGCAGTACACATCCTGTAACCCACTCCAAAGTCAAATCTGCATTGTTCATCCATAGAGTAGTTAATTCCTGGTAATTCTGGGAGCTTTGGCCATTTATGTTCAAAGGGATCATCAAGGAGACAGTCGTAGGAACTAAAACAGAACAGAATAGGCAGATCATTGCCCATTAATTACTGAAGGCAGAGAAAGTGGTCACGATCAGTCATTTCTGTGAGATATAAAGATAGCTCTCCCAAATAGCCGATTTGCTGCTGAAAAATATGCAATTTAAAATGAGTTTGGCTTTGTTTCTGTTGCATATATTACTGCAGGCCTCATTGAGATAAAATCTAAAATTGAGAAATGTCTGCAACAAATCTGTTGTGTGGACACGCTCTAAACGTAGTGTAAATGTAATTTATCCACGAATGTCTCTCAGTCTCAGTCTCAGTTTATAAATCCAAACGTACCTCCTAATATCAATGTGTCTGTATGTATAGGGTGTCCGAACCCTCCACCGATGACAGATATTGGGGAAAAGAAGGATGACACGTGTTGGAATTTAAAATGTCTGATCCTTTGTTCTCACTTGAGATAAACCTCCCCTATATCTCTCAGGAGATAAGCAGCCACAGCTTATTTAACTTTCCTCATTTAGAACACATGCACGCTTCTTCAAGTTAAGCATACATTTATACAGGGTGGTCAAAAGGGATATATACTGTATCTGTTGGCCAGATGACAGTCATGTATAATCTTTAATGAACTTAAAGCTAATGAAACTAAGGCCGGTGTCAGACTTGCGTGTGCAATGCGATAAACTCGCACAAGTCTCTTGCATCAATGCCCGCCACTGCCGCCGGTACTTGGGACTGGAGCGTGTGGCTGCATAGAAATACACTCCGGTCCCAAGAGCCGGTGGCACTGCCGTGTATTGATGCAAGAGTCTCTTGCGAGTTCTCGCATTGCACTTGCAAATGTGAGACCCCGGCCTAAGGCTAAAATCCAGAACATGAAGAGGATTTTTATTTCCTCTTTTTGCTGAAGGAAATTTGCACAAGAATTTTCATGGTACAACGACCTGATATGTTTAACATTGATTATATAAATGACACAGCAGTGCTTATACATCTGAAAGTTCTCCTTTGTCTATTATAATACACCACAAGGAGACAGAGAGATTCCAGAGAGTGATTGCACTCAGGTCACAACCACACTACAAAAGACTGTCTAGACCTTCATTGTTGCTTCTGACTCATCCACTATTCACAGGTTTTACATACAGATGTTCAGATTACACATCTCTAAAGCCACAGAAGTATTCAACCTACAGAAACAAAATTACTTTGCTTTAAATGAATGTTTCATCTTTAGAATAGAATTTCAGGAACTTACTGAATGTATCTATTAAGTTCCTGTTTACTGCATCTCGACCAATGATAGCGATGGAATGCGGCTTGCACCAGTGGAGCCATAATACTTCCCATACTGGTTTCATCAGCACAACGATTTCCTTGACCATCATGCTCCATACCTAGACTATAAAATGAAGAGAAAAAAATTCAATATACCATGATATTAATTATTTACACCTCTTCGGAAAAATGTGTAAATTAGCAACATTTACAAATTTCTGCTGCAATAACCTATTCCAACAAAACCAATTGAAATGCCGAAACATAACTGATATAACAAGTGTTTTCTCCAAATTCACCACAAAATGCCAATTTAAGGACTACTGCATTTTCGGTCTATCTCTGTATCCTGCAAGTCAGTGACTCCAGTCACATTTTCCCATGTCAGCGAACCCGTCCTCTGGGATCGGCAGCAGCAGTATCAGCAACTGCCTAGGAGTGGTACCTGGTGGTTACCTGCCGCCCAGTTTGTCTCTACCATCAGGAGCACCAGTGAACATCTGGTAGCCGCTTAGCTATGCCCCTTCCTAGGCAGGTCTGGCTCTGTGGCACAGGGGGGCCCATAAACCACATGTGTCAACCTACAGTGTGACAGCTTCAATCATATCTGATGCTACTAATCAAGGGCTACATTAGTTATATCAGGTGAGATTGAGATAAAACACATCAAATACCTGGATTGGTTAGGAGGTTATAGACTGCGACAGTAATGCTGCTGCAGTGCAGTATAGCGCAACCTCCACCAGGGGATGCTGGTGAGGGAAGAGAGGTTGCACACACAGCATAACACCACTGAGCAGCAGCACAAGTGCCACCAAGTGGCGAAAGAGTGGTCAGATGAGCCAAGTCAGAAACCGTAAGGACAAAAAGTACCAGAGCCAGATAAATAAAAAACAAAAAAACTATGCCTCAAAATGTAGTGAAGATTAAATATTACATTTTATTCTGCCTCCTATGGCCACGTTTCAGTCCAGAGACCTTTTTCAAGCACCTCTCTGGACCGAAACGTCGCCACAGGAGGCAGAATAAAATGTAAGATTTAATCTTCACTACATTTTGAGGCACTGTTTTTTTTTTTTTAATCTGGATATGGAACACACTCTGGGATGGACTCCCTGGTTTTAACGTGCGCCTCTTGGTCTTTAAAGACTTGGACATTTAAGGGTGCGGTTTAACAACTTTTTTGTTTGGACATTTAAGAAGTACCAGAGGTCACAGCAATACACGTAGTCAAATACAAGCCAGAAGTCAGAGCCAGACGGGCGCAGATATAACAGAGACGAGAGACAGTAAAACAGGTCAGAAGTCAAGCCGGGTTGCATACCAAGAGGTCCAAGAACACTAAGACAAAGCGGGAAGGCAGGAAAGGAAGTCACTGGAACAGTGAACATGGGCAGAGGACAAACATGGTATCAAGGGGTCAGCTGCTCTAGCCTGGAAGCATGAACTATCACTGACATTGGTCTGTAGGCCACTACAGACTGAAATAGCCGCACAGCTCCCAAAATGAGGCAGAGAAGGCTAACCACCACATGACAAGACCAGGGAGAAAATAACAGAAAACAAACTCCTGCCTGGATCATGACAGTGACAAGATAGTGGTACAAAAATATGTACAGGTACATTTTCTTTTAAATCTCTACTCTGCCCGATATGCACAATCAGGCACCTGTATGCTCCAGTGTTCCCCATCTGAAGTCCTCTAGAGCCACCAACATGTCATGTTTTCAGGATTTCCTTAGTATTGCACAGGTGATAATTGCATCACCTGGACAGGCAAGCATTCAATCACCTGTGCAATACTAAGGAAATCCTGAAAACATGACCTGTTGGTGGCTCTTGAGGACTGGAGTTGGGGAACACTGCACTAAGTGGTCTTTAGAAATATAGGTGTAGGTCTCAAAACCCGAAAACAAAACCCATCTAAAGGAAATTAAAGGAACAAAAACATATAGATTTTTTTGCTTTATACAAACAAGGAAAGGCAAATAAAAATAGCAAAGCAATTCAATGTTCTTAGAGATACAATAGGAAACAGCTTGCGGGTTCAAAGTTAAAGGCACTTGGCTACACTACCTGGACATGGTAGAAAGAAGAAGCTATCACCAGCTGCCACCAGATTTCTGAGGAGGCAGGTAGTCATAAACCCTCGAGTGACTGCAAATTACCTGCAGCAAGACTTGGTAATGCCAGACACTGAGGTTTCAGGTTGTATAATAAGGCAAATAGTAAACACTGAAGGTGTCCATGACTGAACTTCAAAATGCACAATCTCGACTGACAAAAAAGGAAGAAACTTTGGTTCCAATATACTGAAAACTATGTAAGGCCTCTTTCACACGTCAGTGTCTCCAGTACATGTAGTGACAGTTTTCTCACGTACCGGAGACACTGACACACGTAGACCCATTCAAATAAATGGGTTTATGCACATGTCTCCATGTTTTCACGGACCGTGTGTCGGTGTTGAAAACACGGAGACATGTCCGTTTTTCTCCGGCAGCACGGTCCGCAAAGCGTCCCGCACACATGCACACGGAGAACAGTGTGCACTCTCCTCCGTGTGCATGTACCGCCAGCAGGAGAGACAGCGCTATAGTAAGCGCTGTCCCCCCATGTGTGGTGCTGAAGCCGGTATTCATCCTTTCTTCCCAGCAGCGTTTGCTGGAGAGAAGGAATTAATTTTTTTTTCCCTTAAAAATGGAGTTTGTGCGTCCCCTCCCACCTCCCATCCCCTGTGCGCCCCTCCCCCCCCGCTTGCCAGCAAATACTCACCAACACCCAGCTCCAGCGATGTCTCCTGTTATGGACCTGGTGGTTAGGAGCACCCGGCACGACCTGATAGTTAAACTCACACAGGACAAGTTCTGGGATGTGGGAGCTCTGCTGACCGCAACCCCTAATCCTATCACACAACTAGAAATAGCCGTGGAGCGTTCCTGACTCTCCCTAGACGCCTCTTCACAGCCTAAGAGCTAGCTAGCCCTAGAGATAGAAAATAAAGCCTATCTTGCCTCAGAGAAATTCCCCAAAGGAAAAGGCAGCCCCCCACATATATTGACTGTGAGTAAAGTTGAAAGTCACAAACGCAGAAATGAAACAGGTTTCAGCAAAGGGAGGCCAGACTTACTAAACAGACAGAGGATAGGAAAGGTATCTTTGCGGTCAGCACAAAAAACTACAAAAGACCACGCAGAGTGTGCAAAAAGACCTCCGCACCGACTAACGGTGCGGAGATGCCACTCTGCATCCCAGAGCTTCCAGCTAGCAAGGCAAAATCATAATATGCAGCTGGACAAGGAAACAATGAACAAATAATAACAAGCAGGAACTTAGCTTCTGCTGGAGTAAACACGTCACCAGAAAGATCCAAGAGCGAACTGAACCAATGCAGGAACATTGACAGCTGGCATGGAGTAGCGATCTGAGTGGAGTTAAATAGAGCAGCCAACCAAAGGATAAACCACGTCACCTGTGTAAGGAACCTCAGAAGCAGCAGCTCCACTCACAGCCACCAGAGGAAGTCCATGGACAGAACTTGCCGAAGTACCATTCACGACCACAGGAAGGAGTTCGACAACAGAATTCACAACAGTACCCCCCCCTTGAGGAGGGGTCACCGAACTCTCACCAGAGCCCCCAGGCCGATCAGGATGAGCCAAATGAAAGGCACGAACTAGATCGGCAGCATGAACATCAGAGGCAAAAACCCAGGAATTATCTTCCTGACCATAACCCTTCCACTTGACCAGGTACTGGAGTTTCCGTCTCGAAACACGAGAATCCAAAATCTTCTCCACCACATACTCCAACTCCCCCTCAACCAACACCGGGGCAGGAGGATCAACGGAGGGAACCATAGGCGCCACGTATCTCTGCAACAACGACCTATGGAACACATTATGGATGGCAAAAGAAGCTGGAAGGTCCAAACGAAATGACACAGGATTAAGAACTTCAGAAATCTTATATGGCCCAATGAAACGAGGCTTAAACTTAGGAGAGGAAACCTTCATAGGAACATGACGAGATGACAACCAAACCCAACAACCCAACACGAAGTCGGGGACCAACACAGCGCCGGCGGTTAGCGAAACGTTGAGCCTTCTCCTGGGACAATGTCAAATTGTCCACCACATGAGTCCAAATCTGCTGCAACCTGTCCACCACAGTATCCACACCAGGACAGTCTGAAGGCTCAACCTGCCCTGAAGAGAAACGAGGATGGAAATCAGAATTACAGAAAAAAGGGGAAACCAAAAGTAGCCGAGCTGGCCCGATTATTAAGGGCAAACTCAGCCAAAGGCAAGAAGGACACCCAATCATCCTGATCAGCAGAAACAAAGCATCTCAGATATGTTTCCAAAGTCTGATTAGTTTGTTCGGTTTGGCCATTAGTCTGAGGATGGAAAGCCGAAGAAAAAGACAAATCAATGCCCATCTTAGCACAAAAGGACCGCCAAAACCTCGAAACAAACTGGGAACCTCTGTCCGAGACGATGTTCTCCGGAATGCCATGCAAACGAACCACATGCTGGAAAAACAATGGCACCAAATCAGAGGAGGAAGGCAATTTAGACAAGGGTACCAAATGGACCATCTTAGAGAAGCGATCACAAACCACCCAAATGACCGACATCCTTTGAGAAACAGGGAGATCAGAAATAAAATCCATGGAAATATGCGTCCAGGGCCTCTTCGGGACCGGCAAGGGCAAAAGCAACCCACTGGCACGAGAACAGCAGGGCTTAGCCCAAGCACAAGTCCCACAGGACTTCACAAAAGAACGCACATCCCGTGACAAAGAAGGCCACCAAAAGCATCTAGCCACCAAATCTCTGGTACCAAAGATTCCAGGATGACCAGCCAACACCAAACAATGAACCTCAGAGATAACTCTACTAGTCCATCTATCAGGGACAAACAGTTTCTCCGTTGGACAACGGTCAGGTCTATCAGCCTGAAACTTCTGCAGCACGCGCCGCAAATCAGGGGAGATGGCAGACAAAATTACCCCCTCTTTAAGAATACCCGCCGGCTCTGGAACACCCGGAGAGTCAGGCACAAAACTCCTTGACAGGGCATCAGCCTTCACATTCTTAGATCCCGGAAGGTATGAAACCACAAAATCAAAACAGGACAAAAAGAGCGACCATCGAGCCTGTCTAGGATTCAACCGTTTGGCAGACTCGAGATAAGTCAAATTCTTGTGATCCGTCAAGACCACCACGCGATGTTTAGCTCCTTCAAGCCAATGTCGCCACTCCTCGAATGCCCACTTCATGGCCAACAACTCTCGATTGCCAACATCATAATTGCGCTCAGCAGGCGAGAATTTTCTAGAAAAGAAAGCACATGGTTTCATCACCGAGCCATCAGAACTTCTTTGCGACAAAACAGCCCCTGCTCCAATCTCAGAAGCATCAACCTCGACCTGAAACGGGAGCGAAACATCTGGCTGGCACAACACAGGGGCAGAAGAAAAACGACGCTTCAACTCCTGAAAAGCCTCTACAGCCGCAGAGGACCAATTGACCACATCAGCACCTTTCTTGGTCAAATCAGTCAACGGTTTAGCAATACTAGAAAAATTAGCGATGAAGCGACGGTAAAAATTAGCAAAGCCCAGGAACTTCTGCAAGCTCTTCACAGATTTCGGCTGAGTCCAATCATAAATGGCCTGAACTTTAACAGGGTCCATCTCGATAGTAGAAGGGGAAAAAATGAAACCCAAAAATAAAACCTTCTGAACTCCAAAGAGACACTTTGACCCCTTCACAAACAAGGAATTCGCACGAAGGACCTGGAACACCATTCTGACCTGCTTCACATGAGACTCCCAATCATCTGAAAAGACCAAAATGTCATCCAAATATACAATCATGAATCTATCCAGGTACTCTCGGAAGATGTCATGCATAAAGGACTGGAAAACAGATGGAGCATTAGAAAGCCCGAATGGCATAACCAGGTACTCAAAATGGCCCCCGGGCGTATTAAATGCTGTTTTCCATTCATCGCCCTGTTTAATTCGCACAAGATTATACGCCCCTCGAAGATCTATCTTGGTGAACCAACTAGCCCCCTTAATCCGAGCAAACAAATCAGACAGCAGCGGCAAAGGATACTGAAATTTGACTGTGATCTTATTAAGAAGGCGGTAATCAATACAAGGTCTCAAAGAGCCATCCTTTTTGGCCACAAAAAAGAACCCTGCTCCCAATGGTGACGACGACCCTTCTCCAAGGATTCCTTTATATAACTCCGCATAGCGGCGTGCTCTGGCACAGATAAATTAAACAGCCGGCCTTTAGGAAACTTACTACCAGGAATCAAATTAATAGCACAATCACAATCCCTATGAGGAGGTAGGGCACCGGATTTGGGCTCTTCAAATACATCCCGGTAATCTGACAAAAACTCAGGGACCTCAGAAGGAGTGGAAGGCGAAATTGACAACAATGGAACATCACCATGTACCCCCTGACAACCCCAGCCGGACACAGACATAGATTTCCAATCCAACACTGGATTATGGACCTGTAGCCATGGCAACCCCAAAACGACCACATCACGCAGATTATGCAACACCAAAAAGCGAATATCCTCCTGATGTGCAGGTCAATTGAGTCCAGTACTGAGGCTTATTCTTGGCCAAAAGCGTAGCATCAATTCCTCTCAATGGAATAGGATACTGCAGGGGCTCCAAGAAAAAACCACAGCGCCTGGCAAACTCCAAGTCCATCAAATTCAGGGCAGCGCCTGAATCCACAAATGCCATAACAGAATAGGACGACAGAGAGCAAATCAGAGTAACGGACAAAAGAAATTTAGACTGTACCATACCAATGGTGGCAGACCTAGCGAACCGCTTAGTGCGCTTAGGACAATCGGAGATAGCATGAGTGGATTCACCACAGTAAAAACACAGCCCATTCTGACGTCTGTGTTCTTGCCGTTCAGCTCTGGTCAAAGTCCTATCACATTGCATAGGCTCAGGCCTATGCTCAGGGAATACCGCCAAATGGTGCACAGCTTTGCGCTCATGCAAGCGCCGATCGATCTGAATGGCCAAGGACATAGACTCATTCAGACCAGCAGGCGTGGGAAATCCCACCATGACATCCTTAAGGGCTTCAGAAAGACCCTTTCTTAAAATTGCCGCCAGGGCACACTCATTCCACTGAGTAAGCACAGACCACTTTCTAAACTTCTGACAGTACACCTCCGCTTCATCCTGACCCTGACACAAAGCCAGCAAGATTTTCTCTGCCTGATCCACTGAATTTGGTTCATCATAAAGCAATCCAAGCGCCAGAAAAAACGCATCAACATCACGCAATGCAGGATCTCCTGGCGCAAGGGAAAATGCCCAGTCTTGAGGGTCACCACGCAACAAAGAAATAATGATTTTTACTTGTTGAACGGGGTCACCAGAGGAGCGGGGTTTCAAAGCTAGAAACAGTTTACAATTATTTTTGAAATTCAAGAACTTAGATCTATCCCCAGAAAATAAATCAGGAATAGGAATTCTAGGCTCTAACATTGGATTCTGAACCACAAAATCTTGAATGTTTTGTACCCTTGCAGTGAGACGATCCACACAAGAGGACAGACCTTGAATGTCCATATCTACACCTGTGTCCTGAACCACCCAAAGGTTTAGGGGAGAAGAAAGACAAAACACAGTGCAAATAAAAAAAAATGGTCTCAGAACTTCTCTTATCCCTCTATTGAGATGCATTACTACTTTGGGCCAGCTGTACTGTTATGGACCTGGTGGTTAGGAGCACCCGGCACGACCTGATAGTTAAACTCACACAGGACAAGCGCTGGGATGTGGGAGCTCTGCTGACCGCAACCCCTAATCCTATCACACAACTAGAAATAGCCGTGGAGCGTTCCTGACTCTCCCTAGACGCCTCTTCACAGCCTAAGAGCTAGCTAGCCCTAGAGATAGAAAATAAAGCCTACCTTGCCTCAGAGAAATTCCCCAAAGGAAAAGGCAGCCCCCCACATATATTGACTGTGAGTAAAGATGAAAGTCACAAACGCAGAAATGAAACAGGTTTCAGCAAAGAGAGGCCAGACTTACTAAACAGACAGAGGATAGGAAAGGTATCTTTGCGGTCAGCACAAAAAACTACAAAAGACCACGCAGAGTGTGCAAAAAGACCTCCGCACCGACTAACGGTGCGGAGATGCCACTCTGCATCCCAGACCTTCCAGCTAGCAAGGCAAAATCATAATATGCAGCTGGACAAGGAAACAATGAACAAATAATAACAAGCAGGAACTTAGCTTCTGCTGGAGTAAACACGTCACCAGAAAGATCCAAGAGCGAACTGAACCAATGCAGGAACATTGACAGCTGGCATGGAGTAGCGATCTGAGTGGAGTTAAATAGAGCAGCCAACCAAAGGATAAACCACGTCACCTGTGTAAGGAACCTCAGAAGCAGCAGCTCCACTCACAGCCACCAGAGGGAGTCCATGGACAGAACTCGCCGAAGTACCATTCACGACCACAGGAGGGAGTTCGACAACAGAATTCACAACAGTCTCCTCTCAGCGCCGGCAGCAGGCCCTGTGTGAGCGGTCACCTGGTCCCGCTCATTACAGTGAGGAATATGCGCAGCGACCGCTGCTGGGAATAAGGGATGAATACCGGCTTCAGCACCGCATGCAGGGGACAGCGCTTAACTGTAGCGCTGTCTCCTGCATGGTCCGTGTGGTCCTCAATCGGCACACGGCTGCCGCACGTGTGCCACACTGATGTGCTACGTGAGCACACGGACACGGATAATTCCGGTACCATTTCTCCGGTACCGGAATTATCTGGACGTGTGAAAGAGGCCTAAATAATCCACTGAAGTTTTGAGATTCTGTTCTGCAGAGTGATGAAGAAAATTAAATTAAACTTGATTTCATGCAAAAATCACAGCTATTTATTTATGATACATTTTCTTGAACTTAGCTAGTTAAGGTCAACAACGCAGTTTTTCATGAGTGACACAAGGAGTTCCTAACCTCTCTCGTAATCTTCTGTGGTTATGAGTGAAATAATGTCTAAGCCAATGTGAAGGTAAAATAGACTGTGGTTAATAGGAAGAAAAAACAATGCTTATGACAAATGTGCTTACCAAATGTTTAAACATTTCAATTCCCAAAAGATTTACCTAACTATAGACGCTCCAGGTGGGCTGAGCAGACCCGCTCATATTTAGTCATTACATGCTTTTTGATCTCAAGATATACAGATAACCTCACCGTTTTACAAATGGCCCAACAACTATCCACTGTTTGGGCAAACTGCATTAAATTATACAATCTCATACTCACAAAAGATAAATTGTCTAGAGTTGATATGCAGTGTTTAATCTTGCTATTTTTCAGAATAGAAAATAGTTTTTCTCATATGATAATCATTCATCAAAACTGCTTGTTTTTACACTTAATGGAAAGAAATAATCAGAAAATGACCTATTTATTAAATCAAGTTTTTGTGTTGAATGTATTTTCTAAACATTTATCCTCACACCCTAACCACTTTTGTAATTTCCTTTATTACACAATACCCTATACTTTTCCCTATCTATCTAATCCATAAATGTGTTGTTTTATTTTACTGTACTTCCGGTGACGTTTTGTTTGAGAGGAGTCTCAAATGTGACATCACAGGAGGGTGGGGCTGCACTCACTCCCCACGGCATCCTTCACCCCTCCTGGAACAGTACATCATTAGAGGGTAGCACTGTAGTTACTTACTAGTTTCTTCCTTCATTGTGCCTTATGAAGTTGTCCTGAATTCTGGTTGATGGATGCTGTGTGAGATGTGACTGCAGCACCCACACTCTGCCTATACATATTTCTGCCACCATCTTAGCTTCTAACTGTGAAAGACATCATCAGGGGGCAGAGAAAGAAGCAGTGAGTGATATCAGTGCCACTCCACAGCTTCTAACACTGCCCTAAAGCGAATAATCATGAAGAGGCAGCGCTGGAGTCAATCAAAGCTTTTAGCCCCGCCCTATAATGAATCGTCAGCAGGGGTGGTGATAGAAGCAGGGAGTGACACCAGGACCGCCTTCTGATGATGATTAATTTGAGGGCGGTGCTAGAAGCTGTGCTGCAGTGTTGGTGTCACTCACTGCTTCCATTTCTGCCCTCTGACCATGTCTTCTTTCATAGAAGGTACGGCGACAGCAGAGTAAGAAGCAGAGTGCGGGTGCTGCACTCATCTCTCCCACAGCATCCATCACCCAGGATACAGGAGATCTTCAGAGGGAGCAGCAATGCAAGCAATGAAATTAACTGCAGGACTGCCCCCTGTGACATTCTGTTCCATGAGGGGGGAAAATACTACAGGGAAGTGGGTGCAGCCCCAGCTTCCTGTGATGTCTTGTTTAAGACTCCTCTCAAATGAAACATCACAGGACGTACATAAAAAACACATTTGGAGATTAGCTTGATAGCGAAAAGTGTAGGGTATTGTTTATAAAAGAGGTTAGAGTGCAAGGATAGATACGTAAAAAATACATATTAGGTTGCGGATCGCCCTTTTGTTTAAGGAAATAACACATGTACGTAGCCACAATGGTCAGACCCTGATTATATCAATTGTATTGAAGTGCCTAATGAACCTGTGTTAAGGTGAATGTGAAAGGACTGTCAGCAGTGTCAGCTGTGATGTTGCCTATATTATTGGTGGATCCTGTGTTATCATTTGTTTATAGAGGTGTTATCTGCCACTGTGTCTGGAAAAGTGCTAGTGGCAAGAGTGAAAATTGCTAGATTACTAATTTTTTCATAAAGATTGTGATTATATGAAATATAAAACATTGCCAATATTTTTTAAAACACAAAAACCAGATTTAAACAATAAGTAATTTTCTGATGATAGCTACCTTTTAAGTTCCTTAGCCATTCAGATGTAGATGATATATTATGGATCATTGTCTGGCAACATCATTTATAGTATGGTAATCTCAATCAAGGCACAAAGACCTTTTAGACCCTTTTAGTTTTCAGCGTTCAGTTGTTTCTGCAATTTCTATACCTTGCATGGTTTTCCTACATTTTTCTGGACATTTTGTACATTGTAGAATTGAAATATAAAATTACAATCTGCATACATACTGTATTACTGTTGGCTTGATTTTAGTGTAGGAATACATGCAGTTTTACTGTTCTTTATTTTTTGATAAAGGAACAATTTTAGAAATGTCTCTTATGGATTGAAGTTTACTTACACATGTCCTGTTTCATGGGCGACCACAAATGCAGAAGAAAACCCATCTTCATGATTCAGGGTACAGCTGCGCAGTGGGTGACACATTCCTGTAACTGGAGCATAACCTGGTGGGCATAAGATTGATTATTATTCTTTTTCCATTTGGCAGCCAGAAATTACACCTCCATATTTTTTTGAAAATACACAGCTCATTCACTGTTACTAACACACAAAAATGTGCTTAAAATATGGAAATGCATGGATTGTTTGAAACATGCAACCAGGATATCTTTCCTTGATTGTACCAGCACTTGGCAAACTGTTGAATACATTCAGATATAAACCCCACATGCATATTGATGGGAGGTTATGTAATTCAGTATCTCAAGATTAAAGAATTCCAAACATTTTATTTAAGGGGACCCAACATTAATGTAACTAGGTTAAAAAACACTTAAGCATCCACTTTTATTTCTATAAACTTAGAGTAGAGTCTTCTAATGGCCAAGGCAATGTCTAACAAAAAAGCAAAGCACTTTCTATTCCAAAAAATGACCCTTTCAGCCCACGAAAAATACCTCCAAGGTGCTGCCCACCAGATGTGACCTTTCTGCCAAACATTTGCACAAAATTCATGAATCGTGTGCGCCATTTTGAAGAATCTGGCACAAAAAATGTCAGCAAGTACCACATGTCAAAAAAAAGGAAAGTAGCTTCCATAAATCACAAATGATGAATCGAGGGCCGTATTGTGTGGAGGTGTTATACCGACACGCACATACACACACAACACTTTTTACTTTTACAGCCTCTCACCATTACTATTTCTGAGTATTCAATCCAAAATGAAAGGAAAGAGAAACATGATATACCTTACAATCTAAAAAATCATCTCTATTTCCTAGTTTTCAGTAAAGTCCTAAAGTAACTCTATTCTCTTGAAGTCTAGCAGGCCGTAACTTGTACAAACGATGTTGACCTCATTAACATCTGAAGATCATACTGTAAACAAAAAATGTCTGTGCTGTCCAATTTTAGTGAGACACTTTTTTTTCGAGCAGCTGTCTTTACAATACGATTTTCAAAGTGCATTTACTCGTAAGTGCCCTGAAAAAAATGTACGTGCCTGACAAGCGCTGAGATCTTTCCCACTAATTTTTGGAAATTGGACCTCTAGTATATCCATCAGGGAGGTCTTTGAAGAGGTGAATTGTTTAGAAGACACGTTACCATCTGCGTGCAGCTTATCGTGTCTGTGTTCTGTTCCCCGAGCAGTTTTCAGACACTCAATTTACCAGACGTAATCAAGGGCTATAACTGGCACTAACTATCACATTCTATTCAGGCCATTACAGTAAGGTTAGTCCTTATCATTTATCTAGCATGCAACAAAGAATACACACTTAGGACTTCTTCAGACTTCAGTTTTTTCATGTCTGAATGGGGATTAAAAGATGCATTTGCCATTTGGCTATCAATTCTAGTTAAAACAAAAACTTTACATAGGACACAATTATAAATTTATACCACGAGATACGGCCTTCCCAAAACCCTGTCTGATGACAAATGCACACTTAGCAGGATGCAGCAGGCCTCCACTGATACAGGCTAGGAGCGGCACAGGTGCAAACTACTTGATAAAAACAACCACCCCAACCAAACATTGCAGGGGTTGGCTGCCTAGCAGAAAAAATGCACATTGATATAACTCACATAGGACGCCAGTCACACTGATAGGTGCGGTGCACAGTGTCTGTATGAAACCTATTGATGACGCCCCTTGTATTAACAGGCGGGCTGCCCAGCACTATAAAAATGCAGCGCACAGTGAAAGACGCCCCAGAAAAACCTAGCCAACATAAAGAGGCCTGGCCACATCCTGCAGAAAAGGATATGATATAGTGCAAAAAATGCATGCATATGATAAATACATACACTATATGAGGTATTGGTTTAATATTTTGGCCAAAATAAAGTAAGCCCGCAACCCAACGTCAAGGGTCCCCATAATATTGCGGGTCCTAACACTAATATCAAAAACAGCTAACATAGAAAAAACTGCTAAGTGTGCATTTGTCATCAGACAGGGTTTTGGGAAGGCCGTATCTCGTGGTATGTATTTTTTCTGAGTTTTTTCTATGTTAGCTGTTTTACAATTATAAATTTACCATAACTGTATGGATAGCATGGTGGCCTTGCAGCTCTGAGGTTCTGGGTTCAAATCCCTACAAGGACAATATCTGCAAGGAGTTTGTATGTTCCCCTCATGTTTGCGTGGGTTTCATCCAGGTAATCCAGTTTCCTCCCACACTCCAGAGACTTATTGATAGGGAATTTAGATTGTGAGCCCCAATGGGGACAGTGATTATTATGTCTGGAAAGTGCTATGGAATGTTATGGTGCTATATAAGTAAAATACAGTAAATTAATATGGATTTGTTGTAGTTATCTGAATGTTTCAGTTAGATTTAAGGATAAATGTAACAGAAATGTGCCCAGTACTGGGTTCAGTGACGGAACTCGTGTCATGCTACAGTAAATGCACTGTCAATTAGATTAAAATAATAGATCCGATTCTTCAAAGCTTTTAAGCCAGTGTTCTTAATTTTTGTGCAACTCAAGGTTGCCCTAAAACGTTGTGAATTTTGGCATTCTCACGCCACTTTTGCTGAACTCCAACAAAGTGGGCTTAGCTGGGGTGGGACAGGGGCACGTGGACTGCTGCCATTATTGCACCTACTATCCACGTGAGGGAAAACCTTTTCAATTACCCATTAAAAAGTGACAGCTATTGCGTACACATCACAGCGCCATCTACAGTGCTTTTTATTTTCCTTTCGTGATTTTGACAGCACTAGTGATTCAGTGATGGAGGCAAACGCTGCAATTTGTCCCTGCTACCTGAATACAAGGGTTAAAACGCAACTCATCATAATATTCGAGAGTATGCATGTAGGATTAATGATTTATCTAAGATTCATTATTCTATACTCATATTTACAGGACTTCTCTGGTTAAAATAAACTTCACGTACATTAAGCACTACACCATTGTTGTATCTTATGTCAAAAATCAGTTCACATAACTCGTGTTAAATACATAGTTACGTGTTTTTATTTTATTGATATTTATTGGTATAGAGAAGGAGAAGCTGAGTTCAATGATATATAGGTTTGTAAGAAATGCTTCAGTATAGCTTGTGTTGTATTCATGGAGAACCTTTGTGTTTGTACTGTATGTACATGAGTCCAGTGGTGGCCCTACTACTAGTCATACAGGAAAGTCTGTTGCTCGCTGAATAGGACGCCCCACTGGACTCATGCATTCAATGATTTCACTAGATAAATGAAAGTTTAAGGCTGTGTCCACACATTGCATTTTGCTGCATGTTTTTACTTCAGGGAAATCCTGCTCTCTTGGCTGTAAGGAAGCGGGTTTTGCTGCACTTTTTGCTGCATATTTGTTGTTGTTTGTGCATATGCTGATATAGTTTAGTGCCCCCCAAAAATTATGATGCCACTTCCTTAAAGGGAACCTGTCACCTCCAAAATCGCGGGTGAGGTAAGCCCACCGGCATCAGGGGCTTATCTACAGCATTCTCTAATGCTGTAGATAAGCCCCCGATATATCCTAAAAGATGAGAAAAAGACATTAGATTATACTCACCTAGGGGCGTTCTCGCTGCTGGTCTGGGTCTGGCGCCTCCCATCTTCATCAGATGATGTCCTCTTCTGGTCTTCACACTGTGGCTCCAGCGCAAGCATACTTTGTCTGCCCTGTTGAGGAGCAGAGCAAAGTACTGCAGTGCGCAGGTGCTGGGCCTCTCTGACCTTTCCCGGCACCTGCGCACTGCAGTACTTTGCTCTGCCCTCAACAGGGCAGACAAAGTACGCTTGCGCTGGAGCCGCAGCATGAAGTCCAGAAGAGGAAGTCATCTGATGAAAATGGGAAGCCCCGGACCAGCAGCGGGAACGCGCCTGGGTGAGTATAATCTAACATCTTTTTCTCATCTTTTAGGATACATCGGGGGCTCATCTACAGCATTCCAGAATGTTGAAGATAAGCCCCTGATGCCAGTGGGCTTACCCCACCCACGATTTTGGGGGTGACAGGTTCCCTTTAATCTTTATGCACCAAAAATGGAGCAAAACCTGATACCTGCGGTTTTGCTGCATTTTTGTCCTTTCCCATTACTTTCTATTGCCTATGTGTGCAAAAACACTGAAAAAAACACTGAAAGAAGTGACATGCTGCAGTTTGCAAACCGCAGCAGTTTTCCAAATCAGTGAGGAAAAAAAGCAATGTGTGTGCATGAGATTTCTGAAATCTCATAGCTTTTGCTGATATTGTAAAACACTGCTTAAACTTTGCATTAAAAAAATGCAGCAAAAACACAATGTGTGACCATAGTCTTACTGAAACGTTTTCTACAAAAATGTCTAGCAATCTGATCAGCTTCTCTGGCCCATCTGATACAATTTTTAACATAACAGGTTCCTTTAACCCCTTAGTGACAGAGCCAAATTTTTGAAATCTGACCAGTGTCACTTTATGTGGTAATAACTCTGCAACGCTTCAACAAATCCCAGTGATTTTGAGATTGTTTTTTCGTGACACATTATACTTTATGATAATGGTAAATTTAGGTCAATATATTTTGTGTTTATTTTTAAAAAATATCAAAAATTTGAGAAAAATGTAAAAAAATTAGCAATTTTCAAACTTTGAATGATTATCCCTTTAATCCAGATAGTCATACCACAGCAAACCATTAATAAATAACATTTCCCACATGTCTGCTTTACATCAGCACCATTTGTAAAATGTTATTTTATTTTGTTGCATTTTAGGAGGATTAAAAATGTAGCAGCAATTTTTCATTTTTTTCAAGGAAATTTACAAAATTTATTTTTTTAGGGACTTATCCATGTTTGAAGTGACTTTAGAGGTTTCATATATTGGGAAACCCCCAAACATGATACCATTTTAAAAACAGCACCCCCTGACATATTGAAAACTGCAGTCATGTAGTTTATTAACTCTTTAAGTGCTTTACAGGAATTAATGCAAAGTGGCATGATAGGAATGAAAATGTGCATTTCTACCACCTAAATGTCTCTAACTTCTGAACAGATTACTATAGCCGTCAGACTCTAAGGCCGCTATTTGGTCGTGAATTGCCATGGCAAACATCAGGACCACAAAATCAAGATCTGAGGGCACCAATTTGGTTAAATAGGAAGCCCCCACACTCTGTTAACCATTTATAATGATGTAGTCACTATTGGCAGCAGCATCTAAGGGGTTAAACAGAGTTGGATGGTGCAAACACTGATCATGGCTGATGCAGCAAGTTGTCAGCTATAGTGGACAGCCGACAGCTTCTGGATTGTTACCTGTATGGGGAGGCTATTCTCTTATATCTCAGGTCAGTTAAAAGGCGTATTGGCGGTCATTAAGGGGTTAAGTAGAGCTCCTTTAGATTTAGCACGTGCTTGTAAATATCAATGCTTGAGTTCATAGCTCTAGTATTAAAATAAGCAAGGAGTTAGCGTATAGTGAATGACTTGTGGTCACAGGATTAAATTAAGTCAAAGGCAGTACTAAAATACCAAACTGGTAGCACAGCTGGACAGAAGCCAGTACTACACTGGCATTCTCAATAGTTAGGTCATCTCAGCTACATGTGCCAAGAACACATTAGAGAAAAAGAAAAGAAAACGGCTCAGCCAGGAGACTAAAATAAGTTACTAATTGTGGAAGCATCTGAGTTTCAACTGTCAGCCAAATATATAACTGCTCTTTAACTTAAAAGGTTAATTGGCAAGGAGAACAAACACCTCCAGTTTATGCCTTGAGCATTATTATGACTATCGCTAAACTTATTCATTGACTTGTACAATAGTCATTGCCATGCCGCAATTCACTGCTGGTGACAACCTTTTTGATAGATGGATTTAACACTTAGGCCTCAACTATGGATGTTTGCACACTGGCATATATATGGCATATAGTTAAAGGGACTCTCTCACTCCCAAAGCTTGATGTGTACTACTCCTGCAGTCCCATAGTTTTCACTTCTCTATTTTTTAGATGAAAAAAAAGTAGTATGCAAATGACGGCACCTCAGCTCACCGTTGCCTAGGCCAACTGCTCAGTTTGTAAAGAGTGGAGAAGTTCTTGACACCCCTCTTGAAGACCTTACAGTAATATAATGCATTGTCATGTTTTATATGTTGTTTTACCTCATTTCTGGCATGCAACTCTTAGATAGTCAGGGTTAATTACTGGGGCCAGCCCATGGTGGGAGGAGTTAAGTGGGAAAAGGAATTTGGTTCCTGTTTATTAGCCGGTTATTGGAAACTGCAGAAAAGAGGAAGACCTATGATTTGCAGACGAGCATTGGTTAAGGGTGTTGTGGAAAAGAGAGGAGACCATACTCAGGTAGAAAGTTATGTAGTGAACAAGTCTCAAGGGGCAGAAGGATTCTTCATCTCAAGTGAGTGGGGGCCGACAGCAAGACTTATCTAGAATAGATAAGACGTTAACGTGTAGCAGACTTGAGGGTCATAGCGAAGACTGTCCAGACCTGGACACATGTTTGTCCTAAGGCAATAACAAGTGTGAACAGGTGTAAAGATGCAGTGGCACATCAAGAGTTGCATGGCCCCTATGATTTGGAAGTTGAGGATATGTCTGAAGGGCTGTAGTGTTACACTTAGACCAGTGCGTCCCTTACAAGGAAAGATGGTGACCCCATAACCATTAAATTCCTGCCTCTGAATTATGCAGAAGATGTATTTCGTAAGTGTCATGCCTGCTGTCGGATGTACAGTACATAAATATTTTGACAGTGACCGAATCTTGTGAATGGGGCTCTGCATGCCACTATTTTTTATTTGAAATGAATCAACTGAAATGCAATTGAAGTTTAGACTTTCGATTTTTTAAAAAAGGTTTGAACAAAAATATCCTGTTAAACATTTAGGAATTGCAACCATTTTACTACAAAGCCTCCTTATTTGCAGGTTCAAAAGTAATTGGACAAATTAACTTTACCTTAAAATGTTTATTTTTAATACTTTGTAGAGAATCCTTTGCAGGCAATGACTGTCTGAAGTCTGGAAGCCATGGACATTACCAAATTCTGGGTATCCTCCTTTGGGATGCTTTGCCACCTTTACTGCAGCTGACTTCAGTTGTTGAATGATTGTGGGTCTTTCTGCCTCAAGTTTTGTCTTAAGCATGTGAAATGCATGCTCTATTGGGTTGAGCTCTAGTGAAGGACTCGGCAATTGCAGAATATTCCACTTTACCTTTTAAAACTCCTGAGTTGCTTTCACACAGAATACTTCGGGTTATTGTCACATTGTACTGTGAAGCACCATCCAATCAACCTTGCTGCATTTGGTTGAGTCTGAGCAGAAAGTGTCACCCTGTATACTTCATAATTAATTGGGCTGCTTCAGTGGTCAGTCACATCATCAATAAATGCTAGTGATGTAGTGCCATTGGAAGCCATGCATGCCCATGCTATCACACTGTCTCCACCATGTTTTACAGAGCATGTGGTGTGCTTTGGATCATGAGCCGTTCCAAGCCTTCTCCATACTTTCTTCTTCCCATCATTCTGGTACAAGTTAATCTTAGTTTTATGTGTCCAAAGAATGCTTTTCCAGAACTGAGCTGGCTAATTTAGATGCTTGATGATGGATTAATGAGGGAATAGACCATGCAGTCCATTAAAGAGCTTTTGAGATCATTGTCCAATTATTTTTGATCCCTTTAAAAACTACATATTCAAGACCTGTAATTCCTAAACTCTTACTCCAATTAGGGTGTGAACCCGCTTAAATTAAAGCTGAGAGTCTGCACTTTAAGCCCATATTGATTAAATACCTGTATCTTTAATATGTTTTTAGCAGCTAAAATGCCAAAACTTGTGTCACTGACCATATATTTCTGGGCCTAACTGTATATATACGTTTCACAAGTCCGTTTAGTAAAGAGAATTTTTTTTTTTGCACTCTGGTCTCTCTCATTCATCTCTACTTCGTCAGGTCCTGGTCTGCCATGTCAAGTAGCAGCATAGTGTTTTCAATGGCATATCCGAAAGGTGACAACATACACACCAAGCCAGAAGACTGGTAGAAACCACCCTCGGCCAGTGTGTCCACCAGCATTACAAGTGCACCATTATGGCCCCTCAATCAACATGTTGTGCACCTCCACTTAACTTCATTGACAGCTCTCGCCTGCCCAGATCGAACTCTGCCTGAACTAAACCCCTGACTCTGCACATCCACAGTGACATGCACTAGCTTACAGAGCCTAAGCACACAGTGTCAGTGAAGCACCTTCTCATACTCTCTGTCAGTGTCAGTACATACAGTCATAGCCAAAATTTTTGAGAATAACAGCAAAATTATATTTTCACATGATCTGCTGCCCTCTGGTTTTTATTAGCACTCAAATTATGAGTACCAATAGGTTATATTGACAGTTAGAATGAGTTAATGCAGCAAGTCAATATTTGCAGTGTTGACCCTTCTTTTTCAAGACCTCTGCAATTCTCCCTGGCATGCTCTCAATCAACTTCTGGACCAAATCCTGACTGATTGCAGTCCATTCTTGCATAATCAATGCTTGCATTTTGCCAGAAATTGTTGGTTTTTGTTTGTCCACCCATCTCTTGATGATTGACCACAAGTTCTCAATGGGATTAAGATCTGGGGAGTTTCCAGGCCATAGACCAAAAATCTCTATGTTTTGTTCCATGAGCCATTTAGTTATCACCTTTGCTTTATGGCAAGGTGCTCCATCATGCTGGAAAAGGCATTGTTGGGCGCCAAACTGCTCTTGGACGGTTGGGAGAAGTTGCTCTTGGAGGACATTCTGGTACCATTCTTTATTCATGGCTGTGTTTTTAGGCAAGACTGTGAGTGAGCCGATTCCCTTGGCTGAGAAGCAACCCCACACATGAATGGTTTCAGGATGCTTTACAGTTGGCATGAGACAAGACTGGTGGTAGCGCTCACCTCTTCTTCTCAGAATAAGCTGTTTTCCAGATGTCCCAAACAATCGAAAAGGGGATTCATCAGAGAAAATGACTTTGCCCCAGTCCTCAGCAGTCCACTCCCTGTACCTTTTGCAGAATATCAGTTGGTCCCTGATGTTTTTTCTGGAGAGAAGTGGCTTCTTTGCTGCCCTCCTTGAAACCAGGCCTTGCTCAAAGAGTCTCTGCCTCACAGTGCGTGCAGAAGCACTCACACCAGCCTGCTGCCATTCCTGAGGAAGCTCGGCACTGCTGGTAGTCCGAGCCCGCAGCTGAAACAGTTTTAAGATACGGTCCTGGCGCTTGCTGGTCTTTCTTAGGCGCCCTGGAGCCTTTTTGACAACAATGGAAGCTCTCTCCTTGAAGTTCTTGATGATGTGATAGATTGTTGACTGAGGTGCAATCTTTGTAGCTGTGATACTCTTCCCTGTTAGGCCATTTTTGTGCAGTGCAATGATGGCTGCACATGTTTCTTTAGAGATAACCATGGTTAACTAAAAAGAGAAACAATGATACCAAGCACCAGCCTCCTTTTAAAGTGTCCAGTGATGTCATTCTTACTTAATCATGATGACTGATTGATCGCCAGCCCTGTCCTCATCAACACCCACACCTGTGTTAATGGATCAATCACTAAAACGATGTTAGCTGCTCCTTTTAAGGCAGGACTGCAATGATGTTGAAATGTGTTTTGGGGGTTAAAGTTCATTTTCTGGGCAAATATTGACTTTGCAAGTACAGTAATTGCTGTTAAGCTGATCACTCTGACATTCAGGATTATATGCAAATTGCCATTAGAAAAAATGAAGCAGTAGACTTTGGAAAAATTAATATTTGTCTCATTCTCAAAATTTTTGTCCATGACTGTACAATGGGGAAAAAAAGTATTTAGTCAGCCACCAATTGTGCAAGTTCTCTCATTTAAAGAGATGAGAGAGGCCTGTAGTTTATATCATAGGTAGGCCACAACTATGAGAGTCAAAATGAGAAAACAAATCCAGAAAATCACCTTGCCTGTTGAGGGCAGCGTAAAGTACTGCAGTGCGCAGGCACTGGGCCTCTGTGACCTTTCCCGGTGCCAGCGCACTGCAGTAATTTGCTCTGCTCTCAACAGGGCAGATAAAGTACGCCTGCACAAGAGCCATGGCAGGAAGCAAAGAAGAGGATGTCATCATATGAAGATGGGAGGCACCGGACCCGGACCGCGACTCCCATCGGACCGGACCGCACCAAGACCACCCCTGGGTGAGTATAATCTAACTTGTTTTTCTTATCTTTCAGGTTACATTGGGGGCTTATCTACAGCATTATAGAATGCTGTAGATAAGCCCCTGATGGCGGTGGCTGCAGTTTATATACAAAATATGAGGTGACAGATTCCCTTTAATATTTCCTTTAAACTGCTGAGATGTGATGATATTCATACATGGTATACATGTGTGTGTGCCGCAGTATACTTTCATAACTTCTTATAACTTCTACGTCAGTTAGAAATTCAGGATGTTAAGTCAATAATGTATAACACATACAGTTAGGGCCAGAAATATTTGGACAGTGACACAATTTTCGCGAGTTGGGCTCTGCATGCCACCACATTGGATTTGAAATGAAACCTCTACAACAGAATTCAAGTGCAGATTGTAACGTTTAATTTGAAGGGTTGAACAAAAATATCTGATAGAAAATGTAGGAATTGTACACATTTCTTTACAAACACTCCACATTTTAGGAGGTCAAAAGTAATTGGACAAATAAACATAACCCAAACAAAATATTTTTATTTTCAATATTTTGTTGCAAATCCTTTGGAGGCAATCACTGCCTTAAGTCTGGAACCCATGGACATCACCAAACGCTGGGTTTCCTCCTTCTTAATGCTTTGCCAGGCCTTTACAGCCGCAGCCTTCAGGTCTTGCTTGTTTGTGGGTCTTTCCTTCTTAAGTCTGGATTTGAGCAAGTGAAATGCATGCTCAATTGGGTTTAGATCTGGAGATTGACTTGGCCATTGCAGAATGTTCCACTTTTTGGCACTCATGAACTCCTGGGTAGCTTTGGCTGTATGCTTGGGGTCATTGTCCATCTGTACTATGAAGCGCCGTCCAATCAACTTTGCAGCATTTGGCTGAATCTGGGCTGAAAGTATATCCCGGTACACTTCAGAATTCATCCGGCTACTCTTGTCTGCTCTTATGTCATCAATAAACACAAGTGACCCAGTGCCATTGAAAGCCATGCATGCCCATGCCATCACGTTGCCTCCACCATGTTTTACAGAGGATGTGGTGTGCCTTGGATCATGTGCCGTTCCCTTTCTTCTCCAAACTTTTTTCTTCCCATCATTCTGGTACAGGTTGATCTTTGTCTCATCTGTCCATAGAATACTTTTCCAGAACTGAGCTGGCTTCTTGAGGTGTTTTTCTGCAAATTTAACTCTGGCCTGTCTATTTTTGGTATTGATGAATGGTTTGCATCTAGATGTGAACCCTTTGTATTTACTGTCATGGAGTCTTCTCTTTACTGTTGACTTAGAGACAGATACACCTACTTCACTGAGAGTGTTCTGGACTTCAGTTGATGTTGTGAACGGGTTCTTCTTCACCAAATTAAGTATGCGGCGATCATCCACCACTGTTGTCATCCGTGGACGCCCAGGCCTTTTTGAGTTCCCAAGCTCACCAGTCAATTCCTTTTTTCTCAGAATGTACCCAACTGTTGATTTTGCTACTCCAAGCATGTCTGCTATCTCTCTGATGGATTTTTTCTTTTTTTTCAGCCTCAGGATGTTCTGCTTCACCTCAATTGAGAGTTCCTTTGACCGCATGTTGTCTGCTCACAGCAACAGCTTCCAAATGCAAAACCACACACCTGGAATCCACCCCTGACCTTTTAACTACTTCATTGATTACAGGTTAACGAGGGAGACGCCTTCAGAGTTAATTGCAGCCCTTAGAGTCCATTGTCCAATTACTTTTGGTCCCTTGAAAAAGAGGACGCTATGCATTACAGAGCTATGATTCCTAAACCCTTTCTCCGATTTGGATGTGGAAACTATCATATTGCAGCTGGGAGTGTGCACTTTCAGCCCATATTATATATATAATTGTATTTCTGAACATGTTTTTGTAAACAGCTAAAATAACAAAACTTGTGTCACTGTCCAAATATTTCTGGCCCTAACTGTAGTGTATATAAAAAGTAGTGCATTTGCTTAACCATGAGCAAGGTACCATCATTAGTGCCTTGCAGTGATGAGTGCTTGCTTTGTAAACCTAGGGGATAGGAGTCTGTGCTTAATGGTGTTGAAATTGAAAGCATAGACCATTTAAAAGTAAACATACAGAAGCTACAAACAAGTGATAACTTTCCTAATAGTCCAAATAAAGTCATGCCCTTTGACCTAGCAAGCAGTTTTTGGAATGTGAGATATTTTTTACAAGTACAACCATTTGCAAGCTAAAGGTTAAGCAAACAGTGAATAGTGGAAGTACCTACAATCAGTGGAGAACAGTGACAGCAAATGGCTCCTGTGCAAAAGCAGAAAATTGGGCCATTGCCGTCCAATAGTTCTGTCTGACAGAAACTGCTTGCTGCTTTAGAGGTGGATATGGACCCCTTTCGGCTCCTGTACAGCTGCACCAATGATATGTCCACTTTTGCCTGCAATAATATATTGTTGACTGGATGATGTTATGGTAAGTTGTATCTCATTATTATTATTATTATTATTATTATTATCAGTATGACATATTTCTTGCAATGTTCGTATATTATTCACACTAGAAATATTTTGCATCTACCCAATAACCCCTAAACTAAAGCTGGATACGCATACATTATGACCATTGATTTAGCTGACAGATGACCTTATTGTCAACAGTTTAACGCTATCATATTAAACAGTGCAGGTTTCTGCTAGCAGTGCAGGGGTTAATCTGTTCAGTTGAGAGCTCCTGGAGCTTTACTGCTTTGATGGTCTCAGCTGTTCAGTGTTGGCCACTCCCCTTTGCTATATATACTCACTTCTGGCAATCAGGGAATGCCATTGTTAGTTTCATACTGCCTGGTTTTGGGGTTAGAGGTGTTGGTTGTGAGAGGAGGTGTTTGGAGTGTTGTTCTGAAGAGTGTTGCTTGGTGATTTGTCTGTGTGCTTATCCCCATCCTCTCCTTTTTGTTTTTTTCCTTACATTACTTCCTGGTGTTCCACTCTGTTCTTTGTGAGTGCATTTTTCTATGATTGCTATTTTCATTTATCCCTTGTTAGTCTGGTTTGTATATTCTTATACACTACAATTCCCCACTTTCCTGGATGGGCGAGGGGACAGATAAGGGCTGATTTAGTAGCTCAGCAAAGCACATGGCCCCACCATCTTTACCATCAGAAGTAATCCAGGGAGCAGGGATAGCTAGGGCACCCCCAAGCTTTAGGGATGATAGGGAAGTAGCCCCCAGCGTTAGTACATCCTGCAACAGTGCCCTGACATTTATATTCCCCAGAAACATGCACATACAACTCTGGCAAAATGACCACTGCAAAAGAGACCACTGCAAAATGTTCAGTTTGTCTGATTTTTCTATTTATAGATATATTTTTGAGTAAAATGTAAATTGTTCTTTTATTCTATAAACTTCTGACAACATGCCTCCAAATTTCCAAGCAATACATTTTGTATATTTTTCTGACAAACAAAAGTGGTCAAAATTAAAAAACAAAAACAAAAAACAGTGCTTTCAGACCTCAAATAATGCAAAGAAAACAAGTTCATAATAATTTAGAAACAACAATACTAATGTTTTAACTCAGGAAGAGTTCAGAAATCAATATTTTGTGGAATAACCAAGATTTTTAATCACAGCTTCCATGCACCTTGGCATGCTTTCTACCAGTCTTTCACACTGCTTCTGGTGCAAAAATTTAAGCAGCTCTTTGTTTGATGGCTTGTGACTATCCATCATCCTCTTGATTACAAGGTTAGTTATTGAGGTTTCCAATGGGGTTCAGGTTTGGAGATTGGGCTGCCCATGACAGGGGTTTGATGTGGTGGTCTCTTAATTTTTGCCAGAGCTGTACATTCAATTAGGGACAGGGAGACAAGAACCTGTTGGCCAATTGCTGGTAGATCCCCAGTGAACTGAGAACCTCTATCAACATCGACACCTGTGAATTGTAAATTCTCTAAGCTACATTTTGGGAATATCAGAACAGTGACTTCTACTATTGACAATGCTTATGCATTGCACTAGAAACTACAAGTTCACTTATTATAAGAGGAAAATAATTTTTGCAGTCATTACCAACCAGCTCAATGCACATACCTGGTTGACATAATACAATATACAGTACCTTGCATACCTGCAGGACCAAAATCTTGCCTGGTGAGAAACACAGCATGATCGTGGTGTTCTGAATGATCTGGATCAGAACGCTGCTGGGAATGGGCCCAGCGACACACTTGTTCAAGACTCCTAGATGGATTTCCCCGTTCTATAAGACTAATTGACTAAAAATGAAAGAGGCAAATGTCAGCAAATATTTCAGAATTCATGCAAAATGCATAAATAGTTTATGAAATGATGTATGTTTTTTGTTTTAATAGTTAACACTTCAAAAAAAATTGTAAAGTCCAGCATACATTCCATTGATTATACTCTTCAGCATTATTAGGCTGCCGTCACACTAGCAGTATTTGATCAGTATTTTACATCAGTATTTGTAAGCCAAAACCAGGAGAGGAACAAATAGAGGAAAAGTATAACAGAAACATACTACTTTATTACATAATGTAGAATGTTGGTCATTAAATTGATTGTAAATGGCCTTTTAAAACCATCCTAGATTGATAGGCAGCAATAATTGCTTCTTTACTGATGTCTTACCACCTTGAAATTATGTTAACACACAACTGAAGGCTCAGGACAAGCAAAATGTCAAAATGTATGCTTTTCCAAAGACAGTTACACTTGCTGATATACAATTAATCAAGGATATTTGATGAGCAGCATCTGGCTGCTAGATATCCTGTTAATTCCTATGGAAGAGGAAGGGTGTACTTAATAGTGTTGAGCGATACCGTCCGATATTTGAAAGTATCGGTATCGGATTGTATCGGCCGATATCCGAAAAATATCGGATATCGCCAATACCGATATCCGATACCAATACAAGTCAATGGGACACAAATATCGGAAGGTATCCTCTATGGTTCCCAGGGTCTGAAGGAGAGGAAACTCTCCTTCAGGCCCTGGGATCCATACTCATGTGTAAAATAAAGAATAAAAATAAAAAAATATTGATATACTTACCCTCGGACGCGCCCTGGTTGTCACCGCTGCAACCGCCATGGTTCCCTTTCCAAGAATGAGCGCGTTAAGGACTTTCGATGACGTCGCGGCTTGTGATTGGTCGCTGAGCGGTCATTCTTAGGAATGAGCCCGTTAATGACCTTCGATGACGTCGCGGCTTGTGATTGGTCGTGTGAGCGGAAGCATGGCGGTTGCAGCGGTGACAACCAGGGCGCGTCCAAGGGTAAGTATATCAATATTTTTTATTTTTATTATTTATTTTACACATGAATCTTAATCCCGATACCGATTCCTGATATCACAAAAATATCGGAACTCGGTATTGGAATTCCGATACCGCAAATATCGGCCGATACCCGATACTTGTGGTATCGGAATCCTCAACACTAGTACTTAATTCACACTGCTTCTTCATTTTGGCATAGTTTTTGTTAAAAAAAAACAATGACAGTGTAATTTGTCATGCGTTGTTATTTGACTGAGGTTACATTTACCTATTTTTAAGACCTTCTTAGGTCCAGAAATGTGTTTATTATGCCCTGATATGTTAAGACATACAATTGAAACTGGGGGTGTACTTTTTTTCTCATGGCTGTATATATTCCACCCATGGACTATTTTCATTTGGTCCCACCTAGTTCTGAAAGAACAACTTTGTGTACCTTTTCTGTTGCACACATACGTAAATGAGTACAGGGTGATTATAAATTATTAATCGGGATTAGCAGTCGTCTTACTGCAAAGATATAAATTTCACCCGCTTGTAATGTAATGAAAGGACACATCTCAGAGTTTACAACTCGCTTGTGCAGACTCGATTGTCACTCACTGGGTGGCAGAGCGGCATCAGATCCCAAAATGGCGACTAAGCAAGAGAAAGTGTTTTGTGTTTTAGGGCAGGGGCCCCCACCACCGGTCCGCTGGGGGGCGTATCAAGAAGCATAACGCAAAACGGCGCTGTCGGGGTGAGAGCGCGAGGAAGCAGGGACCTTTTGCATTCAGCACTTTACAGGTATTGCACTACTTATAACATCATGAGACACATAGCAGCCCTTCATTGGCACCTATCATGTTTATTAAGATCTCTCTGAAGCCCATGCACAGTTCATGGTAAATGTTAATATTTTCAATATGCACTATGCACTTTATTTGTAATTCATGAATTAGAACTGACTTCATGTCAAATTTGCGTTGCATGGGGGGTCTTTTTCTTATTCCAAGCAGTGCAACTTCCTTTATGCAGACTAATATTGTTGTGTCCCAATGCTCCCGCACTCCTTGTATGTTCCTTAACTTGATTTCACTGTATTTTATTATATTTTATTTCATGTCAATAATAAAAATTCAATTTTTTACCATATAACATTTGTTGCAATTTATCATCATGCCTCTGTACCTATATTGAGGTTGTGTTTGTAGATAAGGGGGATTACATGTGTGGGACCATCTTGCTATACATGGGGAATTATATGTGTTGTGCCATCATGCTATATATGGGAGATTATACAGTATGTGTGGACCATCTTGCAATATTTGGGGGATTATATGTGTGGGACCATCTTGTTATACATGGGGGATTATATGTGTGGTACACTGTTATGGCTGGCAATCAGGCAACACAGCGTGCAGTAATCAGCGCACATACAGAGATCTGGCAATAACCAAAAACAATAGGACGAGCTCTGAGACGTGGAATCTCTGTAGACTGCAGTACCTGATCTATCCTCACACAACTATAAGCAGCAGTGGATTGCGCGTAACAACTACCTATGCAACTCGGCACTGCCTGAGGAGCTGACTAGCCTGAAGATAGAAATACAAGCCTGACTTACCTCAGAGAAATACCCCAAAGGAATAGGCAGCCCCCCACATATAATGACTGTTAGCAAGATGAAAAGACAAACGTAGGAATGAAATAGATTCAGCAAAGTGAGGCCCGATATTCTAGACAGAGCGAGGATAGCAAAGAGAACTATGCAGTCTACAAAAAACCCTAAAACGAAAACCACGCAAAGGGGCAAAAAGACCCACCGTGCCGAACTAACAGCACGGCGGTGCACCCCTCTGCTTCTCAGAGCTTCCAGCAAAAGACAATAGCAAGCTGGACAGAAAAAAACAGAAAACAAACTAGAAGCACTTATCTAGCAGAGCAGCAGGCCCAAGGAAAGATGCAGTAGCTCAGATCCAACACTGGAACATTGACAAGGAGCAAGGAAGACAGACTCAGGTGGAGCTAAATAGCAAGGCAGCCAACGAGCTCACCAAAACACCTGAGGGAGGAAGCCCAGAGACTGCAATACCACTTGTGACCACAGAAGTGAACTCAGCCACAGAATTCACAACAGTACCCCCCCCTTGAGGAGGGGTCACCGAACCCTCACCAGAACCCCCAGGCCGACCAGGATGAGCCACATGAAAGGCACGAACAAGATCTGGGGCATGGACATCAGAGGCAAAAACCCAGGAATTATCTTCCTGAGCATAACCCTTCCATTTGACTAGATACTGGAGTTTCCGTCTAGAGACACGAGAATCCAAAATCTTCTCCACAATATACTCCAATTCCCCCTCCACCAAAACAGGGGCAGGAGGCTCCACAGATGGAACCATAGGTGCCACGTATCTCCTCAACAACGACCTATGGAATACATTATGTATGGAAAAGGAGTCTGGGAGGGTCAGACGAAAAGACACCGGATTGAGAATCTCAGAAATCCTATACGGACCAATAAAACGAGGTTTAAATTTAGGAGAGGAAACCTTCATAAGAATATGACGAGAAGATAACCAAACCAAATCCCCAACACGAAGTCGGGGTCCCACACGGCGTCTGCGATTAGCGAAAAGCTGAGCCTTTTCCTGGGACAAGGTCAAATTGTCCACTACCTGAGTCCAGATCTGCTGCAACCTGTCCACCACAGAATCCACACCAGGACAGTCCGAAGACTCAACCTGTCCTGAAGAGAAACGAGGATGGAACCCAGAATTGCAGAAAAATGGAGAGACCAAGGTAGCCGAGCTGGCCCGATTATTAAGGGCGAACTCAGCCAACGGCAAAAATGACACCCAATCATCCTGGTCAGCGGAAACAAAACATCTCAGATATGTTTCCAAGGTCTGATTGGTTCGTTCGGTCTGGCCATTAGTCTGAGGATGGAAGGCCGAGGAGAAAGATAGGTCAATGCCCATCCTACCACAAAAGGCTCGCCAGAACCTCGAGACAAACTGGGAACCTCTGTCAGAAACAATATTCTCAGGAATGCCATGTAAACGAACCACATGCTGGAAGAACAAAGGCACCAAATCAGAGGAGGAAGGCAATTTAACCAAGGGCACCAGATGGACCATTTTAGAAAAGCGATCACAGACCACCCAAATGACCGACATTTTTTGAGAAACGGGAAGGTCAGAAATGAAATCCATCGAAATATGTGTCCAAGGCCTCTTCGGGACCGGCAAGGGCAAAAGCAACCCACTGGCACGTGAACAGCAGGGCTTAGCCCTAGCACAAATTCCACAGGACTGCACAAAAGCACGCACATCCCGTGACAGAGATGGCCACCAGAAGGATCTAGCAACCAACTCCCTGGTACCAAAGATTCCTGGATGACCGGCCAGCACCGAACAATGAAGTTCAGAGATAACTTTACTAGTCCACCTATCAGGGACGAACAGTTTCTCGGCCGGACAACGATCAGGTTTATTAGCCTGAAATTTCTGCAACACTCTCCGCAAATCAGGGGAGATGGCAGACACAATGACTCCTTCCTTGAGGATACTCGCCGGCTCAGATAACCCCGGAGAGTCGGGCACAAAACTCCTAGACAGAGCATCCGCCTTCACATTTTTAGAGCCCGGAAGGTATGAAATCACAAAATCAAAACGAGCAAAAAATAACGACCAACGGGCCTGTCTAGGATTCAAGCGCTTGGCAGACTCGAGATAAGTCAAGTTCTTATGATCAGTCAATACCACCACGCGATGCTTAGCACCCTCAAGCCAATGACGCCACTCCTCGAATGCCCACTTCATGGCCAGCAACTCTCGGTTGCCCACATCATAATTACGCTCAGCAGCAGAAAATTTCCTGGAAAAGAAAGCACATGGTTTGAACACTGAGCAACCAGAACCTCTCTGTGACAAAACCGCCCCTGCACCAATCTCAGAAGCATCAACCTCGACCTGGAACGGAAGAGAAACATCAGGTTGACACAACACAGGGGCACAGCAAAAATGACGCTTCAACTCCTGAAAAGCTTCCACGGCAGCAGAAGACCAATTAACCAAATCAGCACCCTTCTTGGTCAAATCGGTCAATGGTCTGGCAATGCTAGAAAAATTACAGATGAAGCGACGATAAAAATTAGCAAAGCCCAGGAATTTCTGCAGACTTTTTAGAGATGTCGGCTGAGTCCAATCCTGGATGGCCTGAACCTTAACCGGATCCATCTCGATAGTAGAAGGGGAAAAGATGAACCCCAAAAATGAAACTTTCTGCACACCGAAGAGACACTTTGATCCCTTCACGAACAAGGAATTAGCACGCAGTACCTGGAAAACCATTCTGACTTGCTTCACATGAGACTCCCAATCATCTGAGAAGATCAAAATGTCATCCAAGTAAACAATCAAGAATTTATCCAGATACTCACGGAAAATGTCATGCATAAAAGACTGAAAAACAGATGGAGCATTGGCAAGTCCGAACGGCATCACCAGATACTCAAAATGACCCTCGGGCGTATTAAATGCCGTTTTCCATTCATCTCCCTGCCTGATTCTCACCAGATTATACGCACCACGAAGATCAATCTTAGTAAACCAACTAGCCCCTTTAATCCGAGCAAACAAGTCAGAAATCAATGGCAAGGGATACTGAAACTTAACAGTGATCTTATTAAGAAGGCGGTAATCAATACACAGTCTTAGCGAACCATCCTTCTTGGCTACAAAAAAGAACCCTGCTCCCAATGGTGACGACGATGGGCGAATATGTCCCTTCTCCAGGGACTCCTTCACATAACTGCGCATAGCGGTGTGTTCAGGTACGGACAAATTAAATAAACGACCCTTAGGGAATTTACTACCAGGAATCAAATCGATAGCACAATCACAATTCCTATGCGGAGGTAGGGCATCAGACTTGGACTCTTCAAATACATCCTGAAAGTCCGACAAGAACTCTGGGATGTCAGAAGGAATGGATGACGAAATAGACAAAAATGGAACATCACCATGTACTCCCTGACAACCCCAGCTGGTTACCGACATAGAGTTCCAATCCAATACTGGATTATGGGTTTGTAGCCATGGCAACCCCAACACGACCACATCATGCAAATTATGCAGTACCAGAAAGCGAATAACTTCCTGATGTGCAGGAGCCATGCACATGGTCAGCTGGGCCCAGTACTGAGGCTTATTCTTGGCCAAAGGTGTAGCATCAATTCCTCTCAACGGAATAGGACACCGCAAAGGCTCCAAGAAAAATCCACAACGTTTAGCATAATCCAAATCCATCAGATTCAGGGCAGCGCCTGAATCCACAAACGCCATGACAGAATACGATGACAAAGAGCACATTAAGGTAATGGACAAAAGGAATTTGGACTGTACAGTACCAATAACGGCAGAGCTATCGAACCGCCTAGTGCGTTTAGGACAATTAGAAATAGCATGAGTAGAATCACCACAATAGAAACACAGTCTGTTCAGACGTCTGTGTTCTTGCCGTTCTACTTTAGTCATAGTCCTGTCGCACTGCATAGGCTCAGGTTTACTCTCAGGCAGTACCGCCAGATGGTGCACAGATTTACGCTCGCGCAAGCGACGACCGATCTGAATGGCCAAGGACATAGACTCATTCAAACCAGCAGGCATAGGAAATCCCACCATTACATCCTTAAGAGCTTCAGAGAGACCCTTTCTGAACAAAGCCGCTAGTGCAGATTCATTCCACAGAGTGAGTACTGACCATTTCCTAAATTTCTGACAATATACTTCTACATCATCCTGACCCTGGCATAAAGCCAGCAGATTTTTCTCAGCCTGATCCACTGAATTAGGCTCATCGTAAAGCAATCCGAGCGCCAGGAAAAATGCATCAACATTACTCAATGCAGAATCTCCTGGTGCAAGAGAAAACGCCCAGTCCTGTGGGTCGCCGCGCAAAAAAGAAATAATAATCAAAACCTGTTGAATAGGATTACCAGAAGAATGAGGTTTCAAGGCCAAAAATAGCTTACAATTATTTCTGAAGCTCAGGAACTTAGTTCTGTCACCAAAAAACAAATCAGGAATCGGAATTCTTGGTTCTAGCATCGATTTCTGATCAATAGTATCTTGAATCTTTTGTACATTTACAACGAGATTATCCATTGAGGAGCACAGAGCCTGAATATCCATGTCCACAGCTGTGTCCTGAAGCACTCTAATGTCTAGGGGAAAAAAAAGACTGAAGACAGAGCTAAGAAAAAAAAATGATGTCAGGATTTCTTTTTTCCCTCTATTGGGAATCATTGGTGGGGCTCCTTGTACTGTTATGGCTGGCAATCAGGCAACACAGCGTGCAGTAATCAGCGCACATACAGAGATCTGGCAATAACCAAAAACAATAGGACGAGCTCTGAGACGTGGAATCTCTGTAGACTGCAGTACCTGATCTATCCTCACACAACTATAAGCAGCAGTGGATTGCGCCTAACAACTACCTATGCAACTCGGCACTGCCTGAGGAGCTGACTAGCCTGAAGATAGAAATACAAGCCTGACTTACCTCAGAGAAATACCCCAAAGGAATAGGCAGCCCCCCACATATAATGACTGTTAGCAAGATGAAAAGACAAACGTAGGAATGAAATAGATTCAGCAAAGTGAGGCCCGATATTCTAGACAGAGCGAGGATAGCAAAGAGAACTATGCAGTCTACAAAAAACCCTAAAACGAAAACCACGCAAAGGGGCAAAAAGACCCACCGTGCCGAACTAACAGCACGGCGGTGCACCCCTCTGCTTCTCAGAGCTTCCAGCAAAAGACAATAGCAAGCTGGACAGAAAAAAACAGAAAACAAACTAGAAGCACTTATCTAGCAGAGCAGCAGGCCCAAGGAAAGATGCAGTAGCTCAGATCCAACACTGGAACATTGACAAGGAGCAAGGAAGACAGACTCAGGTGGAGCTAAATAGCAAGGCAGCCAACGAGCTCACCAAAACACCTGAGGGAGGAAGCCCAGAGACTGCAATACCACTTGTGACCACAGAAGTGAACTCAGCCACAGAATTCACAACAGTACACCTTTTGAATATTTGTCACATTTTCTTACACCATGATTAAAAAATAATCATCATGTACAGTACTTCGGTACATTTTTTTCTAAAGGTACCGTCACACTAGACGATATCGCTAGCGATCCGTGATGTTGCAGCGTCCTGGCTAGCGATATCGTCCAGTGTGACAGGCAGCAGCGATCAGGATCCTGCTGTGCTGTCGCTGGTCGGGGAAGAAAGTCCAGAACTTTGTTTCGTCGCTGGATCTCCCGCTGACTTCGCTGAATCGGCGTGTGTGACGCCGATTCAGCGATGTCTTCGCTGGTAACCAGGGTAAACATCGGGTTACTAAGTGCAGTGTCGCGCTTAGTAACCCGATGTTTACCCTGGTTACCATCGTTAAAGTAAAAAAAACAAACGCTTCATACTTACCTACCGCTGTCTGTCCCCGGCGCTGTGCTTCTCTGCTCTGGCTGTAAGCACAGCGGCCGGAAAGCAGAGCGGTGATGTCACCGCTCTGCTTTCCGGCTGCCCGGCGCTCACAGCCAGAGCAGAGAAGCACAGCGCCGGGGACAGACAGCGGTAGGTAAGTATGAAGCGTTTGTTTTTTTTACTTTAACGATGGTAACGAGGGTAAACATCGGGTTACTAAGCGCGGCCCTGCGCTTAGTAACCCGATGTTTACCCTGGTTACCCGGGGACCTCGGGATCGTTGGTCGCTGGAGAGCGGTCTGTGTGACAGCTCTCCAGCGACCAAACAGCAACACTGCAGCGATCCGGATCGTTGTCGGTATCGCTGCAGCGTCGCTAAGTGTGACGGTACCTTAAGTGTTCAATGCTCCATTAGCTTGTAGGTTCCAATCATCATCAGCAGTGACTGTCATCAGTAGCAGTAGCCATCGTTCAGCGTAAGGGGCCCACTACGCCTCCACCTCAAACCCTTGTAAAATGAGTAAAAAACAAACATTGCTACAGAGCTTCTTTGAAAAGGGAGAAAGACCCAGTGTTGAGACAGATGAAGACTCCAAGACTTCTAACAAAAGAAAGCTGCATTTAAAAGAAAATGCAATGAGTCCTACTTATTATGGGTTCATCGCAACAGGCGATTCACAAGCCCCAAGTCCACTCTGTGTGTTATGTGGCGAGTCGACCGTCTATCCAATGAGGCCATGAAGCCTTCAAAACTGATTCACCACTTACAGACCAAGCACCCTGCATCAAAAGACAAGCCTTTGGAGTTTTTTTTTTTAAAGAAAAAAGCATGAACACGAAGGACAGAAGAAATTATTGAAGGCCACCACATCAACAAATGTGTCTCCACTGAGAGCATCATTCTTGGTGGCTAACTGCATTGCTAAGGCTAAGAAGCCCTTCACTATTGGTGAAGAGGTGATCCTGCCTGCCGCTAAGGACATTTACCATGAACTTTTTGGAGAGGCTGCAGTTAAAAATGTGGCACAGGTTCCTCTTTCACTAGACGAATTAATGAAATAGCAGAAGACATTGAGGTGCAATTGTTAGAGAGAATTAATACATCACAATGGTACGCAATCCAGGTTGATGAGTCTACTGATGTTGACAACAAAGCAATGATGCTTGTTTATATGCGATATATTTTTCAGGAGGATGTGCATGAGGATATGTTATGTGCATTATTGTTAGCAGCCAACGCCACAGGTGCATTATTCAAGTCTTTGATGATTACATATCAAGAAAATTAAACTGGTCATTTTTTGTAGGTATATGCACCGACGGAGCAGCTGCCATGACTGGATTGTTTTCTGGTTTAACTACTCGGGTCAAACAGGTTGCATCTGAATGTGAGTCTACGCACTGTGTCATCCATAGAGAAATGCTGGCAAGCCGAGAAATGCCACCTGAACTTAAAGGGAACCTGTCACCCCGTTTTTTGAGATTGAGATATAAATACTGTTAAATAGGGCCTGCGCTGTGTGTTACTATAGTGTATGTAGTGTACCCCGATTCCCCACCTATGCTGAGAAATACATTACCAAAGTCGCCGTTTTCGCCTGTCAATCAGGCTGGTCAGGTCGGGAGGGCGTGTTGACAGTGCTGGTTCTTCCTCAGCTTTATGTTGGTGGCGTAGTGGTGTCCGCATGTTGAGGTGACTAATCCACTGTGGGCACGTGAACAAGCAGCGCAGATCGCGCGCTGCTTGTTCACGTGCCCACAGTGGATTAGTTACCTCAACATGCGGACACCACTACACCACCAACGTAAAGCTGAGGAAGAACCAGCGCTGTGAACACGCCCTCCCGACCTGACCAGCCTGATTGACAGGCGAAAACGGCGACTTTGGTAAGTTATTTCTCAGCATAGGTGGGGAATCGGGGTACACTACATACACTATAGTAACACAAAGCGCAGGCCCTATTTAACAGTATTTATATCTCAATCTCAAAAAACGGGGTGACAGGTTCCCTTTAACAGCATTTTGCAAGATGTGATTAAAGTTATTAATCACATCAAAGCATACGCCCTTAACTCACGTCTGTTTGAGCAGCTCTGTGAGTAGATGGATACGGAGCACAAGCGTCTTCTCTTACACACAGAAGTCAGATGGCTTTCTAATGGTAGAGCACTGGCCAGAGTTTTTGAATTACGAGAACCGCTTCATAGATTTCTTTTAGAAAAAGAATTGCCACTTGCAGCACATTTCAGAAGTAAGGAATGGGTCACAAAACTTGCTTACTTATGTGACATATTCAACTTGTTGAACGAATTTAATCTGTCACTTCAGGGCAGAATGACAACTGCCTTCAAGTTGGCAGATAAAGTTGCTGCATTCAAAGCCAAACTAAAAGTGTGGGGACGGTGAGTAAGAACAGGGATATTTGATATGTTTCAAATATTAGCAGAGCAGGGATTTTCGATGAGACTGAGCCTGAACCTTCATTCTCCCAGCTGGTGCATGATCATCTATCTCAGCTTTCAGTACAGTTTGAGCATTACTTTCCAACCAACAAAAGTCCCACGAACTAGGAAGGAATGGATTCACAACCCATTTGTGAACAATCCAGTTGAATCAACATTGTCCATGCTTGAAGAAGACCAATTTGAGATTGCAAATGATGGTAGCCTTAAAAGTATGTTTGAGATGTCAAATCTCCCAACGTTCTGGATTAAAGTCAAGGCAGAATATCCTGAGATCGCCACAAAAGCACTAAAAACTCTGCTTCCATATCCAACATCCTATCTGTGTGAAACTGGATTTTCTGCAATTAAAGCAACAAAAATGACATTACGGAGTAGACTTGACATAAGGAACACATTTCGGGTGTCACTGTCTCCCATCACCCCTAGATGGGACCGTCTTGTTGCAGGAAAACAAGCTCAGTGCTCCCACTGATCCAGGGAAACAAGTCCGGTGCTCCCACTCATTCTAAACCTATGGTGAGTTATAATTAAATAATAAGTATGCACTAAACTAAACTCCAACCCCCTCCATATCCTGCCCCCATATGACCAAAGCTCTGCCACTGTCCCACCCCGTGCTGCGGAGTCATGGAAAAATACTCTTACTTGGAGCTGGTCCCTGATGGAAAAAAGGTTGTGGTCCACTGTTCTAGAGTATGAGAAGCGTAAATCAATTGTTACTGTGCAACTAGTGTTCCGAAGACAGTATGAAAGTGACCGGTACCTGGACACCAGAGCATTCAAAACAAACACTACAACCAAAACCTGGAACGCCAAAGGGAGTGAATCCACACAGGAGATAAATATTAAATAGCCTTTATTATAGTGAAATGGCAACAAAGTTATACATAAAAATATTAAAAAATCAATAAAAACAAGTACGCGGTTTTATAACAGGACAATTAGAAAAAATATACAATTATGGTGATACATATATGTGGTGACCTCCAGTACCGGTTAATACAGATAGAACACTAAAAAAATATAAAAATGTGTAAAGAAGAAAAAAACAAAAAATTAAATTTTTTTTTTTTTTAAATATATATATACAATTATCTGTGTACTGAAACATATGTGCAAAATTGCAAAAACCAAATAATTAAATCGAGCAGCAAAAAATTATTTATCAAAAGAAACTCACTGAATAGTGGCGTGTATGATATACAATATACCCTGTGTTAAAAATATATATGTGCAATATTATAACATAAATAAGAGCCAAGCTATCGGCTCAAAAGCACCGGATAAAGTGCATACGTGCAAAAAAAGAAGATGCAGGAGATGGGCGAAAAAAATAGCCACAAAATAATGAAAGTGAAACAGCACACAATTAACGTACTAAAATATAGTGCAAAAATATAAGGGATCTATCCTTGTGCCACATATGTTAGTGTGCAGAGCCACAAAAAACACACAGCCATAATATGCAATGTGCCATGGGTATTTTCTCAATGGGTGCAGAGCCACAAGTGAAAGCAGTACGCAGCTGCAGGCAAAGTGAACACACCAGCAAGGTGCAAAGTGCAATAAACAAATGTAAAAGAAAGGTCACTGTCTGTAAATTACCTCTCGGGAGAGTCACCAGGTCCTGACACTTTCATTATTTTGTGACTATTTTTTTCGCCCATCTCCTGCATCTTCTTTTTTTGCACGTATGCACTTTATCCGGTGCTTTTGAGCCAATAGCTTGGCTCTTATTTATGTTATAATATTGCACATATATATTTTTAACACAGGGTATATTGTATATCATACACGCCACTATTCAGTGAGTTTCTTTTGATAAATAATTTTTTGCTGCTCGATTTAATTATTTGGTTTTTGCAATTTTGCACATATGTTTCAGTACACAGATAATTGTATATATATATATTTAAAAAAAAAAATTTGTATTTTTTATTTTTTTCTTCTTTACACATTTTTATATTTTTTTAGTGTTCTATCTGTATTAACCGGTACTGGAGGTCACCACATATATGTATCACCATAATTGTATTTTTTTTCTAATTGTCCTGTTATAAAACCGCGTACTTGTTTTTATTGATTTTTTAATATTTTTATGTATAACTTTGTTGCCATTTCACTATAATAAAGGCTATTTAATATTTATCTCCTGTGTGGATTCACTCCCTTTGGCGTTCCAGGTTTTGGTTGTAGTGTTTGTTTTCACATTTTAGTGTTTAGTCACTATCCTTTCACAGAGCACTGATATTATTGATTTCAGATTTATATTATTATTCATATATCATTTTATATTTTATTGGTGCATCTGTGTTTTTTAACTTTTAACACCAGAGCATTCAGTGGTGGCATCAACAATTTAAGGACACAGGATGCTTGTGTTCGTAAAAGTCCCAGATGACCAAGTTTTACAGGCAAAACAGTGGACAGAGTTAGAGAGACTTTTGCACGTAGCCCACAGAAATCTACACGATGTGCAAGTTTTGAACTTGCCATTCCTCAGCCTACTATTTTGAATATTCTCCAATGGCGACTGCATGAGAAACCATACCGCATACAGCTATTTCCACATTTATGCATCCACTACGAATTCTGTGCACTTTTTCAGGCAACCTTTTAAAATGACAAATTTGCTTCCCGGCTAGTGTTCAATGACGAGGCAACCTTCCACTTAAGGGTAAAGGTGAACTATCAAAATGTCTGAATATGGGGAACGTAAAATCTCAATGCCACTGTGGAAATTGAAAGAAATTCTGTAAAAGTAAATGTTTTCTGTGCAGTCTCGAAAACAAAGGTGTACAGGCCCTTTTTCTTCTGAAAATACAGTGACGGGCCCATCGAAACTCGATATGTTACAGTTATGGTTGTCTCCACTACTGACAATTGATTTAAAAGACTTTTTTTTCCAACAAGACGGAGCTTCACATCACTGGCATTCAGAGGTGAGTCGCTATCTCAACGAGGAACTCCCAAACTGGTGGATTGATGATGTACTGGTGTTGACTTGAAACCTTCCGATAAGCACCACAGGTCTCCCGATATAACAGTGTGTGACTTCTTCCTTGGGGGGTATGTCAAAGACATTGTTTACATGCCGCCTTTGCCAGCAACACTGGATGAGCTCCAGGACCGCTCTAATGATCATTGACCGGGACATGCTGCAGTGTGTTTGGGTCAAACTGGATTTCTCCATAGATGTGTCATGTGACAAAAGGAAAACACGTAAAACATTTGTAAGAATGTGTTAAACCTGGAGAGGTTATGTTCATTATCATGTGCTATTCACTATAGTACATGTAATACATTTTGAAATATATCTCTTTGAAACCCTATGAATATTTTTAATCACCCTGTAGTTCGTTAATTTATTTTTTTGCAAAACATTTTCTACTATTTGATAGCATTATTTGGTGTGCATATATGTTAGCATTTATTTATTTATTTATTTATTTATTTATTTATTTTTTATGGGAAATGGGGGTGCGGTGATGCAAATAACAGAGCAATTCTGCCATAGTTTTATTTGTTTAATAAGGAGTTTGAATAATGTAATGAATGATAATATTTTTATGATATTTTTGCTTGTTTTAATTTTACTAAACTTTACAGAATTTTTGTTTCTAACATTAACAGATTTTAACTATTTTGCTACTAAGCTACATATGGCAGCCATGAGCTCTTCTTCAACTTTCAACCCTTGCGAGCCTCCTTCTCTTATTTTGATCAATTGCTGTGGAAGATTGGCTGTGAATCATGGCATGAACTCAACTTTTTTGTTTGCATCTTTTGTGTATGTATCACTATACTGTACAGTTACAACCCTGTTTTTTAAGGGCAAAATTCCAGCACTGCAAATGTTTCGCATGTGGCTCCAAGTGAGTAAAAAGTGAAATATGTTGAAGAAAAATATTTCATACATTTCTCTGTTGGTTTCAATAAAACTATTTCCATTTTCCAATAGTCCAGAACATTTTACATGTACTGTATGGCCAACTGAAAAGCACTTAGATCCTAACATCATATTCTTGAATTCTTACCTGTCTGTATCCTACCATGATCATCCGAACCAGCACTATGTTAATATGGACCCCCAGCGATTCATCATGGTAAATTTCATCAACCTGAAAGAGAAAACCTAATTTATATATTTACAGTATTTTTAATATATCTAATAAATTAACTGGAAATTCCATAAAGTCCCAAAAATACTAAGTATATGAATTAAAAAACTACATTACTGCATGACATGTTTCATTATGAATGCAAAAGAAACCTATTAACCCTTTCATTTTGTGATGGTACAGAAAGCCGATACCTATAATCCTACTATCCATAAATACCACATAAATATGCTACACAGAAGTATCACAAATCCCTGTCTTTCTCTCTATCTCTACAATATATATATATATATATACATGCAAACCAGAGTAATTAAAATGGACTGGAGTTATATGTGCCAGACTTCTTTTTGGTAAAGGTTGGATTTCATGAGTCAAGCTACAATTTCTGTATAAGCGAAGTTTTTGGGGATGAATAAAAAGTTTTCTCTTGAGCAGCTCAGAGCTACGCAGACTCTTTACTTGCGAGTTTCAGGCAGAGCTGGCACTGCTCCTTGATTGACAGTTCTGATGAGCAGAATTGTAGTATTACTGGAATTATAAAGCTCAGCACATGTTTTGCTGTCACATATTCAGTTATCAGTGGTTTGTTCTGAGTTTACACTGCTACCTCTGTATTTACACATAAAGATAACAGGGCATTTGAATGAGCTCAGTGAGAGCTGTGATTAAGAGAACTGCTCTAAAAGCAGTTATCATGGGGGCAGGTGATTTTGCAAGATTTATAACAGCAGTGTCACAGGCTTACTGTGACAGAGAGGGGCCAGAAGACTGCAGTGTCTAATGCCACATACTCCTGCACTTATCAGAAGCACTTCACCATCATATTAAACAGTGCAGGTTTCTGTTAGCAGTGCAGGGGTTAATCTGTTCAGCTGAGAGCTCCTGGACTTTTCCTGTTTTGATCATCTCAGCTGTTCAGTGATGGCCTGGCCACTCTCTTCTGCTACATATCCTCACCAAGGTTAGTTTCATACTGCCTGGTTCCGGAAGTTGGAGGTGTTGGTTGATTGTGGAGGCATTTGGAGCACTGTTGAGAAGACTGCTGCATGGTGATTTGTCTGTGTGTGCATCCTCATCCTCTCCTATTTGATTTTTCCTTCCTTTACTTCCCAGGGTTCCACTCTGTTGTTGTATGTGATTGGTATTTTCATTTATTTCTGTATGTCTTCCCTTGTTAGTCTGGTTTGTCTATTCTTATAAACTACAATTCCCCACTTCTCTGGGTGGGGGAGGGGATAGAGAAGGGCTGATTTTGAAGCTCAGCAATGCATGTGGCTCCAGCATCTTCACAATAAGAAGTAAACCGGGGAGCAGAGATAGCTAGGACGCCCCTAGCTTTAGGGATAGGGAAGGAGCCCCTAGCCCCGGGATATCCTGAAACAGTTCCAATACAAGCATCTTATCAGGAGCTGAGAAGGATGGAGGTGAGCTGATAACTTCTGTACTGAAATAAACTGGCTGGAGAGAGCTGACTGGTACGTTACAATTCAACCCATCTCTTGGAATATATCTAGTGCGTACAGGTGGCCAGGGTCTGTGCAGGCACTGGAAGCCAAGCTTCATGGAAACCAGCAGTACACTATCTATGTAAGTTAAAAACTCTCATTGCAAGAGAATGACAGCAGGCAGAAAAAAACAACAAGGTATTTGCAAATTTGCTTATTTTTATGCTATCTAATTTAAATAATTTAATAATTTGAGAATACTCCTTTAAAAAAGAAAGAGAACTTAAGCATTGGCACCAATCTTTAAAAAAGGCACAAATACTAAAGAGCAAATTAATATATAGAGAAACAACAATGATGAATTGGGGTTGAAGAATTTACAAAACCAGCTCTTCAGATATACCAGAGACCCATCCAGATCTGCCTGCCATATGTGGGGATATGGAGGGTAGAAGCAACTTGTTTGCATGGTTACTCTGGTTTTCATTTATCGTTAGTGATTGTTGTGCACAGGGAACTCTCACAATAGTGTTCATTGCCACTTTAATTTCTGTCTTACCGTAATATTGGTTGTCACAATACGACAACCAATGCCATTTTATGACTATAGTCTGTTGTTTAGGCCACTCTGTTATAAACTTCATTTATACACCTGTAGGAGTACTTCATTTACTATTGGTTTCTATGGGTTTTACTACATAATAAAGACTATATATATGTGATACATTCTAGCCGGCATTTATTTATTTGGTGTTTGGTACTGAAAGAGTTGAAACCCATAAACTGTGAAGAAGAGAGGATAACTAGCAATATGGAATCCCCTTTCTTCCGGATCAAGGTATCATATATCCCACTGACTTTGCTTTTTCATTCCTAGAACACAGTTCCAATTGTGCTCCTGGTGGATGAAGGATGGAGCTGCTTCGAGAGATGTTAACGCCAAATAAAGAAACGTATATCAGAGGACAGACTGTTTGAAGAGTCTCCATAGATACATAAATATACAAACTTTCTGACCTTCCCCTTTTTACCACTTGTTTTAACAGAGTTCTGAAAACTTTGCTGAGGCTTAGGTGAAACATTAATAGAAGCAAGATAGAACTGTCTGGTGGTATATCATATTAAGCTAGAAATAAGCTATTTACAGTACTATCAGCTCACTGCAGAAAGCTGCCACGAGGTACAAAAAACTCAAAAGAAGAAACTACCGTAATCTCAATAAAGGCTTAACACTGGTGCATCTAAATCTGTTGACTTTCAGATATTTTACACTTGCAATAAATCTCTAAATTTTACTAGTAATGGGAATATACTGTACATAAAACTAATTTTCCATCTTAAAAACACCTACTCACCTACTCTATGTAGACTCAGTTGTCAACAGCTGAACACAGCAGGCCCAGACCTCAAGCTTCTTTTTCGTTTAATGGGAATCTGGCACCAGGTTTTCTCTGCCCTGTGTGCATGTAGCATGATATAGGGGCTGCTCTATATAACCCAGTCCACACCAGTGATTTGCAGCTTACTGTGTACATTGTGCATAGACAGAAAGCTGCCAATCAGTGGTGGGGGTGAGGTTATTCAAAACACATAGTTATGAAGGACTACATGGAAGCTGGTTTACTACTCCTAGAGTGATAATCTCCTGCTGACAAAACTGTGATTTTATCAAAAATACATCAAGCAGCTTAGTATATACAGTTGTGGCCAAAAGTATTGACACCCCTGCAATTCTGTCAGATAATACTCCGTTTCTTCCTGAAAATGATTGCAAACACAAATTATTTGGTATTATTATCTTCACTTAATTTGTCTTAAATTAAAAAACACAAAAAAGAATTGTCCTAAAGCCAAATTGGATATAATTCCACATCAAACATAAAAAGGGGTGGGCAAAAGTATTGGCATTGTTCAAAAATCATGTAATGCTTCTCTAATTTGTGTAATTAACAGCACCTGTAACTTACCTGTGACACCTAACAGGTGTTGGCAATAACTAAATCACACTTGTAGCCAGTTGACATGGATGAAAGTTGACTCAACCTCTGTCCTGTGTCCTTTTTGTACCACATTGAGCATGGAAAAAATAAAGAAGACCAAAGAACTGTCTGAGAACTTGAGAAACCAAATTGTGAGGAAGCATGAGCAATCTCAAGGCTACAAGTCCATCTCCAAAGACCTGAATGTTCCTGTGTCTACTATGCGCAGTGTAATCAAGAAGTTTAATGCCCATGGCACTGTGGCTAACCTCCCTAGATGTGGACGGAAAAGAAAAATTGACAAAAGATTTCAACGCAAGATTGTGCGGATGTTGGATAAAGAACCTTGACTTAAGGTACCGTCACACTATACGATTTACCTACGATCACGACCAGCGATATGACCTGGCCGTGATCGTAGGTAAATCGTAGTGTGGTCGCTGGGGAGCTGTCACACAGACAGCTCTCCAGCGACCAACGATGCCGAGGTCCCTGGGTAACCAGGGTAAACATCGGGTAACTAAGCGCAGGACCGCGCTTAGTTACCCGATGTTTACCCTGGTTACAAGCGTTAAACTAAAAAAAAAAACCAAACAGCACATACTTACATTCTGGTGTCCGTCAGGTCCCTTGCAGTCTGCTTCCCGCACTCAGTGACTGCCGGCCGTAAAGTGAAAGTGAAAGCACAGCCGCTGTGCTCTGCTTTCACTTTACGGCCGGCAGTCACAGTGCGGGAAGCAGACGGCAAGGGACCTGACGGACACCAGAATGTAAGTATGTGCTGTTTGTTTTTTTTTAGTTTAACGCTTGTAACCAGGGTAAACATCGGGTAACTAAGCGCGGTCCTGCGCTTAGTTACCCGATGTTTACCCTGGTTACAAGCGAACGCATAGCTGGATCGCATCGCTAGATCGCTAGATCGGTGTCACACACACCGATCTAGCGATGACAGCGGGAGATCCAGCGATGAAAGAAAGTTCCATACGATCTGCTACGACGTACGATTCTCAGCAGGATCCCTGATCGCTGCTGCATGTCAGACACAGCGATATCGTAACGATATCGCTGGAACGTCACGAATCGTACCATCGTAGCGATCGAAATGTTATAGTGTGACGATACCCTAACATTCAAACAAGTTCAAGCTGCTCTGCAGTCCGAGGGTACAACAGTGTCAACCCGTACTATTCGTTGGCGTCTGAATGAAAAGGGACTGTATGGTAGGAGACCCAGGAAGACCCCACTTCTTACCCCGAGACATAAAAAAGCCAGGCTGGAGTTTGCCAAAACTTACCTAAAAAAGCCTAAAACATTTTGGAAGAATGTTCTCTGGTCAGATGAAACAAAAGTAGAGCTTTTTGGGCAAACGTATCAACATAGAGTTTACAGAAGAAAGAAAGAGGCATTCAAAGAAAAGAACAGGGTCCCTACAGTCAAACATGGCGGAGGTTCCCTGATGTTTTGGGGTTGCTTTGCTGCCTCTGGCACTGGACTGCTTGACCGTGTGCATGGCATTATGAAGTCTGACGACTACCAACAAATTTTGCAGCATAATGTAGGGCCCAGTGTGAGAAAGCTTGGTTTCCCTCAGAGGTCATGGGTCTTCCAGCAGGACAATGACCCAAACCACACTTCAAAAAGTACTAGAAAATGGTTTGAGAGAAAGCACTGGAGACTTCTAAGGTGGCCAGCAAGGAGTCCAGACCTGAATCCCATAGAAGGCCTGTGGAGAGATCTAAAAATGGCAGTTTGGAGAAGGCACCCTTCAAATATCAGGGACCTGGAGCAGTTTGCCAAAGAAGAATGGTCTAAAATTCCAGCAGAGCATTGTAAGAAACTCATTGATAGTTACCGGAGGCAGTTGGTCGCAGTTATTTTGGTTAAAGGTTGTGCAACCAAGTATTAGGCTGAAGGTGCCAATACTTTTGTCTGGCCCATTTTTGGAGTTTTGTGTTAAATGATCAATGTTTTGCTTTTTGCTTCATTCTCTTTTGTGTTTTTTCATTTAAGACAAATTAAATGAAGATAATAATACCAAAGAATTTGTGATTGCAATCATTTTCAGGAACAAACGGAGTATTATCTGACAGAATTGCAGGGGTGTCAATAGTTTTGGCCACAACTGTAGGAGCCAACCTTACTTTAACACCAAGAAGGGAAAACGGATGGGGATTCACAGGCAAGAACTGGGTCAGAAAGGTGAGACGCTGTGGTAGCAGGTGGTACATCCGAGAGGCAAGGTTTCAAGGAACTGTGACTAATGAAAACCACTGTGCAATATCTGTGACTGAACGGAACTTGTTGAGTAAAGTTAATATGTTGAAAATAGACAATGAGTCTGTCAATGTGTGGTGGCATATGTAACCGGGATCGCAGGATGAGAGATAATCTCCAAACCCAAACTGTTAACCGGTAGGCTGAAAGACCTTTATAGAAATGCAAGTCAATGACCTTCAGAGTGCGATCATTGGAAGTGAGCACATAGTGACTGTGCTTTCTGCAGCAGCAAATCCAGGCTGGGATAGTGGCAGAGAAATTGCTGTACCACCAGTTTGAAGACATGAGCCATGCAAGGCATGTGTGTGAGTTTTCCCTGGCGTAGAGCTGCCAACAGGTTTGCAACATTATGGCACACGGTCTTCCATGGTTCCAGATTTAGTGAACACAGCTATTGCGCTAACTCGGCCTGGATAGCTGTCCACAACTCTTGTGACTGCGCACTCCAAAGCATATCATTTAAACACTGCCTGATTGCAGTGAGCCATGGCTGTGCAGTACAGAGGTGGGGGGATTCTCTTTGCATTGTTGGAATCCGTGTCCCATTAAGGGCGCAGTTGGAGGCCCTAGAGGAGGTGGAGGAGCCAGAAACAGTGGAGGAAGTGTTTGATACAGATGTTTGTCCTGTAAGCCTTGGGGATTCCAAGACTTGTGTAGCAGCCCCTTGACCATCTTCCCCAACAGCCACCAGAGACACTGAGTGCCCAGTCAGCAAGATGCCCCAGCCTATGTTTGCTCATCCAGATGTCAGTGGTGAAATGCATAATGGAAGACATAGAGTTTTTTTAGTTAATGGATGATGTTGTCTGCGACATGCTTGTGTAGCACAGGCACAGCTTTCTTAAAGAAGTAATGGCGACTGGGCAACTGGTACTGGTGGACTGCAATGGCCATCAGCATCCGGAAACCGTCTGTATCCACCAGGAGGAAAGGCAGCATTTCCATGGCCAACAGATTGGCGATGGTGCAGTTCAAGCTCTTAGCTTTGGCATATGTAGGTGGAAACATTCTTTTACAAGACCACAACTGTGGAACCGAGGGCCGGCTGCGGTGCTAAGAGAGGGTGGTTAGGGGGAACAGGGCAAACTGCTGGACTGAGTGAGGTGCATGCGGAGATAGTAACATAGTAACATAGTAACATAGTTAGTAAGGCCGAAAAAAGACATTTGTCCATCCAGTTCAGCCTATATTCCATCATAATAAATACCCAGATCTACGTCCTTCTACAGAACCTAATAATTGTATGATACAATATTGTTCTGCTCCAGGTGTTATGGTGTTATGGTGGATATGGTGGATTGAGAAAGAAGTGTTTTGCTTGGTGAAACAAAAACAGCAGGCACGTCCACTTCTGTAACAGCTGACGGGCTTTCATTCACCCTGATTGTAGGGTGTAAACAAGTGGGGATGATGTGGCCGGAGACCTGTGTGAGAACACATGGCACGGTGACAGAGGAGGAAGAAGCAGTAGAAGTGGTTGATGAGACGGCCAGTGGTTGGCGAGGCCCGCTAGTCCGCATTTTAGCGCAGTGAGAATCCCACACTAAAGCATGTTGATCGCGCATGTACTGGTTCATGCATGTACAGTAGTAGTCAAATTATTGCAATTTTTGCATCATCTGAGTCTTTTATTGCAAATTTGGCAGATAACATTAGGTGGGTCTGTGACGGGGTGTACGGCAGAGCAAGAAGGGACAACAGGCCGAGGGATGATTCTACAGATTTATTATCAAGAACGCTGGAACAACACATGCAGGTAGATCTACAGAGTCCACAATTAGTCCAAGGGATCATATTCGGGGGCACCTCCCGATAATCCTTGTGCCAGGTAACAAAGCAATAGTCCACAATTAGTCCAAGGGATCCCAAAACAATCCCACGAATGACGAGATAAGTCCTCAGCTCAAGTCTCGCCCCGTTCGCTTCCGCAGTCACAGCTGGACGTGGGGTCTTGCCTCAGCTAAGAATCCCCACTCCTTCTCCTTCAAGGATCAACTCACATCTGATCTCAAAATAAGAATGGATTGTCTGAGCTCCTGGGATCCGCCCATGAAGGGGGGTAGGGGTCACACCTTCTATTCAATGATTGGGTCCACCAGAAGATTCTAGACTGGTGGGCTCCAAGTAGTCTATGTAGTATGTACATTTGACTAGACACCTGCAGTGAGGAAGAATGGCTATTCTTTCACTAGTGATGTTGACAAAGCTTAATTACATTATAGCTTAGGGCTGCAAGTATTGGGGGAAAGAGACAAAGAAGTAAGACAGGCAATTAACAGTAAAAAGAAAGCATTTGCACTACTAAAGCAGGATGGCACCATTGAAGCTCTAAAAAACTATAGGGAGAAAAATACTTTATCTAAAAAACTAATTAAAGCTGCCAAAAAGGAAACAGAGAAGCACATTGCTAAGGAGAGTAAAACTAATCCCAAACTGTTCTTCAACTATATCAATAGTAAAAGAATAAAAACTGAAAATGTAGGCCCCTTAAAAAATAGTGAGGAAAGAATGGTTGTAGATGACGAGGAAAAAGCTAACATATTAAACACCTTCTTCTCCACGGTATTCACGGTGGAAAATGAAATGCTAGGTGAAATCCCAAGAAACAATGAAAACCCTATATTAAGGGTCACCAATCTAACCCAAGAAGAGGTGAGAAACCGGCTAAATAAGATTAAAATAGATAAATCTCTGGGTCCGGATGGCATACACCCACGAGTACTAAGAGAACTAAGTAATGTAATAGATAAACCATTATTTCTTATTTTTAGTGACTCTATAGCGACAGGGTCTGTTCCGCAGGACTGGCGCATAGCAAATGTGGTGCCAATATTCAAAAAGGGCTCTAAAAGTGAACCTGGAAATTATAGGCCAGTAAGTCTAACCTCTATTGTTGGTAAAATATTTGAAGGGTTTCTGAGGGATGTTATTCTGGATTATCTCAATGAGAATAACTGTTTAACTCCATATCAGCATGGGTTTATGAGAAATCGCTCCTGTCAAACCAATCTAATCAGTTTTTATGAAGAGGTAAGCTATAGACTGGACCACGGTGAGTCATTGGACGTGGTATATCTCGATTTTTCCAAAGCGTTTGATACCGTGCCGCACAAGAGGTTGCTACACAAAATGAGAATGCTTGGTCTGGGGGAAAATGTGTGTAAATGGGTTAGTAACTGGCTTAGTGATAGAAAGCAGAGGGTGGTTATAAATGGTATAGTCTCTAACTGGGTCGCTGTGACCAGTGGGGTACCGCAGGGGTCAGTATTGGGACCTGTTCTCTTCAACATATTCATTAATGATCTGGTAGAAGGTTTACACAGTAAAATATCGATATTTGCAGATGATACAAAACTATGTAAAGCAGTTAATACAAGAGAAGATAGTATTCTGCTACAGATGGATCTGGATAAGTTGGAAACTTGGGCTGAAAGGTGGCAGATGAGGTTTAACAATGATAAATGTAAGGTTATACACATGGGAAGAAGGAATCAATATCACCATTACACACTGAATGGGAAACCACTGGGTAAATCTGACAGGGAGAAGGACTTGGGGATCCTAGTTAATGATAAACTTACCTGGAGCAGCCAGTGCCAGGCAGCAGCTGCCAAGGCAAACAGGATCATGGGGTGCATTAAAAGAGGTCTGGATACACATGATGAGAGCATTATACTGCCTCTGTACAAATCCCTAGTTAGACCGCACATGGAGTACTGTGTCCAGTTTTGGGCACCGGTGCTCAGGAAGGATATAATGGAACTAGAGAGAGTACAAAGGAGGGCAACAAAATTAATAAAGGGGATGGGAGAACTACAATACCCAGATAGATTAGCGAAATTAGGATTATTTAGTCTAGAAAAAAGACGACTGAGGGGCGATCTAATAACCATGTATAAGTATATAAGGGGACAATACAAATATCTCGCTGAGGATCTGTTTATACCAAGGAAGGTGACGGGCACAAGGGGGCATTCTTTGCGTCTGGAGGAGAGAAGGTTTTTCCACCAACATAGAAGAGGATTCTTTACTGTTAGGGCAGTGAGAATCTGGAATTGCTTGCCTGAGGAGGTGGTGATGGCGAACTCAGTCGAGGGGTTCAAGAGAGGCCTGGATGTCTTCCTGGAGCAGAACAATATTGTATCATACAATTATTAGGTTCTGTAGAAGGACGTAGATCTGGGTATTTATTATGATGGAATATAGGCTGAACTGGATGGACAAATGTCTTTTTTCGGCCTTACTAACTATGTTACTATGTTACTATGTATGTTACATATTGTTACAGGTGAACTCCCAGCACAAGAAAATACATAAATTACAGCTAATAGAAACCAGAGAACAGTTACATACATCAAATGGCATGTTATTCAAATACAGGACAGGGCAAAAGTACATATCATGACACTCCCTTCCCCTCCCAATTTGTGTACGTACTAGGGACCTCTACAGGTCGCTGGTTAAGTACACACAGGCATGGCTGACCGGACTCAGGGCTCCTCTTGCCTGGACAGTCCATCTGCATTTTGGTGTTGGCTGCCTCTTCTATACTGTATGGTAAAGTTATAGGGCTGCAGAGCCAGGCTCCATCGTAGTAAGCGTCCATTGTCCCCAGAGACTATGTTCAGCCAGATGAGGGGATTGTGATCAGTAACCACAGTGAATTCTCGTCCATACAGATACGAGCAGCCAGAACAGGGTCGCAGACCAGAGTGTCCTTCAGCCGGTTAAAAGCCTCATCACAGGCTGGAGTCCAGATCACCAGCCGGGGCATCGTTTTCTTGGTCAGGTCGGTAAGAGGCTTGGCCACAGTGCTGAAATGAGCAACAAATTTTCGGTAATAACTGGCAGTGCCCAAAAAAGCCATAACTTGTTTCTTAGTTTGGGGTACAGGCCAGTCTCTAATAGCCTGGATTTTGGTGGGTTCAGGACGGAGCTTCCCTCCTCCCACTCTATGCCCTAGGTACTGGACTTCACCCATCCCCAATTGGCATTTATCTGGTCGAATGGTTAGGCCTGCTGCAAGAAGCAAGTCAAGAATAATGGCTACTTGGTTCAGATGTTCCTCCCACGTCTGGCTGAAGATGGCGATATCATCCAAGTAGGCACAAGCAAAGTCACCACATCCCCGGAGGATCTGGTCCACCATTCTCTGGAAGGTTGCAGGGGCATTCTTCATTCCAAAGGGCATGTTTAGAAATTCATACAGACCAAAGGGGGTTATAAAAGCGGACCGTTCTCTCCCTTCCTCTGTCAGGGGGATTTGCCAGTATCCCTTACTGAGATCCAAGGTAGTGACATATCGGGACCCAGCCAGGCGGTCTAGAAGTTCGTCAATACGGGGCATTGGGTAAGGATCACTGACGGTATGGTCGTTTAGTCGTCGATAGTCCACACAAAACCGAGTACTCCCATCCTTCTTGGGTACTAACACCACAGGAGAGGCCCAAGGGCTATGGGAGGCCTGGATTACCCCAAGCTGTAACATCTCCTCCAGTTCGTGCTGCATGGTGTGTCGAAATGATTCAGGTACCCAGTAAGGAGCCTGTTGTATGGGACGGATACCCTGAGTGTCCACATGATGTTGGGTGACGGTGGTTCGACCTGGTTGGGATGAGAAAGCAGCCCGTCTCTGTTGAAGCACTCCCAGCATCTGGTTTTTCTGTAAGGAATCCAAGTGATCTCTCAGACGAACATGTTCCACAGTGGATGGGGCTCTCGCTGCTTCAACGAGATCAGGTAGGGAGTCCTCATCCTCTTGACTATCTTCTGAAGCCAGCTGACAGCTTGCTATCATTGGAATGTTTCGGTCATGGTAGTCCTTAATCATATTCACATGGACAGTCTTTTGTCTTAGCCCCTGATCATCGGCTGTGCCAGTAGTTCTGGTGGCCTCATTTCCATGGATGGGTTGTAAACGTCCACATCCGCTGCTCTCTTGGCTTGACTTCTGGTTACCGCACCGACAAAGTGGCAATGAAGATTTCCCACATCATTTCCTAGAAGAACATCTGTAGGGACTGAATCCAGCTCTTCTCCTGGTGAGGGGGTCTCCGGCTGCAGTCTTTCCTCCATTTGCTGTGAGGATCCTTCCTCAGCGTCATCTTGCAGGAGAACTCCTTCCAAAGCCTCAATAAGCTGCTCCTTGGAGAGTCCCTTGTAGCTGACTCCCAGTTCACGGGCCTTTGTTTGTAGGTTCATCGCAGTCCAGTTCTTGTACTCTGTGGTGCTGGTTCCCGATGTTGATGGGCCTTTGTCCTCCATTCCTTCTGCTCTGATCCCTCTGCTGCCAACCAGTTTGTGATGGGGTCGGTGTACGGCAGAGCAAGAAGGGACAACAGGCCGAGGGATGATTCTACAGATTTATTATCAAGAACGCTGGAACAACACATGCAGGTAGATCTACAGAGTCCACAATTAGTCCAAGGGATCATATTCGGGGGCACCTCCCGATAATCCTTGTGCCAGGTAACAAAGCAATAGTCCACAATTAGTCCAAGGGATCCCAAAACAATCCCACGAATGACGAGATATGTCCTCAGCTCAAGTCTCGCCCCGTTCGCTTCCGCAGTCACAGCTGGACGTGGGGTCTTGCCTCAGCTAAGAATCCCCACTCCTTCTCCTTCAAGGATCAACTCACATCTGATCTCAAAATAAGAATGGATTGTCTGAGCTCCTGGGATCCACCCATGAAGGGGGGTAGGGGTCACACCTTCTATTCAATGGTTGGATCCACCAGAAGATTCTAGACTGGTGGGCTCCAAGTTGTCTATGTAGTATGTACATTTGACTAGCCACCTGCTGTGAGGAAGAATGGCTATTCTTTCACTAGTGATGTTGACAAAGCTTAATTACATTATAGCTTAGGGCTGCAAGCATTGAGGGAAGGAGACATATTGTTACAGGTGAACTCCCAGCACAAGAAAATACATAAATTACAGCTAATAGAAACCAGAGAACAGTTACATACATCAAATGGCATATTATTCAAATACAGGACAGGGCAAAAGTACATATCATGACAGGGTCATCCTTTGCAACCTCAAAAAATGCACAGGCTAGGCAACCCTTGATGCCCCTGCGAACTGCAGAATCATGACCAGTGTTGGCAATCTGCAACATAACCTCCTCGTGTTCCTCCTTTACCACCTTTTCTGCTGAGCTACTCAGCTGCGTGTCTCTGGGTTCAGACCCAGTGGGACCAACAACCTCATTGTCATCCAGTCAGTTCTCCCAATCTTTGCTCCGAGAGTCACCCTACTCCTCTTCCTGTCCTGACACCACAGTGAAGATTCAACATGAAAAAATGTTGGGCATCGGTGCAGATTTCCTTCTCTGGATTCTGTGAATCTTTGTAGCAGATCTCTGATGCCTGTTGTGAATTCTGTGGCAGAGTTCACTCCTGTGGTCACAAGTGGTACTTCGGCTGATTCTCTCTGGGATCTTCCGTTTGTGGAGGAAAGTGGTACTGCAGCTTCTGAGTTTCCTCCCTCAGGTGATCTGGTGAGCTCGTTAGCTTCTTCTCTACTTAACTCCACCTGATGCTTTGATCCATGCTTCCTGCCAATGTTCCAGTGTAGGACTTGTTTTTTCCCTGGATCATTCCTGTGGCCTGCTGCTCTGCAAAGCTAAGTTTTGCTTATGTTATTTTGTTGCTATTTTTCAGTCCAGCTTGCTTTATTGGTTTTTCTCGCCTGCTGGAAGCTCTGAGACGCAGAGGGACCACCTCCGTACCGTTAGTCGGTGCGGAGGGTCTTTTTGTCCCCTCTGCGTGGTTATTTATAGGTTTTTGTGCTGACCGCAAAGTTATCTTCCCTATCCTCGTTCTGTTCAGCTAGTCGGGCCTCACTTTGCTAAATCTGTTTCATCTCTATGTTTGTGTTTTCATCTTACTCACAGTCATTATATGTGGGGGGCTGCCTTTTCCTTTGGGGAATTTCTCTGAGGCAAGGTAGGCTTATTTTTCTATTTTTAGGACTAGCTAGTTTCTCAGGCTGTGATGAGGCGCCTAGGTTCTGGTCAGGAGCGCTCCACGGCTACCTTTAGTGTGGTTTGATAGGATTAGGGATTGCGGTCTGCAGAGTTCCCACGTCTCAGAGCTCGTTCTATTATTTTGGGTTATTGTCAGATCACTCCATGTCCATGTCCATGTCTGACCTCCATGTCCATTGTGATTCTGAATTGCCTTTCATAACAGATGCCCATGGAATAGAATGTGTAGACAGCCCTGCAGACTGGCCCATCTGTGGTTCACCGCAGTCAGTTGAGTGGTTGGAAATTTGTGATGCGGGGGAAACAAGGGTGATTGGGGTGCCAACTTTGAGCATTTTACTGTGCGTGGTGTTAAGGTGGAGGAAGAAAAGGAGATGCCACTTGATGCAGCATTTGCCATCTACTGAAGCACATGCTTCTTCTGAGCCTCATCTACAAGGCATACCGCTGTGTGGCTACCAAAGAAAGAGAGTCGAGTAGCCCATCCAGATAACAGATGTTGTCACCTGTCTTTGAATAGGATGAGACGGTATTTGTTCAGTTGAGCTTCCATTAACATTAACACCTAACCCACGTACATGTACAATACCAAGCCTATTCCCCCTTCCACCATGACCTCGGCTTTTCCCACTCATGTTGTATGTACCCTTCCCCTGCTGTTTCACAACCTTAGGCCCACAGCTGTCAGTCACCTATCACTAAAGGAACAATCATTTATTTTCTTAGATAGTGTTCCTGATCAACACCCTTAGACCTAATGATTTAGATTAGCAAATGGGGCCTCCTGATCCCTCAGTGCAACATAGTTTTAGCCCAAACTATTTGGATTATCAAATAGGGTCTCCTGGCTGAACCCCTATATTAGGACTATTTTAGCCCAAATGATTTGGATTAGCAAATGAGGTCTCCAGAAGGCAACACAGTTTTAACACAACCTAGTTAGGTGCAGGAGCAGCCTCTAGCTGTTACACTGAGAAAATGGCACCATCATAACAATATGGCAGCTTTTTATATGGAGAGGGACATGTGACTTCAGTAGCGAATCACAGAAAACCTTGTGTCATGACTTTGTTGATGGTGTCTGTGACCTGATTGGCAGCCAGAATGTACACGCTTCAAGCTATGACATAAAAAAAGAAATAAAAATTATACTCCGCCGCTTCTCTGACCTAAACATACCCCCTTCTCTCATAAAACACGTCTCTCCGCTTATCATACAGCACCACTATCCTAGATCAATTGAAAACAAAAGAATTAGTGGAAACGCTATCATTTACCGATCTTTGACTGAAATTTGACGACTTTGAAGAAATTTGCTCAGAAAACCGAACACAAATCCGAATGTGCTACGTTCATGCTGAATTTGAGATGGGCGAACGTTTACGAACAAGTTCGCTCATCTCAATTCTTAATGCTGTGTAAAAAGGGCATGTTCCTTCAATTTAAGCAATATGGATGGGATTTATAGATATCTCATGCCCCCTGTTTTTTCTTATTCATTGTAAACTGACCTGTTGTGGTGTTTGAAATCTGCAACATGTAAATTTTTCTTGCATGGGCAATTTTTTCATAACCTAATCCTGCTGTACTCTTCTCTATAACTTTATCCCTGACATGTCTGGTGTGTTCCTTGGTTTTCATGATGCTGTTTGATCCCTAATGTTCTCAAAGAAACTTCGGAGGCCTTCCCAGAACAACTGTAGTTGCAGTATACGGACAACAAATTACACACAGGTTTATCAATCTAATCATGTGACTTCTGGATACAACTGTTCACTCAGGATTTTATTCAGGGGCGTCAGGCTACAGGAGGCTGAATACAAGTGCATGTCACAAATTTCAGATTTATGTTTTTAAAATAATTAGAAAACCATGCATCATTAATTTCCTTTACACTTCACAAATACATGTTACGGTACTTTGTGTTGATATATCACCTAAAATCCTAATAAAATCGTTGCAGGAGCAGCGTGAAAATATGTGGCAAATGTTAAGGGGTACGAATACTAGACTGCTGTCTAAATAAATGACTGACTCTCTATAGAGCCATGGAACATTACTTGGAATATAAGCCAACCCAATGACACCCATCTGTAGACAGCACTTTTTGGAGAATCCACTACAAATTTAGTTTTAAGTGTTTCTTTATCAAGTTCTTGAACTAGATTGTATTAGCATTTGATCTGGAGTTATATCTTATTTCACATAATAAAACAGTGTAGATAAATAAATGAGAGATTTCAAACATTTCCGTTTAAATGATTTTCATAACAAAAAGGGGACTGCTTAGTTGGTTACATTTAGAGATATGGTACTTAAACCTTTTTATTTCTCATCTTAGAAGTCTTACATGTAAATAGAAATAATAACAACCTTTCTCCCTCATTTTATGAATGGAATCGACATTCAGTAGCTAGCTATTATCGCATGACAGTAGTTCTCAGATTTTACTCTGCAAATAAAAACATGACTCGCCTGACAGGTAACTACTCACAACTTAATATATTCAGACATGTCAATAGAGAGGTACAGAAACTTGGCTTCATAGACATTGTTGGATATATCTCTAGGAACTTGACTGCAGAATGAGATATGGTATGTAGTGGAATGTCAACATAGGGGAAGTCAGTAACCATTCCTTAAAAGAATATTTATGTTTTGCTGAGTATACATCTTGAATTGATTTCACAACCAGTGAATAAGTTGTCCAGCCTCTAAATGCTGTTATTTAGGTCTGCAAGGATAAAGTTGCTTGAAAAGTAAAAGGTGATTTTTTATATAATTTCAATAGCTGAACTCATTAAAAATCTAAAAAAAATTCCATCACCTAGTTTTTTCACAAACACTAACTCCATAGGCTTTTTCTTGCATCATACTTTGACACCTTTGCGTGACCTTTGGTGGATGATTTTTCTGTCATTAGATTGGTTAGAATCTTTTTTTCATGTTACAGAAGCAGAGAAAAGGAACTCTTGCCATACTTTTCTCAACACGGTGCTCTAGTGTATTGCAGTGATGTTCCTAGGCTGATGGAAAAATGTAATATTAAGCGCAATGTGAGTAAGTGGAGACTCTTTATTGATTCATTCAAAAAAAGTCTGAAAGTTGTGCTAGTGCCAGTGGCAGCAAGTATGATTCAGTGCATGTAGGACATGAGAATTTAGACTTTATTCTGAAGAAACTTAACTACGAGAATCAAGAATGGTCAATATGTGGTGATGATCTCAAAGTTATCTCTTTGCTCTTTGGGCAGCAAGGAGGATACACAAAGTAACCATGCTTTTTGTGTGAATGGGACAACTGAGATAGTACTTATCACTAGAGTCCAAAAAGTTGGCCAACGAGAACATCTTCACAACCTAGACTCAGTTGTAGAAAATTTAGTTGATTGAACCAAAGTTCTCCTGCCACCACTTCACATTAAGCTTGGACTGATGAAGCAGTTTGTGAAAGCTCTACCAAAGGAAGGAGAGACATTTAAGTACCTGTGTACCAAGTGTCAGGGACTGTCCGAAGCAAAACTGAAGGAAGGCATTTTTGTGGGTCAGGATACTTGGAAACCCATGAAGCATGATGTTTTCAAAACAAAAATGAGAGCTGTTGCGAAAAGGGCTTGGGATTCTTTTAAAGAAGTTGTGAAGATCCAAAATGTAAGTTCATAACAGAGAACATGCTGAAACGTTTCAAACTCTTGAGCTGTCTGATGAATTTGAAGTTACATTTTTTACATTCCCATTTGGACTACTTTCCTGAAAACCTTGGTGCTTTTAGCGAAGAGAAAGGGGAAAGATTTCATCAGGATACCAAGGGAGATGGAAAATGATAGGGGAACTACTGCTGGATGCTTCACATGGAAGATCTGTAAGCTTTCTATAAGAGAAAAGGTATCAAGCTTTGAAGAGGAAAGGAAAAGGCACAATAATTAATTTTCAATAGAGTTGCAGAATGAATGTCTAATACATTTTTATAGTGTATATTTTTGGCTACAATAAAGATTTTCCTTGTTCATCCTGCTTGTACACAATTTCATGTTTTGTACAAAATCTATACTTAATGGTTAAAAATAGAAGTGTTTTTTTTTAAATCAGGACATAAGAATATATATGAATCAGTAATTGGATTTGAAACAATTTTCATAAACCCAAATTTTGCATACCTGTATTATTAAAGGTGTTGTCCTGAAATGAAAGCTCTGCAGTCACTCTCTGTGTCCGAAGACTGCCAAATCCTGACAGTATGCAATCTGTACACTGTCACAATTCCACAATTCCCCTATATTACCCTTCCAGTTGGTCGATTTGCATTCCTGTGGTCATGACATGAGCCAATTAGTCTCAAACCGCTAATCTCAATTTTCTTCTATTGATCTGAGTAAGTCTAGTCAGCACATGATCGCACCTATGCCAATAGCATATATGTGATCTTGTGACTGCCCATCCACATGCGGAATACAAAGGAATTATGACAGTGTGTCAAACGCTCACTGTCGCTATTTGGCAGTATGTTGTCACATACAGTGATGGTCAGGCTTTAAATTTCAGCCTGGAAAACTCCATTAAGGATCAATGTTTGACATTATGAGAAAGCAATATGTAAAATAAGACTGCTCCACAGGCTGCCCCCAGTTCAGTGTGAAAGTTGGGTTATAATGTGGCCTGTAAGGTGTTTAGACACTTTACACTCCTCTCTATTCAACTATACAATTGTTATATATATATATATATATATATATATATAATATAACACTGGGAGCATCACTCTGTCCCATCACTTCATATACTGCACAAGCGCCTGCGCAGACGCTCCCAGCGTTACATTATAGCCTCTGTGTCCGTCTTTAGGAAAAACTGGCGCTGGAAAGCGCCAACTGCGCTGGTACCGATGTCAGCGTCACGTTCTAACCTACTGATGAAGTCCATCGCTACAGTGTCCCCATGCCCCGATTCTGCCGAATGTCCCACTGCTCCCGGAATCGGCGCTATTTTCTTGAAGAGACTCTACGGCAATCGGCGCCTGCGCAGTCCGCGCTTTCCGGCGCCATTTTCTTGAAGAGACACTGCGGCACTCGGCGCCCAGCAATGATAGGTAAGTATGTCATTTTTTATTTTGTTTATCGCAGCAGCATACGTCGCATATAACACTATGGAACATCTTATGGGGGCCATCAACTTTTATGGAGCAGCATACGGGGCATATACTATGCAGCATCTTATGGGGACCATCACCCTTTATGGAGCGGCATACAGGGCATATACTAAGGAGCATCTTATGGGGGCCATTAAACTTTATAGAGCAGCATATAGGGCATATGGATGAAAGCAGCACATTACAGAATAGGGGCGCAAGATGGGAGCACATGACAGAATGGGGGCGCAGGATGGGAGGAGCACATGACAGGATGGGGCGAAGGATGGGAGCAGCACATGACAGCATGGGGACTCAGGATGGGAGCAGCACATGACAGCATGGGGACACAGGATGAGAGCAGCACATGACAGGATGGGGCGCAGGAAGGGAGCAGCACATGACAGGATGGGGGCGCAGGATGGGAGCCCGGCTGGCCTCGACCAATCAGCGTTCATAAATAAACTACTGTACATACATATACTAGAATGAGAATAACATGAAGAACAGTCTGTGAGGGAGAGAATAACATGGATGACAGTCTGTGAGGGAGAGAATAACATGGAGGACAGTGTGTGAGGGAGAGAATAACATGGAGGACAGTCTGTGAGGGAGAGAATAACATGAAGGAGAGTCTATGAGGGAGAGCATAACATGGAGGACAGTGTGTTTGGGAGAATAACATGGAGGACAGCCTTGAGAAAGGCTCATTTGGAGCCGAAACGTTGCAAGGAGATGTGGGCTTGAATAAACACCTACACATTATCTCACAGAATATGGAGTGCTGCCCTCTTTTTTGAATGTATACATTTACTGCATGAGGTTGTCACATTTATATGTACTAGAGATCTGCTCAGGAGGTTTAAGAAACAACTGAAGGGGAAATGGTCTCATCCTACAATGAATGAAACAGGAAAGCAAAAGGAAAGAAGGACTCTTCTGTCTTGGACTGGTGGAGTTTGATGGTAAATATCAACCAGCACAGGTAGTCAATTTTGTTAGATACTTGAGAATTTTAAAATTAGTTGTTTGCCAATATTTCATATTTTTTTTACTTTGTCTCTTATGTAAATCAATACATGTTCAACTCTGTCTAAATGAAGGGCTGAATTGTACAATTTCTATATTATAGCCTAGTAAGTAGCGTTATGTGACTAGTTAATATTAATAGTTCTGTGCTTCTCATTTACTAGTTACTAATCTCATATCGTAGCTGTTACAGATTGAATCTGACCGGCTGTAAAAATCTGACAGGGGAATTTTTCACACAAATCTGATTAAGGTGACAGGAACTGGTGGCACGTAAAACTGAAAAAATGAGACAAACTGAAAAGTCCAAAGCCTATAAGACGATGAAACCATGGGACTTAATTTGACAAAACTGTATTGAATTCACACTGTTTAAGAATAATATATTGTACTCAGTACAAAGTATCAATGTAACTGTCACCAAATGTGGAAACCATAGAGAATTATAAAGATTTGCTTCTGGTTTTCAGCAGTAGCCTTTAGTTAAATGTAAGTGAAAGGCATTTTTAAAACCTAATTCCCACACTACAGAATAATCCCTGCATGTAATAATATTTTATGCAGATTTTCACAATTAATTTATTCTAAATCACTATATGCATTAGACTCAGGAACTGAGCCTTCTCCATACACCACAGGTGCCGGCTGTTTTACATAGTCCTCACCCGTGAGTAACTGATGCACCCGTTTCACCTCTTGAATGTAGCGTCACACATAACAGAAGCTTTTCAAAGGGCTCCAAGGTGTCACCATCAGTTTGGAGACCATTGATTGCCCACAATTAGCTGGGCTTCGTAGAAGACCAGAATTTTACAATATACTGTAATACTGCAGTATTGTGATGTATTGTATGGATAATCAAGAAATCGCAGGTTTAAGTTCCCTAAGTAGACTAACAAAAAGTGAAAAAATAACATGGAGAGCCATGTCATCGGCTGGTGTAGGTCCACTGTGTTTAATCAAGACCAAAGTCAGCGCAGCTGTCTACCAGGAAATTTTAGAGCACTTTGTGCTTCTCTCTGCCGACCTGCTTTTTGGAGATGGAAATTTCATTCTCCAGCAAGACTTGGCACCTGTCCACACTGCCAAAACTACCAATACCAGGTTTAAAAACAAGAAACTCACCTGACCTTAACCCCATACAGAATCTATGGGGTATTGTCAAGAGGAAGATGAGAGACACCAGACCCAACAATCCAGACGAGCTGAAGGCTGCTATCAAAGCAACCTGGGCTTCCATAACAGCTCAGAATTGACACAGGCTGATCACCTCCATGCCATGCCACATTGATGCAGTAATTGATGCAATAGGAGCCCCAACCAAGTATGCATTTACTGAACATACATTTCAGTAAGCCAACATTTCGGATTTTAAAATCATTTTTCAAGCTGATGTTATAAAGTATTCTAATTTACTGAGATAATGACTTTTGGGTTTTCATGGGCTGCAAGCCATAGTCATCAACATTAACAAAAAAAACACGTAAAATAGATCACAGTTTGTATTGACTCTATATAATATGAGTTTCACTTTTTGTATTTAAGAACTGAAATAAATTAACTTTTTGATGATATTCTAGTTTTGTAAGAAGCACCTGTAGTGAATAGCATATTCACTTTGAATTTTTTTGTTCCCATTTTTCAGTACATGATATGGTAAGTTTAATAGTGGCATTCAAAACTAGTTATCCAATCAAACAATAAGCCCTCGTATGGCCATATCAACAGAAAAATAAAAAAAGTTATTGCTCTTGAAAATAACAAAAGTGTATAAACAAACAATTTGCAGGTCTTTAAGGAGTTAATATCCATACAAGTTTTCAGGTCCTCCTAATGCCCATTTTGTAGCAGATTTGCTACAAAATGGGCATTTTTCCACCCATGGGTATTTTTCCACCCAGAATGAGCTTTTTCAAAATGTTATTCTCTCTAGCAGGCCATAGCTTACAATTGTCTTACTACCTCTATAATACACTGAATATTTAGATTGTATTGGAATATATTATGCCTATTAAGTCTCGCTACTTGGCAAGTCTTTGGCACCACACAATAACATTGCAGAGGCTCCAGTTAAGTTGCAGAGGGAGCATCTTCATACAGTAAACCACTTAGTGATTTTGTCAGTGCTTATAATGGCATCTGCGGGGTTATACCGATTTAAAGCGTATTATAATCATCAGAAGATATCACCTATCCATATGTGCTAACTTGTTGATCGATGAGGATCCCAGCAGTTGGATTCCCACTAGTCTACTCTATGCAGAGCAGAGTCTGAAATGAATGTTGGCTGGATATGCACACCACTAGTCTATTCATTCTCTATGAGACTGCTGAAGATAGCCAAGAGCAACATTTGGATTTTTAATCCCATAGAGAATGGATGCAGCTATGGGCACGTCTTTAATTTCACTGATCACAGAAACAGCTACATTAGAAATTCACCATATTTCCATGGTAGACTGCTTAAAATATGCTGGATAGAGATGAGAAGATATTTTTAAATTCAAATTCACTGACTTTGCGAAGTCTTCCCACCAAATTTGATTCACAGCAAATAAATTTGTATGAATCGCAATACTGGAAACTTGTAATTGCTCAGAAAATACACATGGACGAGAGGAGAGAAAGAAAATCCCACTGATCATAAGATCTTACACTCTATAGGAGAGAAAGAGAGGACTTTGCTGATCAGAAGAGCTAACACTCTACAGAAGAGAAAGAGAGGACCTTGCTGATCAGAAGAGCTTACACTCTATAGGAAAGAAAGAGAGGACCTTGGTGATCAGAAGAGCTTACACTCTATAGGAGAGAAATAGAGGACCTTGCTGATCAGAAGAGCTTACACTCTATAGGAGAGAAAGAGAGGAACCTTGGTGATCAGAAGAGCTTACACTCTATAGGAAAGAAAGAGAGGACCTTGGTGATCAGAAGAGCTTACACTCTATAGGAAAGAAAGAGAGAACCTTGCTGATCAGAAGAGCTTACACTCTATAGGAGAGAAATAGAGGAACCTTGGTGATCAGAAGAGCTTACACTCTATAGGAAAGAAAGAGAGGACCTTGCTGATCAGAAGAGCTTACACTCTATAGGAGAGAAAGAGAGGAACCTTGGTGATCAGAAGAGCTTACACTCTACAGGAGAGAAAGTGAGGACCTTGATGATCAGAAGAGCTTACACTCTACAGGAGAGAAAGTGAGGACCTTGGTGATCAGAAGAGCTTACACTCTACAGGAGAGAAAGTGAGGACCTTGGTGATCGTAAGAAATTACACTTTAAATAGGAGCGAAAGAGAGGACCTTGCAGATCATAAGAGCTTGCACACTACAGGAGGTAGAGAATTACCCAGTGATTCTGGAGATGGAAAACATCTCTGCAGTACAAACTGTGCTCCATTGGAAATGGCTGATCTGTGGTGGCTCATGTAGTGACCTTCCTATAAAAGGTAAGGTAACCTATAAAATGTCATAGCTGCAGAGAACTATGGGGAGGCCAGCGCTATAATTCAAAATGAATTCCCTGATGTATCAGCAGAGTGGGAAACAGGTCTGGGCAAGTTTTGTTTTCTTCTTTGCAAACTGCAAATTGAGTCTCAAACATAAATATTTCTAGTGAGCCTTGAATTATGGACAGATATCTCTCTATTTTAGGAGCATGGTTTTAAAAACCCCATTGCCTTTCATTGTTACATTGTTATTACAGTTTGCTGTGAAGTGTTACTCTGTTAGGCTGGAGTCACACACAACGTATAAAAATAAGGTCCATTTTTTACAGACCAAATACGCAGAAATGTTCCCTGAACAGTGATCCATAGGTCATCCGTAGGCCCGGTGTGGTGCGTATTTTGTGCATGTAAACCTCTGTATGGTATGTATACTGTACATATATACAGTGTATATATATATATATATATATATATATTTACTGTATATATATGTCAGTGAGACACATGTATATATTTATATTTAATGCAGAGCTACTGTAGATAGCAGAAAAGCCGGTAATTAAATTGCCGGCTTTTGATATCTCCTTATCATACCTAACAGGATATGAGACATGGTTTACATACAGGAATCCATTTCATATCCTTTATTTTTTTTACATATTCTTCACTACTAATGTTAGACGTGTCTGTGTGCAAAATTTGGGAGCTCCAGGTGTTAAAATAAAGGGTTAAATCACGGAAAAAACTGGTGTGGGCTCCCGTGCAATTTTCTCCGCCAGAGAGGGAAAGCCAGTGACTGAGGGCAGATATTAATAGTCTAGAGAGGGACCATGGTTATTGGCCCCCCTGGCTAAAAACATCTGCCCCCAGCCACCCCAGAAAAGGCACATCTGTAAGATGCGCCTATTCTGGTACTTAGCCGCTTTCTTCCCACTCCTGAGTAGCGGTGGGATATGGGGTAATAAAGGGTTAATGTCACCTTGCTAATGGCAAAAGCCGACAATTGAATTACCGGCTTTAATGCTATCTAGCTCTGTATTAAATATAAAAATATATATATGTGTGTCTCACTGACATATAAATATATATATATATATATATATATATATATACCTATACTATGAGTAGACATTTATTTTATCTATTTTATTCTAACCTTTCAGTGTGATTTTACTGTACACCGCACTGAATTTCCAGCTTTTCTATAGAACACTGGTGCGTATTTCTCGTAAGTCACACGCATGGTCCGTGTAATCCGTAATTTTCTCGCCCCCATAGACTTTCATTGGTGGATTTTTTTGCGCAATACGTTGACAAACGCAGCATGCTACGATTTTCTCAGCCCGTAAAATATGATAGGATAGGAGCTGCCCAATAGAGAAACATTGGTCCGTGTGCAATGCGTGGTTTTTGTGCCTCTCATACGTCCGTAAAACCTCTAGTGTGACCCTGGCCTCACTCTTAGCCCAAATATCTTTTCTGTAATATTCACATGAATACTCAGTGATAGTTCAATACGTGTATTGTCATTGTCAGTGTATATAGATTCTTATGTGGGATGGAAACCTTATATATGAAATATTATTCAGATACAAAAGAGGTGAAAGCATTGAACAGCGTCAATATTTGCGTAAAAGATGTTAGAAGGTAATCATCAGCACACAATACATGCCTTCACACAGGCTTGAATACAATTGGTAACTAGAGACGTGCCAGTGAAAATGTAAAACACAGTTCTCTGTTCCCCATTAGTCCCTCAAGGTCCTAAATGTTTTGGGAACAAATGTTCCCTGTTCCTTGGTTCTGCAGAATGAGCTACTAGGAAATGAAGGAGAGGGATGTTTGTGCTGTTTCAGAAGCTGAACCTAGACAGTTTGGTCAGGAAATTACATTACAGAGATAAGAATACGGTAATGTGCACACTGCACTTGTCTGTTTCTCTTTCTCTCCCTAAGGGTACCGTCACACAGTGCAATTTTGATCGCTACGACGGCACGATTCGTGACGTTCGAGCGATATAGTTACGATATCGCAGTGTCTGACACGCTCCTGCGATCAGGGACCCCGCTGAGAATCGTACGTCGTAGCAGATCGTTTGAAACTTTCTTTCGTCGTCTAGTGTCCCGCTGTGGTGGCATGATCGCATGGTGTAACATATATCGTATACGATGTGCGCATAGTAACCAACGGCTTCTACATCGCACATACGTCATGAAATTATCGCTCCAGCGTCGTACATCGCAAAGTGTGACAGCAGTCTACGACGCTGGAGCGATATTGTTACGATGCTGGAGCGTCACGGATCGTACCGTCGTAGCGATCAAAATGCCACTGTGTGACGGTACCCTAAAAAGGATCAGAACAGATTGTAGACGTTATTCCACAGTCTATTCATTTCCTGTTTTCGGGCAGTCTCTTATCTATTATCTGCTAATCTTCAAATCTGTAAGAAACCCATCACCATCAAGTTCAGATCAGAAAGCTGTGTTATCGGACCAGTCATCTCGGAATTATATAATAAAGCTATTTATTACAATGGACGTATCCACCTTCAGACTTCATAGTTTACATATAGACTTTATTCCAACACTTACAAACTTTCTTCTGTTTGCAATAAGCTAATCAATCAAAAACAATTTAAATATCTCAATGCAACTAATGAAACAAGTTCTGTCTCCAAATTCAGCACTAGGAAAAAAAAAACACTTTTAATGACTGTTGCAGTGTCAGAATTATTCATCCCCTTCATGACAAGTGTCTATGGTACTTAGCAGGCCCGGATTTAGGGGGGGCCCAATGGGACCGGGCCCTGGGCCACCCACCAAGCGGGGGCCTCCCACCAATATAGGGATAAATATCTCAAAACATGTAAAATACACGTCTCTTTGCTGTGAACCATTTCTAATGATAAGGAATATTTAACAAAAGAGAAACTATTGAAAGTGTAGGGACCTAGCAACGGTCCTACATCTCAGTGGCTGGCGCAGAGCGGCAGAGTCATGGCACCTGACCTGCGTCAGCATCCACTGACCTGGCTAGCCAGACTTCCTTAGTACGCTCCCTGTACCTAATGCTTAGCTTATGGCATGCGGCAGCCTTCTCCGATCCCAACAGAAGCTTCTAGGCGCTACCTATTCAGCTATACGATCGCTCCCTCGTTTTAGATCAGAGAAGAGTTTGTTCAGCTACCTTTGAGGAAGGAGGTGGAGCCACGATGTTGGCGCGAGAAGAGGATTCTCCACCGCAGAGCGCGGCATGACTTCACTCTGGATCTTCAGTCACTGAAGATCCAGAGGTGAAGTGGTTCAATCTTCACAGTGTCGCGGTGGGTGAGTATGATCTCTGTCTGTGTGTGTGTGTGTGTGTGTGTGTGTGTGTGTGTGTGTGTGTGTCTATGTGTGTCTGTCTGTCTATCTTTCTTGGAGCTCCTGTCCTACACAGTACCATACTGTATATACAAGTCCACACTATATCCTGCATTACAGTGTGTCTGTGTATACTGTATGTATATAGTGTGGACCTGTTTACAGTATATTGCTGTGTATACACTTTATACAGCCCCTCAGCCTCTATTCTATATCACAGCCAGCACAGCAACAGCCTCTGATATATACAGCCCGGCAGCAGCCCCTCATTTAAAAAAAAAAATATATATATACCTTATATACTCGAGTATAAGCTGAGATTTTCAGCCCAAAATTTTGGGCTGAAAGTGCCCCTCTCGGCTTATACTCGAGTCACGGTAGCGGTGGGGTCGGCGGGTGAGGGGGAGAGGGCGCTGAGGTATACTTACCTGGTCCCAGCGATCCTGGCGCTCCCCCTGCCGTCCCACGGTCTTCTGTGCTGCAGCTTCTTCCCCTCTTCAGCGGTCACATGGGACCGCTCATTAGAAAAATGAATAGGCGGCTCCACCTCCCATAGGGGTGGAGCCGCGTATTCATTTCTCTAATCAGCGGTGCCGGTGACCGCTGATAGAGAAAGAGGCTGCGGCACCGAAGACCAGCTGTGACAGGCAGAGGGAGCGTCAGGATCGCTGGGACTAGGTAAGTATGTAATATTCACCTGTCCGCGTTCCAGCCGCCGGGCGTCGCTCCATCTTCCCGGCGTCGCTCCGCTCTGACTGTTCAGGTCAGAGGGCGCGATGACGCATATAGTGTGCGCGGCGCCCTCTGCCTGATCAGTCAGTGCGCAGAGACGCCGGGACCGGACGCTGGGAGCTGCATACAAGAAAGGTGAGTATGGCATTTTTTTTTTTATTGCAGCAGCAGCAGTAATGGCACAGCTTTCTATGGCACAGGTATGGGGCAGTACTGAACGGCACACAGCAGTATATGGCAGCTATGGGGCAGTACTGAACGGCACACAGCACTATATGGCAGCTATGGGGCAGTACTGAACGGCACACAGCAGTATATGGCAGCTATGGGGCAGTACTGAACGGCACACAGCACTATATGGTAGCTATGGGGCAGTACTGAACGGCACACAGCAGTTTATGGCAGCTATGGGGCAGTACTGAACGGCACACAGCACTATATGGCAGCTATGGGGCAGTACTGAACGGCACACAGCACTATATGGCAGCTATGGGGCAGTACTGAACGGCACACAGCACTATATGGCAGCTATGGGGCAGTACTGAACGGCACACAGCACTATATGGCAGCTATGGGGCAGTACTGAATGGCACACAGCACTATATGGCAGCTATGGGGCAGTACTGAACGGCACACAGCACTATATGGCAGCTATGGGGCAGTACTGAACGGCACACAGCACTATATGGCAGCTATGGGGCAGTACTGAACGGCACACAGCACTATATGGCAGCTATGCGGCAATAATGAACGGTGCAGAGCACTATATGGCAGAGCTTTCTATGGCACATCAATGGGGCAATAATGAACAGTATGGAGCATTATATATGGCACAGCTTTATATGGAGCATCTTATGGGGCAATAATGAATGGTATAGAGCATCTATTTTTATTTTTGAAATTTACCAGTAGCTGCTGCTTTTCCTACCCTAGGCTTATACTCGAGTCAATAAGTTTTCCCAGTTTTTTGTGGCAAAATTAGGGGGGTTGGCTTATACTCGGGTCGGCTTATACTCGAGTATATACGGTATATATATATATATATATATATATATATATATATACTAGATTGTGGCCCGATTCTAACGCATCGGGTATTCTAGAATATGCATGTCCCCGTAGTATATGGACAATGATGATTCCAGAATTCGCCGCAGACTGTGCCCGTCGCTGATTGGTCGAGGCAACCTTTATGACATCATCGTCGCCATGGCAACCATTATGACATCTACGTCGATACTGTGCCCATCGCTGAATCAGAGACGCGGGATGTCTACGTCCTTTATGACATCATCGTCGCTGTGCCCGTCGCTGATTGGTCGAGGCCTGGCGGCATTGACCAATCAGAGACGCGGGATTTCTACGTTGATACTGTGCCCGTCGCTGATTGGTCGAGGCCTTGCGGCCTCGGCCAATCAGAGACGCGGGATTTCCAGGACAGACAGACAGACAGACGGAAAAACCCTTAGACAATTATATATATAGATATATATATATATAGATATATATATATATCTATATATATAATTGTCTAAGGATTTTTCCGTCTGTCTGTCTTTCTGTCTGTCTGTCTGTCTGTCTTTCTGTCTGTCTGTCTGTCCTGGAAATCCCAAGTCTCTGATTGGTCAAGGCCTGGCGGCCTCGACCAATCAGTGACGGGCACGGTATCGACGTAGAAATCCCGTGCCTCTGATTGGTCGAGGCCGCCAGGCCTCGACCAATCAGCGACGGGCACAGCGACGATGATGTCATAAAGGACGTAGACATCCCGCGTCTCTGATTGGTCGAGGCCGCCAGAATTCTAGAATACTAGAATATTCTAGAATACCCGATGCGTTAGAATCGGGCCACAATCTAGTATATATATATATATACAGCCCAACAGCAGCTTCTAATATATACAGCCCAGCAGCAGCCCCATATATATGCTCATTTTGACAGACGGAAAAACCCTTAGACAATTATATATATAGATATACAGCCCAACAGCAGCTTCTAATATATACAGCCCAGCAGCAGCCCCATATATATATCTTCTATATATATAATTGTCTAAGGGTTTTTCCGTCTGTCTGTCTGTCTGTCTGTCTGTCTGTCTGTCCTGGAAATCCCGCGTCTCTGATTGGTCGAGGCCGCGGCACAGCGACGATGATGTCATAATGGTTGCCATGGCAACGATGATGTCATAAAGGTTGCCTCGACCAATCAGCGATGGGCACAGCGACGATGATGTCATAATGGCTGCCATGGCGACGATGATGTCATAAAGGTTGCCTCGACCAATCAGCGACGGGCACAGTCTGCCGCGAATTCTGGAATCATCATTGTCCACATACTACGGGGGCATGCATATTCTAGAATACCCGATGCGTTAGAATCGGGCCACAATCTAGTATATATCTATATATATAATTGTCTAAGGGTTTTTCCGTCTGTCCTGGAAATCCCGCGTCTCTGATTGGTCGAGGCCGCCAGGCGTCGACCAATCAGCGACGGGCACAGTATCGACGTAGAAATCCCGCGTCTCTGATTGGTCGAGGCCGCCAGGCCTTGACCAATCAGCGTCCGGCACAGCGACGATGATGTCATAAAGGACGTAGACATCCCGTGTCTCTGATTGGTCGAGGCCACCAGGCCTCGACCAATCAGCAACGGGCACAGCGACGATGATGTCATAAAGGATGTAGAAATCCCACGTTTCTGATTCAGCGACGAGCACAGTATCGACGTAGATGTCATAATGGTTGCCATGGCTATGATAATGTCATAAAGGTTGCCTCGACCAATCAGCGACGGGCACAGTCTGGTATATATATATATATATAAATATATATATATATATACACAGCTCAGCAGAAGCCCCTCATATATATACAGCCCAGCAGAAGCCTCTCATACATATACAGCCCAGCCAGAAGCCTCTCATACATATACAGCCCAGCCAGAAGCCTCTCATACATATACAGCCCAGCAGAGCCCTCTGACATATAGAGCCCAGCAGAAACCTCTGACATATAGAGCCCAGCAGAAGCCCCTCATATACAGTGGGGCAAAAAAGTATTTAGTCAGTCAGCAATAGTGCAAGTTCCACCACTTAAAAAGATGAGAGGCGTCTGTAATTTACATCATAGGTAGACCTCAACTATGGGAGACAAACTGAGAAAAAAAATCCAGAAAATCACATTGTCTGTTTTTTTATCATTTTATTTGCATATTATGGTGGAAAATAAGTATTTGGTCAGAAACAAAATTTCATCTCAATACTTTGTAATATACCCTTACCAGAGGTCAAACGTTTTCTGTAAGTCTTCACAAGGTTGCCACACACTGTTGTTGGTATGTTGGCCCATTCCTCCATGCAGATCTCCTCTAGAGCAGTGATGTTTTTGGCTTTTCGCTTGGCAACACGGACATTCAACTCCCTCCAAAGGTTTTCTATAGGGTTGAGATCTGGAGACTGGCTAGGCCACTCCAGGACCTTGAAATGCTTCTTACGAAGCCACTCCTTCGTTGCCCTGGCGGTGTGCTTTGGATCATTGTCATGTTGAAAGACCCAGCCACGTTTCATCTTCAATGCCCTTGCTGATGGAAGGAGGTTTGCACTCAAAATCTCACGATACATGGCCCCATTCATTCTTTCATGTACCCGGATCAGTCGTCCTGGCCCCTTTGCAGAGAAACAGCCCCAAAGCATGTTTCCACCACCATGCTTTACAGTAGGTATGGTGTTTGATGGATGCAACTCAGTATTCTTTTTCCTCCAAACACGACAAGTTGTGTTTCTACCAAACAGTTCCAGTTTGGTTTCATCAGACCATAGGACATTCTCCCAAAACTCCTCTGGATCATCCAAATGCTCTCTAGCAAACTTCAGACGGGCCCGGACATGTACTGGCTTAAGCAGTGGGACACGTCTGGCACTGCAGGATCTGAGTCCATGGTGGCGTAGTGTGTTACTTATGGTAGGCCTTGTTACATTGGTCCCAGCTCTCTGCAGTTCATTCACTAGGTCCTCCCGCGTGGTTCTGGGATTTTTGCTCACCGTTCTTGTGATCATTCTGACCCCACGGGGTGGGATTTTGCGTGGAGCCCCAGATCGAGGGAGATTATCAGTGGTCTTGTATGTCTTCCATTTTCTAATTATTGCTCCCACTGTTGATTTCTTCACTCCAAGCTGGTTGGCTATTGCAGATTCAGTCTTCCCAGCCTGGTGCAGGGCTACAATTTTGTTTCTGGTGTCCTTTGACAGCTCTTTGGTCTTCACCATAGTGGAGTTTGGAGTCAGACTGTTTGAGGGTGTGCACAGGTGTCTTTTTATACTGATAACAAGTTTAAACAGGTGCCATTACTGCAGGTAATGAGTGGAGAAAAGAGGAGACTCTTAAAGAAGAAGTTACAGGTCTGTGAGAGCCAGAAATCTTGATTGTTTGTTTCTGACCAAATACTTATTTTCCACCATGATATGCAAATAAAATGATAAAAAAACAGACAATGTGATTTTCAGGATTTTTTTTTCTCAGTTTGTCTCCCATAGTTGAGGTCTACCTATGATGTAAATTACAGACGCCTCTCATCTTTTTAAGTGGTGGAACTTGCACTATTGCTGACTGACTAAATACTTTTTTGCCCCACTGTATATACAGCCCAGCAGAAGCCTCTCATACATATACAGCCCAGCAAAAACCTCTCATACATATACAGCACAGCAGAAGCCCCTCATACTTATACAGCCCAGCAGAAGCCTCTCATACATATATAGCCCAGCAGAAGCCTCTCATACATATACAGCCCAGCAGAACCCTCTGACATATAGAGCCCAGCAGAAACCTCTGACATATAGAGCCCAGCAGAAGCCCCTCATATATATACAGCCCAGCAGAAGCCTCTCATACATATACAGCCCAGCAAAAGCCTCTCATACATATACAGCACAGCAGAAACCTCTCATACATATACAGCCCAGCAGAAGCCTCTCATACATATACAGCCCATCAGAACCCTCTGACATATAGAGCCCAGCAGAAACCTCTGACATATAGAGCCCAGCAGAAGCCCCTCATATATATACAGCCCAGCAGAAGCCTCTCATACATATACAATCCAGCAGAAGCCTCTCATACATATACAGCCCAGCAGAAGCCTCTCATACATATACAGCCAGCACAGCAACAGCCTCTGATATATACAGGTAAACAGCCTCTGATATATACAGCCCAGCAGAAGCCCCTCATCTATATATATAATTGTCTAAGGGTTTCTCCGTCTGTCTGTCTGTCTGTCTTTCTGTCTGTCTGTCCTGGAAATCCCGCGTCTCTGATTGGTCGAGGCCGCGGCACAGCGACGATGATGTCATAATGGTTGCCATGGCAACGATGATGTCATAAAGGTTGCCTCGACCAATCAGCGACGGGCACAGCGACGATGATGTCATAATGGTTGCCATGGCGACGATGATGTCATAAAGGTTGCCTTGACCAATCAGCGACGGGCACAGTCTGCCGCGAATTCTGGAATCATCATTGTCCACATACTACGGGGACATGCATATTCTAGAATACCCGATGCGTTAGAATCGGGCCACAATCTAGTATATATACAGCCCAGCAGAAGCCCCTCATATATATATATATATATAGCCTAGCAGAAGCCTCTCATACATATGGAGCCCAGCAGAAGCCTCTGACATATAGAGCCCAGCATCAGTCTTTGATATAGATAGCCCAAATTTCTACAATATACATACATACATATTTACATATTTTAATCTTTAACGCCCTTTCAGGACTTCAAGGGTTGACAAGGTCAGATATACTGCGTGAATTGGACTTTAGGGACATCATTAGTGATTTTGCAGCACAAAAATCAAGGAAAGTACCCGGATTGTAAAAAATGAATGATTTTACTTGACTTACTCTGTGTAAATGATTTTTGTAAATAAACTTGCGTTCGTTTCATTTTGTGTTTTTGCATTACATATTGCAGCACCTTGAAAAATGGGCCTCCCTCCAAAATGGACCCAGGGCTACCCACCTCCTAAATCCGGCCTTGGTACTTAGTAGATGATCTAATTTGCAATAGAGGAGGGAGTTGAAAATGTTCTACTTCAACTTTAAATACATTACATTTCTTATTGTGTATTGGAACCTGTCAATCAATTCATGCTGGCCCAAACCGCGGGAAGCATAAAGCAGATCTTGGCGGCATTAAAGATCTGATCGGGGACCATTTGCAGAGTCTTGACTAGTTCAGTATTGCCCCCAGCTAGCTTCTCCCAGCACCTCTGCAAGTGATTGACAGGTTTCTCCCAATTTACAAACATCAAAGACACGTATCAATAAGCTTATTACTCAGGTAAATCTGGACAGATCAGGTCTCTTCCTAAGATCCCCATTTGGTTCTTTCAATTATGTTTTCTCTGAAATACTGAAACATTTCAGGAAAAATGCATACCTGACTGCAATTGTAGTATATCCAGAAACTAGACTAACCAAATTACCCAGTAAATAGAAGTGAAATTACATTAATGAAAAATCAAATTTTCATTGATACATAATTAAAATAAATTATAATAAATTGAAAACAGCAAAGGTGCTAACACTTGAGGGACACACAAGCAGTAGGGAAAAAAGTATTTAGTCAGCCACCAATTGTGCAAGTTCTCCCACTTAAATAGATGAGAGAGGCCTGTAATTGACATCATAGGTAGACCACAACTGTGAGAGTCAAAATGAGAAAACAAATCCAGAAAATCACCTTGTCTGATTTGGCAAAATGTATTTACTTATTTATGGTGGAAAATAAGTTTTTGGTCATTAACAAACAGTGTATCCCACTGTAAGTATGAAACGGGTAATAGGTTGCTGAGCGCTTACTTTGTCCCACTGCCCCAACGTGCGTTTTGCCCGGCTTCTTCGGATGGTAGAGGGACGCAGCTCTATACTTACATCCTGTACCCAGTGGTTTGTTTAACATGTAAATAGGGTTTTCGACTGTTCATTTGTAGCACTATTGCACTTTAAACAGGTAAAGCACTTTTTGTTTATCTACGAACCAAGACAATGAATATTTAACCCCTTAGTGACAGAGCCAATTTGGTACTTAATGACCGAGCCAATTTTAACAATTCTGACCACTGTCACTTTATGAGGTTATAACTCTGGAACGCTTCAACGAATCCCGCTGATTCTGAGACTGTTTTTTCGTGACATATTGTACTTCATGCTAGTGGTAACATTTCTTCGATATTATTAGCGATTATTTATGAAAAAAATGGAAATATGGCGAAAATTTTTAAAATCTTGCAATTTTCAAACTTTGTATTTTTATGCCCTTAAATCAGAGAGATATGTCACGGAAAATAGTTAATAAATAACATTTTCCACATGTCTACTTTACATCAGCACAATTTTGGAAACAATTTTTTTTTTGTTAGGGAGTTATAAGGGTTAAAAGTTGACCAGCAATTTCTCATTTTCACAACACCATTTTTTTTTAGGGACCACATCACATTTAAAGTCATTTTGAGGGGTCTACATGATAGAAAATAACGAAGTGTGACACTATTCTAAAAACTACATCCCTCAAGGTTCTCAAAACCACATTCAAGAAGTTTATTAACCCTTTACGTGCTTCACAGGAACTGAAACAATGTGGAAGGAATAAATGAACATTTAACTTTTTTTTCCAAACATCTTAATTCAGAACCATTTTTTTTATTTTCACATGTGTAAAAACAGAAATGTAACCATAAATTTTGTTATGCAATTTCTCCTGAATACGCCAATACCCCATATGTGGGGGTAAACCACTTTTTGGGTGCACCGCAGAACTTGGAAGTGAAGGAGCGCCGTTTGACTTTTTCAATGCAGAATTGGCTGGAATTGAGATTGCACGCCATGTCGCATTTGGATTGCCCCTGATGTACCTAAACAGTGGAAACCCCCCACAAGTGACACCATTTTGGAAACTAGACCCCTTATGGAACTTATCTAGATGTGTGGTGAGCACTTTGAACCCCCAAGTGCTTCACGGAAGTTTATAACGTAGAGCCGTGAAAATAAAAAATCGCTTTTGTTTACACAAAAATGATCTTTTCGCCCACAAATTCTTATTTTCACAAGGGTAACAGGAGAAATTAGACCACAAAAGTTGTTGTGCGATTTCTCCTGAATACGTCGATACCCCATATGTGAGGGTAAACCACTGTTTGGGCGCACAACAGAGCTTGGAAGGGAAGGAGCGCCGTTTTACTTTTTCAATGTAGAATTGTCTGGAATTGAGATCGGACGCCATGTTGGGTTGCAGAGCACCTGGTGTCCCTAAACAGTGGAAACCCCCCACAAGTGACACCATTTTGGAAACTAGACCCCTTAAGGAACTTATCTAGATGTGTGGTGAGCACTTTGAACCCCAATGTGCTTCACAGAAGTTTATAACGTAGAGTCGTGAAAATAAAAAATCGCATTTTTTCTACAAAAATGATCTTTTTGCCCCAAAATTCTTATTTTCACAAGGGTAACAGGAGAAATTAGACCACAAACGTTGTTGTGTGATTTCTCCTGAATACGTCGATACCCCATATGTGAGGGTAAACCACTGTTTGGGCGCACCGCAGAGCTTGGAAGAGAAGGAGTGCCGTTTTACTTTTTCAATGTAAAATTGGCTGGAATTGAGATTGGACGCCATGTCACGTTTGGAGAGCCCCTGATGTGCCTAAACAGTGGAAACCCCCCACAAGTGACACCATTTTGGAAACTAGACCTCTTAAGGAACTTATCTAGATGTGTGGTGACACTGGTGAGCACTTTGAACCCCCATGTGCTTCACAGACGTTTATAACGTAGAGCCGTGAAAAAAAAAAATCGCATTTTTTCTACAAAAATGATTTTTTGCCCCCAAATTTTTATTTTCACAAGGGTAACAGGAGAAATTAGACCACAAAAGTTGTTGTGCGATTTCTCCTGAGTACGTCGATACCCAATATGTGGGGGTAAACCACTGTTTGGGCGCACCGCAGAGCTTGGAAGAGAAGGAGTGCCGTTTTACTTTTTCAATGTAGAATTGTCTGGAATTGAGATCGGACGCCATGTCGCGTTTGGAGAGCCCCTGATGTGCTTAAACAGTAGAAATCCCCCACAAGTGACTCCATTTTGGAAACTAGACCCCCCATGGAACTTATCTAGATGTGTGGTGAGAACTTTGAATGCTCAAGTGCTTCACAGAAGTTTAGAATGCAGAGTCGTGAAAATAAAAAATATTTTTTTTTTCCACAAAAAAGATTTTTTAGCCCCCAAGTTTTTATTTTCACAAGGGTAACAAGAGAAATTGGACCACAAAAGTTGTTGTCCAATTTGTCCTGAGTATGCTGGTACCCCATATGTGGGGGTAAACCACTGTTTGGGCGCACGGCAGAGCTCGGAAGGAAGGAGTGCCGTTTTGGAATGCAGACTTTGATAGAATGGTCTGCGGGCGTTATGTTGCGTTTGCAGAGCCCCTGATGTACCTAACCAGTAGAAACCCTTCACAAGTGACCCCATTTTGGAAACTAGACCCCCAAAGGAACTTATCTAGATGTGTGGTGAGAACTTTGAATGCCCAAGTGCTTCACAGAAGTTTAGAATGCAGAGTCGTGAAAATAAAAATAAAAAATTTTCCACAAAAAAGATATTGTAGCCCCCAAGTTTTTATTAGTTTTTATTTTCACAAGGGTAACAGGAGAAATTGGACTGCAATAGTTGTTGTCCAATTTATCCCGAGTACGCTGATGTGCCATATGTGGGGGTAAACCACTGTTTTGGCGCACGGCAGAGCTCGGAAGGGAAGGAGCGCCGTTTTGGAATACAGACTTAGATAGAATGGCCTGTGGGCGTTATGTTGCGTTTGCAGAGCCCCTGATGTACCTAAACAGTAGTAACCCCCCACAAGTGACCCCGTTTTGGAAACTAGACCCCCCAAGGAACTTATATAGATGTTTGGTGAGAACTTTGAATGCCCAAGTGCTTCACAGAAGTTTATAATGCAAGTCATAAAAATAAAAAATATTTTTTTTTCCACAAAAAAGATTTTGTAGCCCCCAAGTTTTTATTTTCACATGGGTCACAGGAGAAATTGGACCCCAGAAGTTGTTGTCCAATTTATCCCGAGTACGCTGATGCCCCATATGTGGGGGTAACCCACTGTTTGGGCGCACGGCAGAGCTCAGAAGGGAGGGAGCACCATTTGACTTTTTGAGCGCAAAATTGGCTGTCGTGTTTGGAGACCAACTGATGTACCTAAACAGTGGAAACCACCCAATTCTAGCTCCAACCCTAACCACAACACACCCCTAACCCTAATCCCAACCTGATCCATAATCCTAATCACTAACCCTAATGATAATCACAACCCTTACCCCAAAACAACCCAAATGTCAACCCTAACCATAACCCTAATCAAAACCCTAAATCCAACACACCCCTAATCCTAATCTCAACCCTAACCTCAAACCTAACCCTAATCCCAATACACCCCCAATCACAACCCTAACCTTAACCCTAATCCCAAACCTAACCCTAATCCCAAGCGTAACCCTAATGCCAACCCTAACCCTAATACCAACCCTAATCCAAACCCTAACCCTAATCCCAACTCTAACCCTAACCTTAGCCCCAACCCTAGCCCTAACTTTAGCCCCAACCCTAACCCTAGCCCTCAGGCTACTTTCACACTTGTGTCGTTTGGCATCCGTCGCAATCCGTCGTTTTGGGCAAGAAACGGATCCTGCAAATGTGCCCGCAGGATGCGTTTTTTGCCCATAGACTTGTATTGCCGACGGATCGTGACGGATGGCCACACGCCGCGTCCGTCGTGCACTGGATCAGTGTTTTGGCGTACCGTCAGCACAAAAAAAGTTCAATGTAAGGTTTTTTTGTACGTCGCATCCGCCATTTCTGACCGCGCATGCGTGGCCGTAACTCCGCCCCCTCCTCCCCAGGACATAGATTGGGCAGCGGATGCGTTGAAAAACTACATCCGCTGCCCACGTTGTGCACAATTTTCACAATGTGCGTCGGTATGTCGGGCTGATGCATTGCGACGGCCCCGTACCGACGTTAGTGTGAAAGAAGCCTAACCCTAAATTTAGTGCCAACCCTAACCCTAAATTTAGCCCTAACCCTAAATTTAGCCCCAACCCTAACCCTAAATTTGCGATCACATCAGAGGACAGAGAATTACACTTTGCTTTTTTTTTTTTTTTTTTTTGCGGTCGCCGGTAAACAGTTAATTACCGGCGATCGCAAAACTGGGGTCAGTAAAATTGACCCCGATCATGCTCTTTGGGGTCTCGGCTACCCCCGGCAGCCGAGACCCCAAAGATTCTCCCGGGGCCGGCCGGCGGGCGCACTGCGCATGCGCCCGCCATTTTGAAGATGGCGGCACCCACCGGGAGCCACGAGGCGCACCGGGGGAGATAGGTGAGTATCGGGGGGCTATCTGGGACCCCCTTTCTCTGTCCTCTGATGTGCGATCACATCGGAGGACAGAGAAATTAAAAAGAGATCGCGTTGTTTTTTGTTTTTTTTGCGATCGCCGGTAATCGGTTAATTACCGGCGATTGCAAATGCGGGGTCGGTAAAACCCCCCCCGAATCATGTTCTCTGGGGTCTCGGCTACCCTCGGCAGCCGAGACCCCGGAGAAAATCCAACTCTGGGGGGCGCTATTCACTTTTTCCACAGCGCCGTTAATTTATGGCGCTGTGGTTTAAGTACCCTTAGCGGCCGCCGTTAAAAGGCGAATCGGCGGTCGCTAAGGGGTTAATATAATGCTGTATTACTCTATTTAGAGGACCATTTACAATTACAGTCTACCCTTGTGGGATGAGATGTAAAGGGTATCTCTGGCGGTCTCCATACACCCCTCTTTGAAAATATCGACACATTTTTTCATTGATTACTATTATTCACTGCCTGTTATCATGTACGTTATGCTGTTAAATTTGCAAACAAATGCCTGAAATTTTTAAAATTATTTAATCAATTTATGCCTTTAGAAAAAATATTTGAACTTAGCAACTGAAAAAATTCTAAGAATCTATACCATAATCAACAACCTACTACCTGTTTCACACTTATGACCACGATTAATATAGATTTACTTATGTCATTGTCTATGTAAAAAATATATAGAAATTTGTGTCTCTCATGTGTTAGCATCTTTGCCATTTCACATTTATTTTAAGTATGTATCAATAAAAATCGATTTTTTTAATTAATATAATTTCACTTCTTTTTACTGGGCAGTTTGGTTAGCCTAGTGTATGAATATACTGTTCTTAGTTTGAAGTGTATACCCCGGAACAGGTTATTTAGGCCTGGGTCACACTTGCGAGTGCAATGCGAGAAACACATGCATCAATACGCATCAATACCCGGCACTAACGCGTGTGAGCGTGTGGTTGCATGTATTTCCACGCAGCCACACGCTCTGGTCCCAGTGTCGGCGGCTGTGTCGGGTATTGATGCAAGAGACTCGTGCGTGTTTTTCGCATTGCAATCGCAAGTGTTACCCCGGCCTTATAAGATAGGACTTTTTTGTGGTAATATACTGACTGCAAAAGTGCAGCTGGGCTCTGATTCATGTTGCTCATAGTTTGGGCAGCAAAACGTGGCTAACGGTTACTTAGAATTTAAGCAGTTTCATGATGTTGGTGATCATAAAACACTCTGGGTATGTGCACACTAAGTATTTGCTGCAAATATTTCTAGATCAAAAACACATCTCTTGATAGAAAAAAGACTGTATAAAAAACACCTTGTTTTTGCGTGTGTTTCTGGAATTGCTTTCATGAGATCTATCGACATATGTATTTGAAGCTACGGTACTTTAAATACAATTTTAAATAGTTGTAAAAATTTCCAATTTCCTAACTTAATGTAACTTTGGAAATTCTGTATACATTCTATGTATACACATGCATATAAATTATCAGAATATTTCCAAATGATTAATACAACTTGTATGAGGTGTCATTATTCTCAAAATAACATAAAATAAGGACATTTATACAAATCGTGCCTTTCATAAAAATACAAAATAACACAAGTGGCTAACAACCTTTTGTACAGTACAAATCTATTGATTGTACATTCATTCACCTCTTTGGAATGAATTGAACATAAAGCCAACTCCAAATCCCAGAAATTCACTTAGGTATGAGAAGAAATCCCCAAACAGCAGCATCATACTAAAAAGCTGCAACCTCTTCAGACCAACTCTTCATAAAAATACAAGTTTCCATATGGCTGCTTCTACTCTGCTTTCTAAGGGGATGTCAGGACACAGTTTATTAGTTGTGAAAGCTTTATGTACATAGACCATTACACTACATTGGTCACAGCGTGCCTAGAAATTTGCATCTCCGCCAATGTTCAAATGTAAAGTGAAGTGTGACCAATAAAAACCATGTGGCAAGAGCCATCAACTCCAGCTGATGTGGAATAAAAGTAGTTTCATTAAATGACAACGACACTGCAATCCTCCACGAATTAAGGGGCACCAATGAAATGCGGTTTCATCCACTTACATCATTGTACACTTTATTGTGCCAAAGTATTTTTATACTCAAGAAAAGCTGATACATTAGTTTCTATGTGCTACTATTGCATCTCCAAGATCATTTGGTTCGATGCAGGTGAACAGAAATGTTTTTTTCCCAATGGTGTAAATAATACTGTGAGTAAAATAATCATGGCACACTGCATTAAAGTGAACATGTCATTAGGATTTTGGTAAGTAAATTACAGGCATTGTCAGGTTGGCGCTGTTACACTGATTAAAATGATACCTTGGTTGAAGAAATCTGTCTTGTGGTTGTCTTTTTATTTTTGTTTGCAGTTTTGAGTTAATGAGATTCCCGTACTTTGGAGCGGCCTGTGGGCTGGGCTTTATGTGGTGCTCTGGCCTCAGTGGCATCATTGTGGGTTGAATAACTGCTCCTATTTTCAATACTGTGCTTGCGCAGCTAATAGTGTGGTCTTTAAATTCCAGCAAAATAATGGCAACATATGCATGACTGGGGCTAGCGCAGATAAAGAGCAACGCTTTAAGATATAAGTTATTGCACATGCGCCGCCTACGGCGCCATTTTGTTGGAGAAAAAAATTGACGCCATCAAAATGGTGCCAGCGGCACATACACAGTAGCATCTATCAGTAAGTAACAGATGCTACTGTGCAAGCGCCACTTTGCTGGAGTTAACTTTTTTTAAAGACCACACTATTAACTGCACAAGCACAGTGTTTAAAATAGGAGTCAGGTAACTGAAGATTCAGTGGCCTGTCATTTAAGTCACAATGAAGAGATGCAAAGCACCCAAAAAGACCCGCCCACAGGCCCACCCTGAAGCGCAAGAATCACATTAACTCAAAACTGCAAAGATTAACAAGAACCACAAGAAGGATTCAAACCAGGTATCATTTTAATAAGTCAATGCCTGTAGTTTACTTAGCAAAATCCTGATGACAGGTTCACTTTAAGTTATATATTAAGATAATAACCCTTCCTTTATAATCATTGCTTCTACGGTAGAACGTGGTATCTCAAGGAATGCCTTTTCTTAATACAAAAGAAGGATTGTTGCATAAAATGCTATAAATGAAATCACACCGAGTTATAAAACACCTCAAACATACACTGACTATTTGCTGTGTGCTGAATCTTCAGTGCATCATGTGAAATGCAGCATCAGCCTTGCTCCCCTGCTTTCTTCTTGTTAGTGCTGACATAGGAAGAAACGTATCAGAAGCAGGAGGCAGGGGATACAGGATGAAGTTGTATCACATAGTATATAATGGAGACCCTGCAGTGGACAACAGTTTATGTCACTGATCTATCACTTGCTGCCCTTAGATAAGGGCCAGAGCCCAGCAAGAGCACATGGTGAGTCACCACCCTGTCTGCAAAGCCCAAAGCATCATGAAATGTACAGGGTGGACCATTTATATGAATACACCTAAATAAAATGAGAATGGCTGGTGATATCAACTTCCTGTTTGTGGCACATTATTAAATGGGAGTTGGGAAAACTTTTCAAGATGGATGGTGACCATAGCGGCCATTTTGAAGTTGGCCATTTTGGATCCAACTTTATTTTTTTCAATGGGAAGACGGTCATGTGGCACATCAAACTTATTGAGAATTTCCCAAGAAAAACAATGGTGTGCTTGGTTATAACGTAACTTTATTCTTTCATGTGTTCAAAGTGCTGCCCATTGTGTTGGATTGTCAATTCCCACTCTTGACACACTGATAGCAACACTGCAGAAAAAATGCTAGCACATATAGTAACATAGTAACATAGTTAGTAAGGCCGAAAAAAGACATTTGTCCATCCAGTTCAGCCTATATTCCATCATAATAAATCCCCAGATCTACGTCCTTCTACATAACCTAATAATTGTATGATACAATATTGTTCTGCTCCAGGAAGACATCCAGGCCTCTCTTGAACCCCTCGACTGAGTTCGCCATCACCACCTCCTCAGGCAAGCAATTCCAGATTCTCACTGCCCTAACAGTAAAGAATCCTCTTCTATGTTGGTGGAAAAACCTTCTCTCCTCCAGAAGCAAAGAATGCCCCCTTGTGCCCGTCACCTTCCTTGGTATAAACAGATCCTCAGCGAGATATTTGTATTGTCCCCTTATATACTTATACATGGTTATTAGATCGCCCCGCCCTCAGTCGTCTTTTTTCTAGACTAAATAATCCTAATTTCGCTAATCTATCTGGGTATTGTTTTTCTCCCATCCCCTTTATTAATTTTGTTGCCCTCCTTTGTACTCTCTCTAGTTCCATTATATCCTTCCTGAGCACCGGTGCCCAAAACTGGACACAGTACTGCATGTGCGGTCTAACTAGGGATTTGTACAGAGGCAGTATAATGCTCTCATCATGTGTATCCAGACCTCTTTTAATGCACCCCATGATCCTGTTTGCCTTGGCAGCTGCTGCCTGGCACTGGCTGCTCCAGGTAAGTTTATCATTAACTAGGATCCCCAAGTCCTTCTCCCTGTCAGATTTACCCAGTGGTTTCCCGTTCAGTGTGTAATGGTGATATTGATTCCTTCTTCCCATGTGTATAACCTTACATTTATCATTGTTAAACCTTATCTGCCACCTTTCAGCTCAAGTTTCCAAATTATCCAGATCCATCTGTAGCAGAATACTATCTTCTCTTGTATTAACTGCTTTACATAGTTTTGTATCATCTGCAAATATCGATACTTTACTGTGTAAACCTTCTACCAGATCATTAATGAATATGTTGAAGAGAACAGGTCCCAATACTGACCCCTGCGGTACCCCACTGGTCACAGCGACCCAGTTAGAGACTATACCATTTATAACCACCCTCTGCTTTCTATCACTAAGCCAGTTACTAACCCATTTACACACATTTTTCCCCAGACCAAGCATTCTCATTTTGTGTACCAACTTCTTGTGCGGCACGGTATCAAACGCTTTGGAAAAATCGAGATATACCACGTCCAATGACTCACCGTGGTCTAGCCTATAGCTTACCTCTTCATAAAAACTGATTAGATTGGTTTGACAGGAGCGATTTCTCATAAACCCATGCTGATATGGAGTTAAACAGTTATTCTCATTGAGATAATCCAGAATAACATCCCTCAGAAACCCTTCAAATATTTTACCAACAATAGAGGTTAGACTTACTGGCCTATAATTTCCAGGTTCACTTTTAGAGCCCTTTTTGAATATTGGCACCACATTTGCTATGCGCCAGTCCTGCGGAACAGGCCCTGTCGCTATAGAGTCCCTAAAAATAAGAAATAATGGTTTATCTATTACATTACTTAGTTCTCTTAGTACTCGTGGGTGTATGCCATCCGGACCCGGAGATTTATCTATTTTAATCTTATTTAACCAGTTTCGCACCTCTTCTTGGGTTAGATTGGTGACCCTTAATATAGGGTTTTCATTGTTTCTTGGGATTTCACCTAGCATTTCATTTTCCACCGTGAATACCGTGGAGAAGAAGGTGTTTAATATGTTAGCTTTTTCCTCGTCATCTACAACCATTCTTTCCTCACTATTTTTTAAGGGGCCTACATTTTCAGTTTTTATTCTTTTACTATTGATATAGTTGAAGAACAGTTTGGGATTAGTTTTACTCTCCTTAGCAATGTGCTTCTCTGTTTCCTTTTTGGCAGCTTTAATTAGTTTTTTAGATAAAGTATTTTTCTCCCTATAGTTTTTTAGAGCTTCAATGGTGCCATCCTGCTTTAGTAGTGCAAATGCTTTCTTTTTACTGTTAATTGCCTGTCTTACTTCTTTGTTTAGCCACATTGGGTTTTTCCTATTTCTAGTCCTTTTATTCCCACAAGGTATAAACCGCTTACAGTGCCTATTTAGGATGTTCTTAAACATTTTCCATTTATTATCTGTATTCTTATTTCTGAGGATATTGTCCCAGTCTACCAGATTAAGGGCATCTCTAAGCTGGTCAAACTTTGCCTTCCTAAAGTTCAGTGTTTTTGTGACTCCCTGACAAGTCCCCCTAGTGAAAGACAGCTGAAACTGTACAATATTGTGGTCGCTATTTCCTAGATGCCCGACCACCTGCAGATTTGTTATTCTGTCAGGTCTATTAGATAGTATTAGGTCTAAAAGTGCTGCTCCTCTGGTTGGATTCTGCACCAATTGTGAAAGATAATTTTTCTTCGTTATTAGCAGAAACCTGTTGCCTTTATGGGACAGGCTTCCAGTATCCATTGTTTCAGATGTGGAATGTGGAATTATATAGTGGAATGTGTTCATAACAATAAAACCTAAAAATGATCAACGTAAGTCACAACTAATATCCCATGGAGGTCTGGAGTTGGAATGATGCCCAAAATTAAAGTGGAAAATGAAATTACAGGCTGATCCAACTTCAGTGGAAATGCCTCAAGACAAGGAAATTATGCTCAGTAGTGTGTGGGGCCTCCAAGTGCCTGTATGATCTCCCTACAACGCCTGGGCATGCTCCTGATGAGGCGGTGGATGGTCTCCTGAGGGATCTCCTCCAAGACCTGGATTAAAGCATCTGCCAACTCCTGGACAGTCTGTAGTGCAACGTAATGTTGGTGGATGGTGTGAGACATGATGTCCCAGATGTGTTTAATCAGATTCAGGTCTGGGGAACGGGCGGGTCAGTCCATAGCTTCAATGCCTTCATCTTGCAGGAACTCTGACACACTCCAGCCACATGAGGTCTGGCATTGTCCTGCATTAGGAGGAACACAGGGGCAACCGCACCAGCATATGGTCTCACAAGGGGTCTGAGGATTTCATCTCAGTACCTAATGGCAGTCAGGCTACCTCTAGCGAGCACATGGAGGGCTCTGTGGCCCTCCAAAGAAATGCCACCCCACACCATTACTGACCCACTGCCAAACCGGTCATGCTGAAGGATGTTGGAGGCAGCAGATCGCTCTCCATGGCGTCTCCAGACTCTGTCTCGTCTGTCACATGTGATCAGTATGAACTTGTTTTCATGTGTGAAGAGCACAGGGCACCAGTGGCGAATTTGCCAATCCTGGTGTTCTGTGGCAAATGCCAAGCATCCTGCACGGTGTTGGGCTGTGAGCACAACCCCCATCTGTGGACATTGGGCACTCAGACCATCCTCATGGAGTCAGTTTCTAACCATTTGTGCAGACACATGCACATTTTAGTCCTGCTGAAGGTCATTTTGCAGGGCTCTGGCAGTGCTCCTCCTGTTCCTCCTTGCACAAAGGTAGCGGTCCTGCTGCTGGGTTGTTGCCCTCCTATGGCCCCCTCCACTTCTCCTTGTGTACTGACCTGTCTCCTGGTAGCGCCTCCAGCCTCTAGACACTACACTGACAGACACAGCAAACCTTCTTGCCACAGCTTGCATTGTTGTGCCATCCTAGATGAGTTGCTCCACCTGAGCCGTGTGGGTTGTAGAGTCCGTCTCATGCTACCATGAGTGTGAAAGCACAACCAACATTCAAAAGTGACCTAAACATCAGCCAGAAAGCATTGGTGCTGAGATGTGGTCTGTGGTGCCCACCTGCAGAACCACTCGTTTATTGAGTGTGTCTTGATAATTGCCAATAATTTCCATCTGTTGTCTATACCATTTGCACAACAGCATGTCAAATTGATTGTCAAACAGTGCTGCTTCCTAAGTTGACAGTTTGATTTCAGAGAAGTTTGATTTACTTGGAGTTATATTCTGTTGTTTAAGTGCTCCCTTTATTTTTTTTGGAGCAGTGTATATAGTGTACTTAGTAATCTGCCAATCAGTGGTGTGGACAACCCCGTCACACACAGGGCTCAGCAATCAGAGAACTCCTAGATCTGCAGCACAGAAAACTTTGAAAACTGCAGTAAAGCAGTCTGGTGAGTGACACATCACTGGAACAAGGTTCTCTTTGGAGTGATTCAGCCCACAAAATACCAGTGTCATAAAGAACAATGTGTGGACGAAAATTCACAATCCATGGCTGTCTAACAGCAAAAACATTTTCATTTAGACACGAATTGCATCTTCAAGGAATCTGGCTCCTGTTAATGAGATCCCTAATAACATTCCTTATGGCTAACAAAAATGAATTGTTTACACACTAATAAAATTGTAGATGGCCATGTAGGGCAGCATGGTGGCTCAGTGGTTAGCACTCTAGCCTTACACAGCGCTGGGGTTCTGAGTTCAAATCCAACTAAAGACATCTGCAAAGAGTTTGCATGTTCTCCCCCCTGTTTGCCTGGGTTTCTACACTCCAAACACATACTGATAGGGATGGAATTTAGATTGTGAGCCCCAATGGGGACAGTGATGATATTGTCTGTAAAGGGCTGTGGAATTAATGGTGCTATATAAAATAAATACAAAATAAATTGTATACAATTTTGCAACATGTTGAGGTAAGGGTGGGAACTTTAATAGATAGAAGTTCTTTTCAAAACCATAATCTATTCTCTAGGACATGGCATTATGTTCGTTGCATGATCTAAGATGACAAGTAATAAAAATAGTCTGAAACGAAGGGGAAAAAAATGAGAAACGCAGGAAGGACAATGGAACGGAAAGAATTTTTCTACAGGCAGCATCTGGTGCCCAGATAAGTATTACATCTAGAATGCTAAACATCGATGATACAATTGGCATTTCCAGTTAAGCCTATACAAATTATGGGAATTGGACCAGTGTGAGCATCTAAAAAGTTTAATGGCAGAATTACAAAAATATCAATTTCATTTTCATTTAAAGTATGTTGGTTCCTTTCAAGTTGCCAAAAGAAGTAAATGACAATTCAGCACACCCATAATAAACCAAGACCTCTATGGTACCACTAGCAAACTGTTGGCTTAACCAGCGGTCCCCATGCTTCATTTCACCTCTCATCACCAAATAACTTTTGTCTCTTCCAATCTGCTCTGTTGAGGGGGCATCACTGCCGACACCATGCTGATTGACAGCTGACTTCCCACAATTAGGCAGCAAGGAGACGGCTGTCAATCAGCATGACACTGACAGAAACGCCCTGTCAACACAGCAGAGTGGAAGAGAAGACACTGCTCTGTAGAAGTGATGTCACCGAACGCTGCAGGAGTGGTCTGTGCCAGCTCTAACCCAGCAGAGATAGATCGGCATCGGGCAGAACAGGCAAGAAGTTAGAAGATTGCTCCTTGCCTGTTAGTTCTTAGCCTCTTATACAAAAATAATAAAAGTCCCGGATAATCCAATTAATAATAAAGCATGGGCCCATGACAGACTATAAGTGCTGTATTATGGATTCTAGTAATCATTAATATTTTAGAAAAGTAGTAATTTTCTAAAGCCTCCATATTTAGCTAGGAATAATTTTTAGTACTCTACCTATTAAAGTTATATTCAAGATTATTTCTTATATGTTGTCAACTGTTACATAATTTTTCTAATTTACACCATAATTCTTGGGTCAGCTAAAAATGTATCAGCTGAAACACGTGACTGCATTGCCAAAATGCGCATATGTAGCCAAACCGTGTAACGTGCGTATCAATGTAGACAAATTAATAGAAATATGCTAATATACAGCATATCTGTTGAAAATGTGGCTAACCTCATTGATACTAGCAGATTATCAAAGTGAAGGAACTAGCTTAAGGCTTCACCACCAGCCCCCGAAGAAAAAACATCAACATCAGACAACTCAGCTGACAGATATGGGCTCAAAACATTATCTTCTAATTCTCATAAATATTTATGGCACATATTCAGTATAGCAAAAAAAGCCAATATACAAATTTCAAGAACAAAAACATTTTCAAAAACCTCACTATGTTCAGAAGGGTGAGGACGTAGTTCTGCACATGCTCTTTTCCATGGAAGCGCACAACAGAATCATCCACTGCGAGGAGCACCTCTATGTTGTAGTCATCCTTCTTGGCATGACGTTTCTTGCGTTCGATGTCCCATATCCTGTCCTGCATTGAATCCAGTGCAAACGGGAGGTCCCCCACTTCACTCTTTGCAACTAAAATTAAAAAGGGGTGCTAAGTTATCATGGTACAATGTAGACATTACACAAATTTTGTCCTAGATGGCGGCTTCCACTTAAATCTTTTGCATTGTAACTTGAATATGTATGTGTTAATAGATTGTAGAAAATTGCATAGACACAAGTACTTATATTCAAAAACTGATGAAAATAGCATATACAGTGGGTACGGAAAGTATTTAGACCCCTTTAAATTTTTACCTTTTTATTTCATTGCAGCCATTTGGTAAATTCAAAAAAGTTCATTTTTTTCACATTAAATGTACACTCTGCACCCCATCCTGACTGAAAAAAACAGAAATGTAAAAATTTTTTCAAATTTAATAAAAAAGAAAAACTGAAATATCACATGGTCATAAGTATTCAGACCCTTTGCTCAGACACGTATATTTAAGTCACATGCTGTCCATTTCCTTGTGGTCCTCCTTGAGATGGTTCTACTCCTTCATTGGAGGCCAGCTGTGTTTAATTAAACTGATAGGACTTGATTTGGAAAGGCACACACACCTATCTATAAAAGACCTCACAGTTCACAGTGCATCTCAGACCAAACGAGAATCATGAGGTAAAAGGAACTGGCCAAGGAGCGCAGAGACAAAATTGTGGCCAAGGATACAACAGAATTTCTGCAGTACTCAAGGTTCTTAAAAGCACAGTGGCCTCCATAATCCTTAAATGTAAAAAGTTTGGGACCACCAGAAGTCATCCTAGACCTGGCCGTCAAGCCAAACTGAGCAATCGTGGGAAAAGAGCCTTGGTGAGAGAGGTAAAGAAGAACCCCAAGATCACTGTGGCTGAGCTCCAGAGATGCAGTAGGGAGATGGGAGAAAAGCCCACAAAGTCAACTATCACTGCAGCCCTCCACCAGTCGGGCCTTTATGGCAGAGTGGCCCTACGGAAGCCTCTCATCAGTGCAAGACACATGAAAGCCCGCATAGCGTTTGCTAAAAAACATATGAAGGGATATGTGTGGAGAAAACCAGGCACTGCTCATAACCTGCCCAATACTATCCCAACAGTGAAACATGGTGGTGCCAGCATTATGCTATGGGGGTGTTTTTCAGCTGCAGGGACAGGACGACTGGTTGTCATTGAAGGAAACATCAATGCGGCCAAGTAAAGAGATATCCTGGGTGAAAACCTCTTCCAGAGAGCTCTGGACCTCAGACTTGGCCAAAGGTTCACCTTCCAACAAGACAATGACCCTAAGCACACAGCTAAAATAACAAAGGAGTGGCTTCAGAACAACTCTTACCATTCTTGACTGGCCCAGCCAGAGCCCTGACCTAAACCCAATTGAGCATCTCTGGAGAGACCTGAAAATGGCTGTCCACCAACGTTCACCATCCAACCTGAAGGAACTGGAGAGGATCTGCAAGGAAGAATGGCAGAGGATCCCCAAATCCAGGTGCGAAAAACTTGTTGCATCATTCCCAAGAAGACTCATGGCTGTACTAGCGCAAAAGGGTGCTTCTACTCAATACTGAGCAAAGGGTCTGAATACTTCTGGCCATGTGATGTTTCAGTTTTTCTTTTTTAATACATTTGAAAAAATTACTATGTTTCTATTTTTTTCAGTCAAGATGGGGTGCAAAGTGTACAATAATGAGAAAAAAATGAACTTTTTTGAATTTACCAAATGGCTGCAATGAAACAAAGAGCGGAAAATTTAAAAGGGCCTGAATACTTTCCATACCCACTGTATCTATTTATATAATTACCTTAAATTGTCTGTCATCCACTTCTGTCTGGACGTCCTCGAATCCCACAATCCACCGCGCGGCACCGGAAGTATGCCGACTGCCATATTGGATTACCCAAGTGATGGGTATTCCAATATGGCACCCGCTGGTGGTACCAGGCCCTTGCGCAGTACCACCAGCGGGTCATCTACCGACCCCCCACTGCTGGGACTCCCCCACCACAAAACCACCCTCCCGATGCGATAGCATCATGCCTCCATCTGGTTTATGTATATTAGCAATCTACAAATATCTAAAGGGATGTCACAGTGTAGAGGGATCATCATTATTCTCATTTGCACAAAGAAACACAAGAAGCAATGGAATTAAACTGAAAGGGAGAAAATACAGATTAGATATTAGAAAAACCTTTTTAATGATGAGGGTGATCAATGAGTGGAACAGGCTGCCACAAAAGGCGGAGAGTTCTCCTTTAATGGAAGTCTTCAAACAGAAACTGGACAGATGCCTGTCTGAGTTTAGTGAATCCTGCATTGAGCATATCCTAAGGCTAGGTTCACACTACGTTAGTGCAGTCCGTTCAACATATCCGTTAAACGGACTGCACTAACGCAAGTGCCGGCGCTTGCACAGCGCTAGCGCAGATGGAGCTTTTGCTAGCTCCATCTGCGCTAGCAGTGATGGACCCGGAAACGCTGCAGCCCTCGTCTCTGGTCCGTCACTCAAATGACAGCACATCGCTAGCGCATGCCTAGTGTGGGCATGCGCTAGAGATGCATCCGACATTGCAGTCTATGGGGGCGTTAACGGACTACGTTACACCGCGTTATGCTGCGGTGTAATGTAGTCCATTAAACGTAGAGCCATAGCGCAATGTGAACCAAGCCTTAGAAATGGGATTAAGTTTCAGTACTCAGCACAGCCACATATATGTGTGAAGGGTTGTGTTTGAAACTTATGAGGAATAGTGGTACTCCAAAATGTGCCAAACAGCTTTTCTTTTCTGACTGCCTGGAAACGGAGCACCCACCAATCTTACAGTGAATTCATGATTGCTGTGTTTTGCCAAAAAAACTCTGAGAAAAGGTCATTAATTCATATTCCTGGAAACATTGTTTAAAGGATTCTCCAGAATAGAAAAGAATAAATAAAGAATATATAATGACACAATGAATATATTTTGGAATAATTAGCAAATAATATTAGCTTTTATCTTGAAAAGCATGCACTATAGTATGTTAAAATGGCATCTTTCTTGTTGCAGTGACAGAAACCTCTTATAGAACTTTAGGACAGTGTCAGGTGACTGTGAGCATGTGCAGAAAGAATGTCCACTACTGTAACCCAGAGATAACCTGTACTATGCACTGTCAATATGTGAGGGAGGGCCAGGGCCATACTAGTGGCTGAGATTAAAGGCTTTTGCACACCCTGGCTTTCCGTCACATGCAAAGAACATACTTCTATGAGGGTACTTGCCTTTCTGTTATCCGTACTCTCCGGGTCTCTTCTGAGCTGCCACAGACCCTTTTCATATGATTGCACACAAATTGAGACACAGTCTTGCTATAACTTCAAACACAAAACTTTACTTGCTTCTGTTCACAGCACATCCTACTCAGTTACATTTACAGCATCGGGTTCCATGCAGTGCACATCTTCCACTTTCCCTGCTTCTCTTACGGCCTTCAGTATGTGCCCGGGTCCGCCTCTCACGGTAAAGCAGCATCCTCCCTGTACATACTCACTGCGCTTGGGCATTCCCTCAGCCGTTTCGCCCTGGATCTGAAGGCATCAGCCCATGCAATAAGTTGCCACATTATGGAGCCACCTGCGTCCCTGTACTGTCCTGGCCCTGCTTTCAGCCTTCATTTCAACACTGCTGCTCTACTTCTGGCTTAGTGGGCCTCTGGATGGCTGGGTCCTGTACTTCAATGTTGTGGAGCTACTTGGTAGTCTGGGCTCTGGCACCCTACCCAGCTACCTAGGCACCCCAGCCCCTACTGAGTCCATCTAGGAAACTGTTCCTACCTTACCCCAGGTAGCTCCTCCTATGACTAACTTTTTATCATGCACCATCTTGTGGCCTAACTGCAGTACTACACTGTCTCTACATATTCATGGAAAAACACCATAAAAGTAGTACAACACATTATGGAACAGCAAACATGTAGAAGACAACAATTACCTAAATCGGAACGTATTTAAAGGGGTAGGGGCGTATACCAGTCTTTGTGACTCCCTTAAAAATATATTGTCAACCTTGCTACAGGTCAGATGAGTGGAGTTTCTTTCTGCACATGCTCACAGGCACCTGACATCAAGCTCAGACTGGCCCATAGAGTAACAAGGAAATCCCCCGGTGGGCCCCTGTGCAGATCTGGGTTCCCAACCCCCTGTATGGGCAGTACTTAGCATAATTCACTTGGTTCACTCTGTACAGAAAAAATAGTATCTCATCATTCATTAACCAAACTACCCAGTTTATTATTATTATATAGAGATATAGGTACAGTACATTTGTGAATGAGGGTAGTGTAATATTTGTATGCAGGTGAAAATTGCCTCCCCCAAAGTCAATGTTACTGGTGGGCCCTTTGGCACCCCAGTCCGGCACTGCCTGACATGTCCTAAAATTCTAGGATAGCCATTTGTCAGTATAACAAGGGAATGGTTAATTTAATTTTCTAGAATGATTACATCTCTAGATAAAATGAATGTGGTTTGCTAATTAGGTATTTAGGAATTTATACTTAATTATGTTTTCTTTCTTCCTTAATTTTTCAATTCCTGGGGAGTCCATTTAACCCAGAGTGATCTAGTCATATAACCTAGCATTCAAAGGTAGCTGCCATTTAGCTTTAACTACACATGCAAAAAGTGCAAAGAAGACAGCACATGATTTTGTTTTAGTTACCTTCATTATGCATCTCCCCTGGACTTCCAGTTTTATTGTATTGAAAAGCAGATCTCCTGTAGACGACATGAGTGCGACCATTCTCTTCATCTTCCTGTCGACCCCTTTCTAAAGGCTCAATAAAGAACTCGCTACTGTCAGTTCTTATCATTCCAGACTGAAAAATATATGTGCATATAATTAATTCTTACTAAAATAATAAAACAAACAATAATCAAGACAGAATGGTACTGCTACAGATCTAGGTATTGTCTACATCTCATAGGCTACGTTCAGACTAGCGTTGTGCTAGTGTGCGTCGGGTTAGCGTCGGGCGACGCAGCGGCGACGCACGCGTCATGCTCCCCTATGTTTAACATGGGGGACGCATGCGTTTTTGTTTGTTGCGTTTTGCGACGCATGCGTCTTTTTTGCCGCAAGCGTCGGACCAAGAAAACGCAACAAGTTGCATTTTTCTTGTGTCCGATTTTCGGCAAAAAATGACGCACGCGTCGCAAAACGCAGCGTTTTTGCGTGCGTTTTGCCGCGTTTTTGCGTGCGTTGTGCGTTGCGTCGCCGACGCAGCGGCGCACAACGCTAGTCTGAACGTAGCCTTAATTATTTTCTAGGGAATTATTAGGAGCTGTCAAACCCAGCCTAACTTTCATTCATGGAAAAACACAAGCATTCCACTACAGAGAAGCAGATACTATCACTACCACAGTGCATACTACTGCCACAAGAAAGAAGAATCTACCATACTACCATACAACCACATAGAGGGACATACTAGCACCCAACATACTGTAAGAGTGTAAACTGTCAGGTGCCTTCCCTCCTGAAAGACGGCGTTTCTAAAATGTGGTATTACTGTATTTTAATATGTGAAAAATGCATAGGACCTTATAAGCACTAATGTAACCAATGTGCAATGTTAGTAATGTATAATGCAATCTGTGTAGCATCAAGAGGAAGTACAGGCATCAAGTATAGGAGAGGACTCATAGTTTAGATTAGGAATGGGAAAAATTCAGTTGTGGTCATACTAGATATAGACATATTAGTGGGTTTGCAGGTTAGTATACAGTTAAAATTGTTAGTTTGAACCCATCGGGGAGAGGGAGTGGTCAGACAAGAAGGACAAGCACTCCTGATTAGATTAAAGACTGTGAGAGTTCAGCCTTAGTAAGAAGAAAAGTGAAGTTCAAGGTCAGTGGGCTGGAGGAACGAGAAGTACCTATGGTTGGGGCGGTATGGGACATTCAGAAACATCCAGTCTCAAGTCAAGTCGCTGATATTACTTCCATAACATGGGAGATGGACAGGAAAATGCATGAGAGGAACATGACAGATCCTTTGAGTACTGTGAAGTCTATCAGAATATCCCTCAGGCTGAAGGGTCTAATAAGTGGAGGGATAGAACAGACTGAAAGAACAGAAAATGTGAAAATGTGTACTGTGCCAGGAACCTTAGTAACGGAAATGAAGCTTGTGCCCAATACTGCATGATGCCATCTACTGAACTGAGACTGTTAAGTATAGTTCGACTGGTTAAGCCGAACCGGGTGTCTTCTGGTTTATGTGCAGCTGTTCCTGGATCAGGAAGCAAGGAGACAGCAGAGGTCTATGCCAAAACATGAGTGCTCTTCACCACACATACAGCACATGGGAATCGATTATTTGTGGGGTGCCAAGGTGTGGGAATACAGCAGTCCCTTGCCCATGACCACCGCCCTGCGCAATACTACACTACAAACTACCACAAAGAAGAAACCAATGCCACCAAGAAAATGAATATAACACCAGATATAATATAGTGTGGGAAATTTGGCAGCTCACCTCTACCACGTGCACGGAACAGTCTTGGTACATCGAGTAGTAATCTAAAAGAAAAAGTGCTTCAGCATAGGATAAAAAAGTTTAACACCTTTATTTACATAAGTATTAAAAATCCATGACAAATTTGAAAACTACAATATGTTCTTATTAGTAACTCAGACTAAGAACACATTGTAGAGTTCAAAATGCGTCAGAGATTATGCTTTATTTGTCTGTCATGGATTTTTCAGATGTATTTCAATAAAGGCTGAAAAGTTTTTATCATATGTTGGAGCAGTTTTTTTCTTTGGGGCCACATAACATACTACCATTGAGAAGATGTTACCCATAGAACGGAATATAATACCACACTATGTTACACATGTGTGTCATGATATGTACTTTTGCCCTGTCCTGTATTTGAATAATATGCCATTTGATGTATGTAACTGTTCTCTGGTTTCTATTAGCTGTAATTTATGTATTTTCTTGTGCTGGGAGTTCACCTGTAACAATATGTCTCCTTTCCCCAATACTTGCAGCCTTAAGCTATAATGTAATTAAGCTTTGTCAACACCACTAGTGAAAGAATAGCCATTCTTCCTCACAGCAGGTGGCTAGTCAAATGTACATACTAAATAGACTACTTGGAAGCCCACCAGTCTAGAATCTTCTGGTGGACCCAACCATTGAATAGAAGGTGTGACCCCTACCCCCCTTCATGGGCGGATCCCAGGAGCTCAGACAATCCATTCTTATTTTGAGATCAGATGTGAGTTGATCCTTGAAGGAGAAGGAGTGGGGATTCTTAGCTGAGGCAAGACCCCACGCCCATCTGGGACTGTGGAAGCGAACGTGGCGAGACTTGAGCTGAGGACATATCTCGTCGTTCGCGAGATTGTTTTGGGATCCCTTGGACTCGTGTGGACTATTGCTTTGTTACCTGGCACAAGGATTATCGGGAGGTGCCCCCGAACCTGTTCCGTTGGACTAATTGTGAACTCTGTAGATCTACCTGCATTTGTTGTTCCAGCGTTCTTGATAATAAATCTGTGGAATCATCCCTTGGCCTGTTGCCCCTTCTTGCTCTGCCGTACACCCCGTCACAAACTGGTTGGCAGCAGAGGGATCAGAGCAGAAGGAATGGAGGACAATGGCCAAACATCGGGAACCAACACTGCAGAGTACAAGAACTGGACTTTGGGGAGCCTACAATCAAAGGCCCGTGAAGTAGGAGTCCGTTTTAAGGGACTCTCCAAGGAGCAGCTTATTGAGGCTTTGGAAGGAGTTCGCCTGCAAGATGACGCTGAGGGAGGATCCTCACAGCAAATGGAGGAAAGACTGCAGCCGGAGGTAAATACCCAAAAAAGTCAGTGGGTTGTGTGGTACGAGGAGGAGTTGGCATTGCTGGGAGAAGAGGCCACCATAGACGATAAGAGGGAGGCCATTCACAGATCTCAGGAGAGGGAGAGGGAGGCCATTCACAGAGCTGAGGAAAGGGAGGCCATTCACAGAGCCAAGGAGAGGGAGGCCATTCACAGAGCCGAGGAGAGGGAGAGGGAGGCCATTCACAGAGCCGAGGACAGAGCTCAGGAGATGGCATTGCTGGAGAGGCAGATCGCTTTGGAAGCAGCTAGAAGCTCCAGACAGACTCTAACCCCAGCACCCACCATGAGGGAACTCCCCAGAGTGTCCCGCAAAGACTTCAAGCCCTTTAATGAGGCTGCAGGCGACATTGAGGGCTTCTTCCAGGACTTTGAGCATCAGTGTTGATTAATGGAAGTCCCGGAAAGGGACCGAGTCTGACATCTGGTGGGGCTCTTAGAGGGTGGAGCTGCCGCAGCCTATAGAGCTATGGACCCTCAGGGGAACTGTGAGTATGCGGAGATTAAACGGACTATTCTAGAACATTATGCTGTTACCCCAGACACTTACAGGACTCAGTTCCGTACTTTAGCCTGTGATGAGGAAGTGTCTTTCAAGATGTATGCCCACAGACTCAAACAAATATGTCATCGCTGGCTGGAGGCAGAGGAGGCCTTAACCTGGGAGACCTTCCTCCAGGTTATCCTAAAAGAGCAGTTTTACTTCAAGTGCCCTGCTGAGATCCGAGAATGGGTGCGTGAGAGGAGACCAGCCACTGTGGAGGAAGCTGCAGCTCTAGCTGATGAGGCTCTCACCATCAAGCCTCAGTGGAGGGTTCTGTTGGAGGATGGAGAGAGGCCTACCAGCTCCACAACACCGGTGGCCCCCTGTTCTTCTGTCCCCATTGTTCCCCGTTCCTCTAAGCCACTACCTCATGCTGATACCCATGTAAATGTGCCTCCAGTTGCTTCTACTGCGTTTTCTGGAATATGACGAGGAGAGGAAGTAGCAGAGCGCAGGTGTTATGGTTGTGGGCATCCGGGGCATCTGCAGGCCTCATGCCCAGCCAGCCCATGGAGGAGTCGTCCTCAAAACCCTACAGCACCTTCAAGTGGGGGCCGGCCTCCAGGTTCCCTTACCCCTCGCCCAAGAGGACGCCTTGGATGGAGTGAGACCCAGCACAGATGCTATCGATGTGGACAGCCGGGGCATCTGCAAGCCTCCTGCCCAGATGTTCAAATGATGATTAATCCTGTACCCAGTCGTATTATTAATTATGTACAGCCAAGTGCCATGGAGGACGACGTGTCACCACTACGTGAGGACTGGCCTAGTGCCTCACCCACCCATGTTGCACCACAAGGAGTTTATGGTTTGCGACCTGCAGCTATGATGACTTCTGCTCATCGAGGTAAGCACTTGCAGGAGGTCGTGCTGGATGGACAGAGACTTATTGGATTTTGTGACTCAGGGGCTTTCCTCACACTGGCTGATCCCCGAGTGGTTCGGCCTGAGGCAATCCATCGAGGACCTGGGATTGTCATTGAACTGGCTGATGGACAATGGAGGACTATTCCCACAGCCACTGTGGATCTGAACTTTGGTTTTGGGGTCAGGCGATGTGTGGTTGGGGTGATGGGTGGTCTGCCTGCAGATGTTCTCCTGGGCAATGATGTGGGAGAGCTACGATGCCAATTCGTGGCTGCATGAAGCCACATGTAAGTTACGCTCTGCCTGTGTGTACTTAACCAGCAACCTGTAGAGGTCCCTAGTACGTACACAAATTGGGAGGGGAAGGGAGTCATGATATGTACTTTTGCCCTGTCCTGTATTTGAATAATATGCCATTTGATGTATGTAACTGTTCTCTGGTTTCTATTAGCTGTAATTTATGTATTTTCTTGTGCTGGGAGTTCACCTGTAACAATATGTCTCCTTTCCCCAATACTTGCAGCCCTAAGCTATAATGTAATTAAGCTTTGTCAACACCACTAGTGAAAGAGTAGCCATTCTTCCTCACAGCAGGTGGCTAGTCAAATGTACATACTAAATAGACTACTTGGAGCCCACCAGTCTAGAATCTTCTGGTGGACCCAACCATTGAATAGAAGGTGTGACCCCTACCCCCCTTCATGGGCGGATCCCAGGAGCTCAGACAATCCATTCTTATTTTGAGATCAGATGTGAGTTGATCCTTGAAGGAGAAGGAGTGGGGATTCTTAGCTGAGGCAAGACCCCACGCCCATCTGGGACTGTGGAAGCGGACGTGGCGAGACTTGAGCTGAGGACATATCTCGTCGTTCGTGAGATTGTTTTGGGATCTCTTGGACTCGTGTGGACTATTGCTTTGTTACCTGGCACAAGGATTATCGGGAGGTGCCCCCGAACCTGTTCCGTTGGACTAATTGTGAACTCTGTAGATCTACTTGCATGTGTTGTTCCAGCGTTCTTGATAATAAATCTGTGGAATCATCCCTTGGCCTGTTGCCCCTTCTTGCTCTGCCGTACACCCCGTCACAATGTGGTTGTGGAATCACTGTGTTGTGGTCCAGGGAGTAGGACCAGCAAGAAACTCAGGTACAAAGAACACAGGAACGTGGACCTTACTACTAGGTAGAGGGAAATAGACTGAAAAGTAAAGTTGCTAAGGCATCTCCCAATAGGGGAGGGTGTCTTAAATATCAGATGTCTCCTAGGGATTAGCTGTGGACATCTTTAGCAGCGCAAACTGTCCCTTTAAAAGTCAATAAGCACACTCACAGGAGACCTGCATGTCGTGCGCAGGTCCTGGGAGGAAACAGACGCCGAACCAGCGCAGACGGGTGAGTGCAGCGTCCCTGCAGGTGGAAGGAAGCTGACACGTGCAGGGATGCCGGCGCCACGCTAACACAATACATATTACTGAGAAGTAATCAATGCAACCATAGAAAGGAATATAATACCACGCTACATACTACTACTGAGAAATAACTAATGTTACCAAAGAAAAGAATATACTAACATATTTCATTCCATTACCATATTGCTATGTCACTAAAAAGATACCATAACTGTTCCAAGTCATAATACAATTTGCACTTTGAATAATGAGGATGTTTTTTTCATTTTGTGGAAAATATAAACCTTAATCTTTCAGTCTCTTAAAACTGACTTCATGGCATTCACTTATCAAGACTTTCAATGTGAAACTAAAATATCTTTGCTCCTCATGGGAGCTCCATTTTAATTTTTAACCAGTGCTGATGAATTAAAGCAGCACTATGATTGGTTGCTAAGGGCAACATAAGTTTTTTTCTGTTAAACAGCTGTGATATATCTGCCCCATTATATAATTATAAATAGGCATGTATTCTGACAAATCATAGAATTAGATATTACATCTTCTATTATTACACAGGTATGGGCTTTACTAGGATTACAAGGTAGCAAAGTTGTGCTTGAAAACCGTTCACAAAAGAATTGACTTAAATAACTTGTAAAAATCTGTGATCTTCCCTGATTCTGCAACTTTTTTTCCAAAATTTTCGCAGCATGTGTTTTAAATAATATTTCAGTTTTTTATCATATAACCTACCATATTATAAGGAAAAATTAGCTTGAGGGCTCGTTCGTATGAGGGCTCATTCATAAGTGTTCTGTCTGTGTTAAGTAGGAGAGCAGTAGAACTAATGTTATTCAATAGAGCTGTTCATATGACACGTGTGAAAAAAAATTCAGCATGTAGTAGTCTCTTTTATATTTTAAATGAGACTTGCCTATTCAAGCCTATGGGTACACAAAAAAATTTGATCCCATACAGATCAGTTGTATTGCATCTGATTTATATGGACACACTGCCAATTATTAAACAAGCCCTCCCATAACATTTTTGGATAATGTAAGATACAGCCACTGCTTTTCAGGGCTTATCTACAGCATTCTTTATATATGCGCAGGCATACTTATCTGCCCTGTTGAGGGCAGAGTGAAGTACTGCAGTGCACAGGTGCTGGGCCTCTATGACCTTTCCAGCGCCTGCGCACTGCAGTACTTTGGTCTGCCCTCAACAGGGCAGATAAGTATGCCTGCGCAGGAGAGCAATGAAGTAACAGGAGGGCGGCATCGCAAGTTGTTGGGAGGCGCCAGAACCGAACCTGCGACACCCATCGGACCGGACCACACCAGACCGCCCCCCTGGGTGAGTATAACAACACTTATTTTTCAGATCGGACCGAGGGCTTATCTACAGCATTATGGAATGCTGTAGATAAGCCCTGAAAGGCAGTGACCGTATCTTATATTGGCCAAAACTGCTGACAGGTTCACTTCAATATGTTGCAATCTTCATATTATAGTAAAATATCAGTGGCCATTGGAGTAGCGCACGGACGGAAGTTATTCCTGATAGGTAAAACAGGCACCTGAGAACAACGTATCGAGTCAGCAAAAATCTTGGCACTGGATTAGGGCTGTTACCGATTTGATTGTGTTGATCTGACCTGACCCTGACGGACTGATCCATAGGCTAATGATTGCCGGACACAGGTGCCGGCAACCATCAGCTAAAGAAGTAAGTGCACTTACACTATATACAGTTAGGTCCATATATATTTGGACAGAGACAACATTTTTTTAATTTTGGTTATAGACATTACCACAATGAATTTTAACCAAAACAATTCAGATGCAGTTGAAGTTCAGATTTTCAGCTTTCATTTGAGGGTATCCACACTAAAATTGGATGAAGGATTTAGGAGTTTCAGCTCCTTAACATGTGCCACCCTGTTTTTAAAGGGACCAAAAGTAATTGGACAGATTAAATAATTTTAAATAAAATGTTCATTTCTAGTACTTGGTTGAAAACCCTTTGCTGGCAATGACTGCCTGAAGTCTTGAACTCATGGACATCACCAGACGCTGTGTTTCCTCCTTTTTGATGCTCTGCCAGACCTTCACTGCAGTGGTTTTCAGTTGCTGTTTGTTTGTGGGCCTTTCTGTCTGAAGTTTAAACTTTAACAAGTGAAATGCATGCTCAATTGGGTTGAGATCAGCTGACTGACTTGGCCATTCAAGAATATTCCACTTCTTTGCTTTAATAAATTCCTGGATTGCGTTGGCTTTATGTTTTGGGTCATTGCCCATCTGTAGTATGAAACGATGACCAATCAGTTTGGCTGCATTTGGCTGGATCTGAGCACACAGTATGTCTCTGAATACCTCAGAATTCATTCGGCTGCTTCTGTTCTGTGTCACATCATCAATAAACACTAGTGACCCAGTGCCACTGGCAGCCATGCATGCCCAAGCCATCACACTGCCTCCGCCGTGTTTTACAGAAGATGTGGTATGCTTTGGATCATGAGCTGTACCACGCCTTCGCCATACTTTTCTCTTTCCATCATTCTGGTAGAGGTTGATCTTGGTTTCATCTGTCCAAAGAATGTTCTTCCAGAACTGTGCTGGCTTTTTTAGATTTCTTTTTAGCAAAGTCCAGTCTAGCCTTTTTATTCTTGATGCTTATGAGTGGCTTGCACCATGCAATGAACCCTCTGTATTTACTTTCATGCAGTCTTCTCTTTATGGTAGATATGGATATTGATATGCCTATCTCCTGGAGAGTGTTGTTCACTTGGTTGGCTGTTGTGAATGGGTTTCTCTTCACCATGGAGATTATTCTGCGATCATCCGCCACTGTTGTCTTCCGTGGGCGCCCAGGTCTTTTTGCATTGGTGAGTTCACCAGTGCTTTCTTTCTTTCTCAGGATGTACCAAACTGTAGATTTTGTCACTCCTAATATTGTAGCAATTTCTCGGATGGCCTTTTTCTGTTTTCGCAGCTTAAGGATGGCTTGTGTCACCTGCATGGAGAGCTCCTTTGACCGCATGTTTACTTCACAGCAAAACCTTCCAAATGCAAGCACCACACCTCAAATCAACTCCAGGCCTTTTATCTGTTTAATTAACAATGACATAATGAAGGGATTGCCCACACCTGTCCATGAAATAGCCTTAAGGTACCGTCACACTTAGCGACGCTGCAGCGATACCGACAACGATCCGGATCGCTGCAGCGTCGCTGTTTGGTCGCTGGAGAGCTGTCACACAGACCGCTCTCCAGCGACCAACGATCCCGAGGTCCCCGGTAACCAGGGTAAACATCGGGTAACTAAGCGCAGGGCCGCGCTTAGTAACCCGATGTTTACCCTGGTTACCATCGTAAAAAAACAAACCGTACATACTTACATTCAGCTGTCTGTCCCTTGCCGTCTGTTTGCTGCACTGACTGCTGGCCGCAAAGTGAAAGCAGAGCACAGCCACAGCGGTGAGTGACCGCTATGTGACTCACCGCTGTGCTGTGCTTTCACTTTCACTTTGCGGCCAGCAGTCAGTGCAGCAAACAGACGGCAAGGGACAGACAGCTGAATGTAAGTATGTACTGTTTGTTTTTTTACGATGGTAACCAGGGTAAACATCGGGTTACTAAGCGCGGCCCTGCGCTTAGTTACCCGATGTTTACCCTGGTTACCAGTGAAGACATCGCTGAATCGGTGTCACACACACCGATTCAGCGATGTCTGCGGGGAGTCCAGCGACGAAATAAAGTTCTGGACTTTCTTCCCCGACCAGCGACAGCACAGCAGGGGCCTGATCGCTGCTGCCTGTCACACTGGACGATATCGCTAGCGAGGACGCTGCAACGTCACGGATCGCTAGCGATATCGTCTAGTGTGACGGTACCTTTTGAGTCAATTGTCCAATTACTTTTGGTCCCTTTAAAAACAGGGTGACACATGTTAAGGAGCTTAAACTCCTAAACCCTTCATCCAATTTTAATGTGGATACCCTCAAATGAAAGCTGAAAGTCTGAACTTCAACTGCATCTGAATTGTTTGGTTTAAAATTCATTGTGGTAATGTCTATAACCAAAATTTGAAAAATGTTGTCTCTGTCCAAATATATATGGACCTAACTGTATACCCGACGTGACCATCGGTTTAACACTTCCCATGACGAAGCTACCAGGAGTAGCGATACGCGTTGGGAGCTAGCGGGCTCCACTTCTCCCAGTGAGTATTATAGTATGATTATTTAACTATGTGTTATGGGCAGTGCATGTTGCAGGTATTCCGGTGGGGGTACCCTCATCAGCAATATACAAGAACATGGGCTTAATAACCTCAGCTGACAGATATCTCAGTATTATCTTTGTACATTAGTTGTTGTTGGACATATTGTGCATATTATCCTACTGTCCCATATGGTAACTGAGATGGCTCATGTGTATACATTCAGCGTTGCTCTTTGTCAGACAATATTAATTTAACAAATTCCTGCACATGATATCAGCTTTATCACTGCTTACTTGTGAAACCAGATCCCCCTATCTCGTCACTTCAACAAGAAACATAATAGAAGCATTAAGGACGTGCACTTCTGTGGGATTCAAAAGGTACCACAAAATCCAAGGGGAGGCAACTTCCTGAAACAGATGTCCAAAATTGAATCTGAATGGATATTCAGGTTGGATTGCCTCACCCCTAAAGGCCTTAATCATGAACTTGAACTACATGACCTTCAGGTGGTGTATGCGGTGGTTCATGTTAATTTTAATTTCAACTTTTATCTTTTAACTTTTGTGTCTCATTGTATTCACATTTTCAGTATACCTGTGATTGTCAGTTTTTTTGTGGTGTCCGTATGACACTTTTAGGTACACTGTGATGTTTTTAGTGGCACATATCCTCACACGTATTTGTGCACATATATATTTATATACATATATATATATATATATATATTTTTTTTTTTTTTTTCAAAAGGTGCACAGTATCTGTGGATAGAGGTTTGTGCCATTTGATGGACGTTTTATGACATCACATCGGTGTTTTTTTAGCCGGTTTTAGCATTTATCCAGTAAGAAAGCAATTATTTATTTATTTTGTATATAGATGCAGGTTTTCTGAATGGTTTTAGTGGCTCACAGCCTCACACATATTTATACACATATATATTTATATATACATATATTTTTAAGGTGCACAATTTCTGTGGATAGAGATTTGTGCCATTTGATGGACGTTTATGACATCGGCGATTTTTAGCGGTTTTAGCATTTATTCAGTAATAAAGTTTATTATTTATTTTTTATATAGATGCCGGATATCTGAATGGGTGGTATATACACACATATACACTATTTAGGTCTCCGAAACATTATCTGGTACGAGTCACGTCCCTTGCAGTAATCCTGATATCACTATAGGGTCCGGCACTGTGATGGCATTTGGATGCTTACTTAGACTTATATAGGTTAATACAGCTGGGGTGGGATTTGGAGGTTTGAGGGCAGGTACACACTCTCAGCTAAGGTACATATTTAAGGAAAGCTCTAGCATAAGGCTTCAACCCTGACGAAGAAGGGCGCTTCCCTTCGAAACGGGTTGGTAACCTTTTTGTCCCTTACGCTGCTCCGTAGCTCTGTGACGTCACACTCGAGCACACTCTAGCAGGCGCTGGTGGCCATTTTTTTCCCAGCCGAAACTAGGGACGCCACCGGCCGGGGCTCCTCTGGTAAGGCTTAGCCGCCTGCACGCCTCACCACTTCGCCTCTGCTCTCCCAGCTTCCAGCTGCACAGCCACACGCAGCAGCCGCATCATCAGGGCACAGACACAGACTCAGTGGGGTAAGTGCCCTATCACAGATGTGCACACGGCTACACCATTCCCGCAGCCAGGGTGCTGCAGTGGCCGTGTAAGGACGTTTTACACCACATTATTATCCTACCACTAATTAGTGTGTTATTACAGTTATCTGGTCAGTGCAAACTCGTGTTGGTTGTGCTCATTATTGTTTAGCGGCATTCTGGATTATATTCCCTAAGCGGTATCTGATATTTTACTATTGTTGTTTTGTACAGAAGTGGCACATATTCTGGTGATTCCAGCAGCTGGGGGATTTTACATCTTAGCATCTAGTGGTGAGTGCCAGTGATATTTAACATTTAATCTTCATATTATATAGCACTATGTTCTTACAGTTGATCATTTTGCCTTTCTACATAGGTAATTCTTCTATTTTCCATTAGGTATATGAGATCATGTTATTATATAATTAGACTAGCTAAGTCCTTCTAAACTGAGAACCTGAACAGTAAAGTTCGAGGTCCATACCGAACACCTACGTTCCATGCACAGACCCCCAACACTTATTCTTTGGGCTCAGACCCCCGAACATTGGCTGTTTCCAATGCTGGATTAGGTGTAAAGGTGAGTATTATGGTTGTTTATTGTTTTCTGCATTTTACAGGTGACATGGGCTTCAATGGATTAGGCATAAAGGTGAGTATAACTTTGCATTTTTATTTCAAATAAGTGTTATTATTTCAATTAAATTTCATGCCCGATGACAGTGTGGCAAACAATGGATGTTCGGGCCCTGCAGTCATCTGAATGAGGTCCAAGTTTGAGTTTGAGTACCATTCTGGTAACTGAACCAAACTTTTTTTTAAATGTTCGGCAGAACCCGTCGGACCCGAATGTCCATGGGTTCACCCATAACTACTTCTAAGCACTATGTAGAAATATCAAGTCTCTTTTCTCAGCATGAGTCATCACTGCAAAAGTCGCTGGCAAGGGGGTAGAGTGGAGAAAGGAGTTGAAGATCAGAATCACTTATGCAGGGTCTAGAGAATTCCTGTTTCTATATAGAGCAGAGAAAAGAGAAGAATTACTGTAGCTGGGTACTAAGGGGTAACGTTTCTCCTTGTGGAGAGTGACATACCAGCTCTGGCTTGTCAAGGTAAGGAGGCTTATTCGCTGTGCAATGCTCATCTGGGAAATATAATATACAAGTTGCCTCTTCAGAGAAAAAGAGGACTTAAACTCTATAGCGCCACCTGTTGGAAGTAGCGATCCTACAAGTCAGAACCAACCCACGACTCGTTAAAGGGTTGATTGTGACTTGTAGGATCGCTACTTCCAACAGGTGGCGCTATAGAGTTTAAGTCCTCTTTTTCTCTGAAGAGGCAATTTGCATGTAGCTGGCCAGAAAGGCAAATTGAGCAATTGTAAGTACACAGTGCTATATAATATGATGACTGCAATATAGTAAGAGGATCAAAACTTTGATGGGAGGAGTGCTTCTTCAACCTAGGAAACTGTATTTGATCATGTACAGTTGAAACTGTTGATGTATTAATCAAATGCCACGTGGATGTTACTGAGTTTTATCAGAGTATGATTTGCAGAACTGGACCAATGTTCTTGGATGAGAGAAAAAATGGTTGTGTGACCCTAGCCTTAGAGGGGTTACTTATCTGAGAACTAGCTTTTTTAGCCCTATTATTCTTGTATGCAGTACTACACACAGTTTTTGAAAGAAAGCAAAAGGAAGCGGCCATGTTTTCTGATCTGAAGCAAGCCCTTTAAAAGTGCCACGTATTCCTTATTCATAGACAGTGATAGAAACTCTCAAGAAACAAAAGCAAATGTTATGTTTTGTAAAAACATGCTGTTTATATAATTTCGCTATAAAAAAGTGCCAAAAATTCTTGTCAACTTGTCTCACGCACTGCCATAATAGCACACCTGTAAAAGTTCCTGCATTTGGCATAGTACACAGAACTATAAACTTCATGAAGCACAAGCTGCAGTCATATATGAACCATGCACACTATTCAGATGGTCTGCATTAAAGCAAAAATTGCCTGAAGTGCTCTAGAGCTTTAAATAGCTGCTGTTAGCTAACGAGGCTACGGCCAAGACTGGCCGTGTCTTACATTTTCTGTTACAGATTTCAGACCATATGTCTGCATGATGTTTTGTAATTTACGAATATAAATCATTATGAACTGTGTAATAATGTATTACTACACTGTAAGATTATGATATAGATATAAGGTCATCAAGTCATTGCATGTAACAGAATTTGGATTTGTTTATTTTAGGGCCTATTGAATAACGTTGTCCCTACCGTAAATTCTAAGAATAATATAAGTTAATTAGGAATCTTGTGTCTACATAAAATCATGGCTCAGACTGAGTGTACAATAGGTGCATTTCTACAGGTCCTTAAACTCTGAGACAGCTCCAAATATTCTTAAAGTCAACCTGCCAATATAAACTAAAGCCAACACCTTTAACTGATCTTCTACTGTAGTCCAGTCTAACCAGCATGGTCTCGTCGGATGGGCATCAGGGGTCTGGAATCTGCATATCCACTTTGGGCAGAATTGCCGTCCTCCTGTCTTGATTAATGTGGATGACACATGATAAGTCATCGATAGGTCCCTGCTGATCTTGCACCTTTGCCTCCTAAGGGCAGAGCAAAGTCCTGAAATGTGAAGTGAAGTCAGTGCCGACATATGTGCATTACAGAACTTTGCTTGCCCCTGTAGGACAGATCCAAGTGTGCCTGCATAGGCCTGCGATTCAACTGAGCATGTGTAAGATTCACAAGGATCTGTGTATGATGTAGGATGCGCCATCCACATCAATCAAGTCAGGGAGACAGCGATTCTACCAGTAGAGTTGGGGCTTATTTACAGGTTTATGCGTTGCGATCATAGACCAGTGGTGGCTTTAGTTTAAATTGGATAAATCTGGTGTCAAGTTCCCTTTAAAGTTGAGGCTGCATACCGACTTTGGCAGCAATAGGGGTTACATGGCCAAAGATCACTGTATAATACTGCTACATTGCAGACAAATGTGAGTGAATGGGGTCAAATGGCAATCATAAAGTACCACAACCTCAACAAGCAACTCACAAAAAATCCAGCTGTTTCTGATATTTTATGTCTTGCTTGTCGCAGTTGATCTTTTGGATCAGCTGCAACCCCATTCACCAGCATTATGCTCCAATCTAACTGCCTTGTGTTCAATATCACAGTGTAGCTCCAGCCAAAATGGCATCTATTGCTTAAAAATTCCCATTTAATGATAATTGCAAATTCAATGAGTAGACCATCATTTACCCTCAGTTCTGATTTGAGCTAAGTAGCATTTTATTCCACTAAATACAAAAACTTGGGGTCAATAGTCATATCTTGGTAATGTTAGGAATAGAGGTTGGGGATAGACTCATTATAACAGCAAACAAATTACACAAAGTACCGGTAATATATTTGATTTTAAACGAAAAAAATATATATTTTAAATCAAATTTAAATTAAATTAAAAAATGAAATAAAAAAGTGTTCAAATCAAATAAATGATTTTAACGTACTGCAGAAACTCCAAAGTGTACGCATTTGACTATGTTCCATTGCAAAAAAAACCACATCAAAATTGTAAACTAGATTTGTAGAAGCCAAGCTAATAGGTTAAGCTCGTTTGGCAGATTTTTGGTCAGTATTTCACATCAGTATTTGTAATCCAAAACCAGGAAAGGAACAATCAGAGGAAAAGTATAATAGAGACATGTCACCACTTCTGCATTTTTGATTATCTCCTGGTTTTGACTTACAAATACTAAATATGAAACAGTGACGAAAATACTGAGGATGTATAGGATTACATGTGCAATTATAACTATGTTCAAAATAGTCATATTCATATAGTATTCAATTGGGAATCATATGAGGGTAGAGCACTTCCCGCCCCTTTGCCTCCAGAGGTTGTTTCCCCACCTAGCACCAGCCACTTTAGCTTGATTGATGTCTCACTGTCTGATTTCCTTGCCTGGCACCTGACATCACACAGTGAGTGATAAATCAAGCTAAAAGCACAAGTGATATTTGGTGAAATAAACCTGAGTGATAAAGGCTTGGGAAATACCATGCTGGGCCTATAACACTTAATTTGAATATGAATTAAATATATGCAGCAACATTTAGAAGAAATAAAGGTGTCAATGGATTTAAATGTCAAAGCCCTACAAGCCCATTTATGAGGTCACGGACAGATTTTCTTTAACTGTAATAAAGAAGATAGTTGCTACAAAATATGGAAATTAACAATCAAGCAACGAGATTTATTACACTCTGAATCTACAAAAATACTATGAATAAGACAGAGCAAAAAGGAGAAGGACCGTGATAATTATGATAATAGCTGATATCAGAGGCAGATCACTGTTTGGGACCACCTTCTATGAGACAAAATAAAGAGTCACTTTGTGAGAGCTTCTCCTACTCTGGCAGAATCGCGTCATTAGAATGACTATAATTTTCCAGTATGTATAGCCAAAAGTGGTTTTCCTTGGCAATAACAGCTGATTATCAGGAGCTAGAGAAGCAGGTAAGTTACTACATGTATAAAATTACTTTATTAATTTTTACCATATTGATTTCTTCATATGCCAAAAATAAACTGCAAAGTTTCTCCTACCCATTGCAATGGTATGATTTTGCCAGACTCTTAGACTTGTATGGATGATTTTGACCCATGACTCAGATAAAAAATGGACATGTCTCTATGATTTTTTTGCAGACAGTCCGCAAAAAAAAGTTAACATGTGAACATCACCATTTATTATATTGGTTTGTGCTCAATCCGTGAAATCCACAGATAGGTCATGTATATGACTTACAGATGTCTGAAAGTGGTCTAAGGCCGTGTTTACACAGAGTATTTTTGTGTTTGCACAGAGAGTATTTTTGTGTTATTCCAGTATTTTTTGAGCTAAAAAATGTTTTTTCCTATTGGTTACAAAGTGCCAAAATATTCAACACGGTACAGATATTGTCATTGTTCACATCCAATCACATACACACAAGAGCCAATTTGATAGGAATTCAACCAATCTATCTATTTCTTTTGAAGTATAGGAAGAAACCAGATTACCTAGAGAATTCAATGCATGCACACAAAGAACATACACACTCCATGCAGATTCCTTGGACGAAATTGGACTCAGGACTTGAGTTGAGCAAATTTTTCAGAATTCGGTTCCGATTATGATCGGCGGTGAATATTGTTTATTATTGTTTTAGTAATATTCGCAGAACACAGCCGAACGTCATTGGAGTCAATGGGAGTAGAAATGAACGAATATGTTCGGAACCGATCATCAAACCTACATCCGGCACGAATAGGGTAACAATATGGCACGAATATGGCAAATTCAGAATCGACAATTCATATTTGCTCGACACCTAAAACTAACCACTGAGTCACCGAACTGCCTCTATAGCAAGTTAAACTGTTTCCACACAAAAAAAAAATTGCATGAGAAAAGTGCATTGATATTTCTCTTTTTTACCATAATGAGGTAATTCTGGGGTATCAGTATTTCACTATCTCTGCTGGCCCAGTTCCATAAAGCAGACATTATAATTGGGTTCGTGTGTGCGTCTCAGTAAATGCTATTCTAATCTGGAAGCAATTCTAAAATCAATAGAATGAATTACACATAAAAGAGAACTAACTTAAACTTTAAATTAAGACCATCCATGGAAAAACTACATCAATCACATCATCATAATCATCATCCACACCTATCAAAGATGATCATCATATCACTGCTCCTAGATGACTAGTGCCCATCACATGCCAGCTAAACTGTTCCTGATAATGCTTGCAATTATTATTTCCTTATTTCACAACTGAATGTATTATAATTTTATTGTATATGTGATAAAATAGCTTGAATGATCTTATAACATTAATGAATGTGTTAAGTAATCTCCACTGGACCTCCGCTGCTGATAGATAAAACAATGGACAAATGTTGTTACTAATAACTAAAAAAATTAAAAAAAAAACAACTATGAAATAAATGTAATTTGACTTTCCTTGTGTATTCTATCAAATAGAGTTAAAGTGTTTTCTAAACCCTCAAAGCCGAATAATGAATACGTTATTCCACCTAAGCAAAAACAATTACAAAAACTAGTCAACAGTATGTTATAAACAGAAATTAAATGTTACCTTATTACTTTCCCCAACACTACAGTGGCAGGGGTCATCTTCTTTTTATACCACTAGAATGCCTGCTGAATCTATCTCTCCCCTCTCCTTTGCAAAGAAAACCATCTGAGAAGACAGATAAAAGTTGAGTAAGTAAAAAAAAGTACCTACTTAAGAACAAATGGCAAGTGTGACATATATCTCATATGTACTGTGACATTTAGGTGGATATGACTATTTTAGGTCAAGTTCACGCTACCTATCACGTCAAAGATCCCAATGCACATTTAAGTTAAATCTACCAGACCTGCCTATTTGGCATAAGTGGAAACTATCTTATGTGTTTAGTGGCCTCCTGACTCTTAGTTAAAGCACCACCCCAACCTTTTTTTTGTATTTCAGCTCCGGAGTGGTACCATTAATCTAAGTTATCTGGCCTTAGCATTATGCTCACCAGCCAGCGTCTTCCGGTCTTCCTGGTGCCACTGTGGTCCTCATATGCCATCTTGTGACCACAACTTCAGAAGTAATGTTCACAAGCTTTCAATGCAAGTCTGGCCTTGTTCTGGTCTCATTCTGTCTCTCACTGACTTACATTGAGTAGTAACCTCTGTATCACCCAGCAAACACAGGAGTTATCTGACAGGTCACACTGCTGGAGACCAACCGGAGCGGCACAGATAAAAAAAGATGATGGCGGCTGGTAAGTTTAATACTAGGGGCAGTGAAGTTAGACTAGTGACACCACTCCATTAGTAAGATAAAAAAACACTGGAGTGGTGCTTTAAAAACACAAACATGCTCAGCTGAACTGAGGGTGCATGTGTATTGGTGCTTTGTGAGAGATAACTATTAGTTAACAGTCATTGAAGATGTATAAGCACCAATAAAGGGCTTGGCTTATGTTCTCAAAAAGTAGCAGTTCTGGTTGGTTGACAGAGTCATCGGTGCCCCGTGGATGCGGAATGTGCATTTTCCGATAATGCAAACAGAGGCAGCTTTGCCTCTGCAATATTAGAGGAGCACAGGTGCACTGAAGTAGGCCAGATTCAGTGATCCAGTGAGCTTCTGAGCAGCACTTATAAGCTCTGTTGCAAGAGCTTGTAAGCATCACATTCTTGCCTAGGTGATTTGCAATCTAGGCAACAGGCTATAACCTATAAAATTAAAAATCGGTCCATTCTTGAGAGCTGAGGGGGTAGTCAATAGCAAATGCATTGTAAAGTTTATTGGTTTAACAAGCTCTTTTGCAATCTGAAAAATTATGTTTGCCCAGCTGCAACTATAGAGAGACTATGTAGACATTAGACAATGAATGTCCAACTAGGCCAACTCCCCTAAAGAGAGAGTCAATCTTTAATAGCAGCTCTCCACTCTGACTCATGAAGGGTATCCTAAGATGGGGACTTCATCTTATGAAGCATGTATGCCTCCTGACATATAACCTTTGGTCATTATGTCAATAAAATAGCAAAACACATCATGTTATAACTGTATGAGCATATCTTAAGACTCGCTGTACATGTCTATCGCTCATGCCTACTATTCTTCTCCTCTCTGATATATTGAGGTTGAGGTAGCTAAGTGATGGAGGTGTATAGAGGTCTACTGTTTGATGTTACACTAGTTAACCCCTTAACCCCTTTGGACGTACATAATTCCCATTGACGGGATAGTACGTCCAGTGTGATCCCCCGTGAGCGCGGCCGGGTGTCAGCTGATTATCGCAGCTGACATCTGGCACTATGTGCCAGGAGTGGTCACGGACTGCCCCCGGCACATTAACCCCCGGCACAATGCGATCAAACATGATCGCAGTGTTCCGGCGGTATAGAGAAGCATAGAGCAGGGAGGGGGCTCCCTGAGTGCTTCCCTGAGACCCTGCGATCGCGTTGCTCTGACGGTCTCTTACCTCCTTCTCCCTGCAGGCCCGGATCCAAAATGGCCACGGGGCTGCATCCGGGTCCTGCTCAGAGCAAGTGCTGGTAAGACTCCCTGCTGTGCCTGTGTGATCGCTGATCTGACACAGTACACTGCAAAGTGTCAGATCAGCGATCTGTCAATATAATGTGATCCCCCCCCCCCCCTGGGGCAAAGTAAAAAAGTTAAAAAATTTTTTTTTACATGTGTAAAAAAATAAATAAATTCCCAAATAAAAAATATATATATATTGTTCCAATAAATACATTCCATTGTCTAAATAATAAAAAAAATAAAAGTACACATATTTAGTATCGCTGCGTCCGTAACGACCTGACCTATAAAACTGTCCCACTAGTTAACCCCTTCAGTGAACACCGTAAAAAAATAAAAAAAAAGGCAAAAAACAACCCTTTATTATCATACCGCCGAATAAAAAGTGGAATAGCACACGATCAAAAAGACAGATATAAATAACCACGGTTCCGCTGAAAACGTCATCTTGTCCCGCAAAAAACGAGCCACCATACAGCGTCATCAGTGAAAAAATAAAAGTTATAGTCCTCAGAATAAAGCGATGCAAAAATAATTCTTTTTTCTATAAAATAGTTTTTATCGTATAAACTGCTTTATCCATTTTACCAAACGTGGAACGGTATAAAGGCCTCCCCCCCCAAAAGAAATTCATGAATAGCTGGTTTTTGGTCATTCTGCCTCACAAAAATCGGAATAAAAAGCGATCAAAAAATGTCACATGCCTGAAAATGTTACCAATAAAAACATCAACTTGTCCTGCTAAAAACAAGACCTCACATGACTCTGTGGACCAAAATATGGAAAAATTATAGCTCTCATAATGTGGTAACGCAAAAAAAGTTTTTTGCAATAAAAAGTGTCTTTTAGTGTGTGACAGCAGCCTATCATAAAAATCCGCTAAAAACCCCGCTATAAAAGTAAATCAAACCCCCCTTCATCACCCCCTTAGTTAGGGAAAAAAAAAATTTAAAATGTATTTATTTCCATTTTCCCATTAGGGTTAGGGTTAGGGTTAGGGCTAAGGTTAGGGTTAGGGCTAGGGTTAGGGCTAGGGTTAGGGTTAGGGCTAGGGTTAGGGTTAGGGTTAGGGCTAGGGTTAAGGTTAGGGTTAAGGTTAGGGTTATGGTTGGGGCTAGGTTTAGGGTTTGGATTACATTTACAGTGGGGATTAGGGTTAGGGGTGTGACAGGGTTAGGGGTGTGTTTAGAGTTGAGGTTAGGGTAGTGGTTGGGATTAGGGGTGTGTTTGGGTTAGGGCTTCAGTTCGAATTGGGGGTTTCCATTGTTTAGGCACATCAGGAGCTCTCCAAGCCCGACATGGCGTCCGATCTCAATTCCATCCAATTCTGCATTGAAAAAGTAAAACAGTGCTCCTTCCCTTCCGAGCTCTTCCCTTCTGTGCGTCCAAACAGGGGTTTACCCCAACATATGGGGTATCAGCGTACTCAGGACAAGTTGAACATCAACTATTGGAGTCCAATTTCTCCTGTTACCCTTGGGAAAATGCAAAACTGGGGGCTAAAAATCATTTTTAAGGAAAAAAAAGTTGTATTTTCACGGCTCTGCGTTGTAAACTGTATTGAAATACTTGGGGGTTCAAAGTTCTCAGAACACATCTAGATAAGTTCCTTGGTGGGTCTAGGTTCCAATATGGGGTCCCTTGTGGGGGGTTTCTACTGTTTAGGTACATCAGGGGCTCTGCAAATGCAACGTGATGCCTGCAGACCAAGCCATCTAAGTCTGCAATTCCAAATGACGCTCCTTCCCTTCAGAGCTCTGCCATGCGCCTAAACGGTGGTTACCCCAACATATGGGGTATCAGCGTACTCAGAACAAATTGCACAACAATGTTTGGGGTCCAATTTCTCCTGTTACCCTTGGGAAAATACAAAACAGGGGGCTAAAAAATAATTTTTGTGGAAAAAAAAGAATTTTTATTTTCACGGCTCTGCGTCATAAACTGTAGTGAAACACTTGGGGGTTCAAAGCTCTCACAAAACATCTAAATAAGTTCCTTAGGGGGTCTACTTTCCAAAATGGTGTCACTTGTGGGGGGTTTCAATGTTTAGGCACATCAGGGGCTCTCCAAATGCAGCATGGCGTCCCATCTTAATTCCAGCCAATTTTGCATTGAAAAATCAAACGGTGCTCCTTCCCTTCCGAGCTCTGCCATGCACCCAAAACAGTGGTTTACCCCCACATAAGGGGTATCAGCATACTGAGGGCAAATTGCACAACAACTTTTGGGGTACAATTTCTTTGGGTACCCTTGGAAAAAAAATTGGGGGTCGAAAAGTTCATTTTTGTGAAAAAAATATTATATTTTACTTTTACAGCTCTACATTATAAACTTCTGTGAAGCACTTGGTGGGTCAAAGTGATGACCACACATCTAAATACGTTCCTTAGGGGGTCTACTTTCCAAAATGGTGTCACTTGTGAGGGGTTTCAATGTTTAGGCACATCAGGGGCTCCCCAACGCAACATGGCGTCCCATCTCAATTCCAGCCAATTTTGCATTGAAAAGTCAAATGGCGATGCTTCCCTTCAAAGTTCTGCCATGCATCCAAACAGTGGTTTACCCCCACATATGGGGTATCAGCATACTCAGCACAAATTGCACAACAACTTTTGGGGTACAATTTCTTCTGGTTCCCTTGGAAAAATAAAAAATTGGGGGCAAAAATTCCTTTTTGTGAAAAAATATTATATTTTATTTTTACGGCTCTACATTATAAACTTCTGTGAAGTACTTAGTGGGTCAAAGTGCTCACCACACATTTAGATAAGTTCCTTAGGGGGTCTACTTTCTTAAATGGTGTCACTTGTGGGGGTTTCAATGTTTAGGCACATTAGTGGCTCTCCAAAAGCAACATGGCGTCTCATCTCAATTCCAGCCAATTTTGCATTGAAAAGTCAAACGGCGCTCCTTCCCCTCCGAGCTCTGCCATGCGCCTAAACAGTAGTTTACCCCCATATATGGGGTATCGGGGTACTCAGGACAAATTGTGCAACAACTTTTGGGGTGCATTTTCTCCTGTTACCCTTTGTGAAATAAAACAAATTGGAGCTGAAGTAAATTTTTTGTGAAAAAAAATTAAATGTTCATTTTTTTTAAACATTCCAAAAATTCCTGTGAAGCACCAGAAGGGTTAATAAACTTCTTGAATGTGGTTTTGAGCACCTTGAGGGGTGCAGTTTTTAGAATGGTGTCACACTTGGTTATTTTCTATGATATAGACCCCTCAAAATGACTTCAAATGTGATGTGGTCCCTAAAAAAAATGGTGTTGTAAAAATGAGAAATTGCTACTCAAATTTTAACCCTTATAACTCCCTAACAAAAAAAAATGGTTTCCCAAATTGTGCTGATGTAAAGTAGACATGTGGGAAATGTTACTTATTAAGTATTTTATGTGACATATCTCTGTGATTTAAGGGCATAAATAGTCAAAGTTGGAAAATTGCGAAATTTTCAACATTTTCGCCAAATTTCTGTTTTTTTCACAAATAAACTCAGGTAATATCAAATAAATTTTACCACTATCATGAAGTACAATATGTCTTGAGAAAACATTGCCAGAATCACCGGGATCCGTTGAAGCATTCCAGAGTTATAACCTCATAAAGGGACAGTGGTCAGAATTGTAAAAATTGGCCCGGTCATTAACGTGCAAACCACCCTCCGGGCTTAAGGGGTTAAATGGGAACCTGTTGTAGCAGGACAGACTTGCCTTGTAAAGTGTATGGGTAAAGCCTGACTTTCCCCCACTGTTTGCTGGTGAGAAAAAGAAGTTGAGTTGAGAACAAGTATTTCAACATGCCTGATCAATGCTGGACTACTGTGCTGAAGGCCTACCAGTAACATTGATTTTTAGGCCCACTCCTCAGATACCTTGCAGATATTACCTAGTTCTGGCTTAATAAACTGGATATTTCTGGCCCCCGAAGTACATGGTAAGAGCTAGTCGATGGGTGTGTTGAATGTGGGATCCTCTCCAATCTGATATTGATGTTCAATTATAAAGATTGCCCATCAATATTAGTCCTAGACAACCTCTGTATGCAAGAGCAAGAAGCTGCAAAATGATTGGTGGGGATGGAGAAGTGCAATATCGAGAAGTAGGGGCTTGGGGAGAGTGTACACTGTGTGGTCTGATACTGGTCTGTTATGCCATCTCAGACAGCCTATTTTTTATGTAATAAGGAAATGCATAATTTGTTAAGTGATGAGAAGCTATACACCAGGGGTATCAAACTGCATTCCTCGAGGGCTGCAAACAGGTCATGTTTTCAGGATTTCCTTGTACTGCATAGGTGATAATTTAATCACCAACTCATTATTTGTGTAGGTGATTAAATTATCACCTGTGCAGTACAAGGAAATCCTGAAAACATGTCCTGTTTGCAGCCCTCAAGGAATGCAGTTTGACACCCCTGCTATACACTGCATTCTCTTGTATGCAGTGCAACAAGTGCTCTGAGCCAAGCACTGCTCAAGTATGTGGATAGAGGCCTGTGAGCACACTCCTGCTCAGTGGCGCACTGAGAGATTTACCAGTTCCCCTGTGGGCCAAAATGCCTGATTTTTCATTCCACATGAGATAAGCCACCATCAGAGATTACAGCTTATTTTTTTTATCTCCCTCTTGGAATAAACATGCACACTCCACGGTTTATGCATGATTATGGTGCAGTCAGAAGCGATACTGTAGCTGTCGACCAAACAAATGCTCATAGAATCATAAAATGGTAGAGTTGGAAGGGACCTTCTGGGTCATCTGGTCCAATCCCCTGCTCAAACCAGGATTCACTAAATCATCCCAGACAGATGTCTGTTCAGCCTCTGTTTGAAAACTTCCATGGAAGGAGAACTCACCAACTCTCGTGACAGCCTGTTCCACTCATTGATCACCCTAACTGTCAAAAATGTTTTTCTAATATCTAATCTGTGTCTCCTGCCATTCAGTTTCATCCCATTGCTTCTAGTCTTTACTTGCGCAAATGAGAATAAAGATGATCCTTCTACAATGTGACAACCCTTGAGATATTTGTAGACAGCTATTAAGTCTCCTCTCAGTCTTCTTTTTTGCAAGCTAAACTTTTCCAAATCCTGTAAACGTTCCTTATAGGACATGGTTTGCAGACCGGTCACCATTCTGGTCGCTCTTCTCTGAACTTGCTCCAGTTTGTTGAAGTCTTTTTGAAAATGTGGTGCCCAAAACTGGACACAGTATTCCAGATGTGTTCTGATCAAAGAGGAGTAGAGGGCAATAATTCACGTGATCTAGACTGTATGCTTCTGTTAATACATCCCAGAGTTGTATTTGCATTTTTTGCTGCTGCATCACACTGTTGACTCATGTTCAGTTTATGATCTATTAGTATACCCAATACTTTTTCACATGTGCTGTTGCTTAGCCCTATTCTTCCCATTCTGTATGTGCTTTTTTAATTTGTATTGCCCAGATGTAGTACTTTGCATTTTTCCTTGTTAAAAACCATTCTGTTAGTTGCTGCCCACTGCTCCAGTTCATTTCAATATTGAAATGAAGTTATGAAATGAAATTGATATTGAAGTTCAATATTCAAAAAGGGCTCTAAAAGTGAACCTGGAAATTGTAGGCCAGTAAGTCTAACCTCTATTGTTGGTAAAATATTTGAAGGGTTTCTGAGGGATGTTATTCTGGATTATCTTAATGAGAATAACTGTTTAACTCCATATCAGCATGGGTTTATGAGAAATCGCTCCTGTCAAACCAATCTAATCAGTTTTTATGAAGAGGTAAGCTATAGACTGGACCACGGTGAGTCATTGGACGTGGTATATCTCGATTTTTCCAAAGCGTTTGATACCGTGCCGCACAAGAGGTTGGTACACAAAATGAGAATGCTTGGTCTGGGGGAAAATGTGTGTAAATGGGTTAGTAACTGGCTTAGTGATAGAAAGCAGAGGGTGGTTATAAATGGTATAGTCTCTAACTGGGTCGCTGTGACCAGTGGGGTACCGCAGGGGTCAGTATTGGGACCTGTTCTCTTCAACATATTCATTAATGATCTGGTAGAAGGTTTACACAGTAAAATATCGATATTTGCAGATGATACAAAACTATGTAAAGCAGTTAATACAAGAGAAGATAGTATTCTGCTACAGATGGATCTGGATAAGTTGGAAACTTGGGCTGAAAGGTGGCAGATGAGGTTTAACAATGATAAATGTAAGGTTATACACATGGGAAGAGGGAATCAATATCACCATTACACACTGAACGGGAAACCACTGGGTAAATCTGACAGGGAGAAGGACTTGGGGATCCTAGTTAATGATAAACTTACCTGGAGCAGCCAGTGCCAGGCAGCAGCTGCCAAGGCAAACAGGATCATGGGGTGCATTAAAAGAGGTCTGGATACACATGATGAGAGCATTATACTGCCTCTGTACAAATCCCTAGTTAGACCGCACATGGAGTACTGTGTCCAGTTTTGGGCACCGGTGCTCAGGAAGGATATAATGGAACTAGAGAGAGTACAAAGGAGGGCAACAAAATTAATAAAGGGGATGGGAGAACTACAATACCCAGATAGATTAGCGAAATTAGGATTATTTAGTCTAGAAAAAAGACGACTGAGGGGCGATCTAATAACCATGTATAAGTATATAAGGGGACAATACAAATATCTCGCTGAGGATCTGTTTATACCAAGGAAGGTGACTGGCACAAGGGGGCATTCTTTGCGTCTGGAGGAGAGAAGGTTTTTCCACCAACATAGAAGAGGATTCTTTACTGTTAGGGCAGTGAGAATCTGGAATTGCTTGCCTGAGGAGGTGGTGATGGCGAACTCAGTCGAGGGGTTCAAGAGAGGCCTGGATGTCTTCCTGGAGCAGAACAATATTGTATCAAACAATTATTAGGTTCTGTAGAAGGACGTAGATCTGGGTATTTATTATGATGGAATATAGGCTGAACTGGATGGACAAATGTCTTTTTTCGGCCTTACTAACTATGTTACTATGTTACTATGTTACTATTTATATCTTTTTGAATCCTCTCTCTTCTCTAGTATTAGCTATCCCTCCTAGCTTTGTGTCATCAGCAAACTAAATCAGTGTACCCTCAATTCCTTCATCTAAATAATTGATAAAAATGTTGAGCAATACAGGGCCCAGGACAGAACCCTGTGGTACCCCACTTGAGACATTCTTCCAACTGGATGTACAGCCATTTTGACCACTCTTTGGGTCCGATCACTAAGCCAGTTATGAATCCACCTAACAGTTGCCTTGTCCATTCCATACTTAGTCATTTTTTCAATAAAGATGGTGTGAGATACTTTGTCAAATGCTTTGCTGAAGTCAAGATATACTATATGTACAGCATTTCCCTGATCCGACCAGTCAGTGATTCTGTCATAGTAGGAAATTAAGTTAGTCGGACATGACTTATTAGTTTAAAACCCATGCTGACTCTGGTTAATCACTTTATTCTTATCCAGGTACTTACATTCATGTTGTTTAATAATTTGTTCAAAGATCTTTCCTGGTATAGAAGTCAGACTCACCAGCCTATAGTTCCCTGGGTCCACCTTCTTCCCCTTTTATAAGATAGGAACAAAATTTGCTCTTCTCTAGTCTTCGGGGACTTCTCCTGTTCTCCAAGAATTTTCAAAGATTATGGAGAGTGGTTCAAAAATTTCTTCTGCAATCTCCTTCTGTACTCTGGGGTGTAATTCATCTGGACCTGGAGACTTGAATTAATTTTTGTTAGTTAAGTGTTTCCTCACTATCTTTCTGTTTATAGATATCCTGGATTCTTCTATTCCTTTAACAGGACAGTGAAGATCAGTTGATGTTACAATTCCTTTCTAAGAGAAAACAGATGCAAAATAGGAATTTAAAAGTTCAGCCTTCTGAACATCCTTTCTTACCATTTCATCATTTTCATTCTGTAAAATTCCTATAGCATCTTTGACTTTTCTTTTACTTTTGGCATATCCCCAAAATCTTTTTTTATTGCTTTTGACGTCTCTTGCAAGCCTTAATTCATTGTCAGCTTTAGTTAATCTGATTTGTGCCCTGCAGGTTCTGCAGACAGTGTTAGGGGTAGAGTTCCCGCTTCTGCACAGGGGGAATCTCGGGCCGCTTCTGCTGCGGTCTCCCATTCCTCTCCTGCCGCAGGTAAACCTGCTCAGCAGAGACGACGGTCCTTGCGTCTGGCTCAGTCTCACTCTGTGCTTAGGCTTGCTCTTGCTTCTCCAGCTTTTGCCATTAAAGCCAGTGCTGGGCAGCAGCGACTGGACGCTTTTGAGACTAAGTCCTGCTTTTTCCCTTCTGAGCATGCCCAGGGTGATATCTCCCGTTGGAGATCGAGGGTCACATGCTCAGATGCTGCAGTGGTTCCCATTGGTCCTCCTGGCAGGTCCTGAAAGTGCTGCAGCTATATAAGCTTCGCATGACCGCACGGCCATGCGCTAGTGTAAAATTGTATACGTGTGTTTGTTGTGAGTGAAAGTCGTTCATTAAATACCCCTACCCTATTGTATGACTGTTCGCGTATGGTGTATGGCTGCTATCTAGCGCCCGACTAACCACTCAACGTGTCACACATGTATCAGCGTCTATTGCTGTGACCGCCAGTGCGGCGCCACGCGCCAGTAGTGCGCCTCCTGACCCACGTCTGGGTTCTTAGTAGTGTCTGCCAGCTTGGCACAGTTCGCACTTCGGTGCTCTAATTATTACTGTTACCTAACACACCCAGTTGCAGTGTTGAGTGCTAGTAGTCTGATCAGACTTCAATCCTGAGTCTTGGGGTTGAGTTCGCTGACTCCTTGCTTGCACTCCTAGGTGTGGTATTGCGGACCAGTGGCTTAACTGGGTTCGCTTCCACCGCCATATTACGCTGCCATTTACTAGCAGCAGGTTTTCACCTGCACGGTGGACCCCGGACTGCGAACGCATCTATTAATATTACATCTTATTCTCGGTGCGTTCCGCCAGTCACAACAGAACACTAGCGCCAGGGTCTGGCTAGTAAATGGCGGACGATCAGCGTTTACAGCGGTACATCCAGCAGCTGGAGGGAAGGTTGGCGGCTCTAGAGCGTTCAACCTCAGCTGTGGATGTCACTGCTGTCGCTGTTCAGGCTGCAAGTGTAGCCGCAGCCAGTTTGTCCGCTGCCACCCCTGCTCCGACTTTATCCCGTCTCCCGCTTCCTGACAAGTTTGCTGGCGACAGTAAACAATGTCGCGGATTCGTGAGCCAGTGCTCCATACACCTTGAGCTCCTGGCGTCACGTTTCCCTACGGAACGGGCGAAAGTGGGATTTATTCTATCACTCTTGTCAGGCAGGGCATTGGAGTGGGCAACGCCACTTTGGGAGCGAGATGATCGTGTGGTACAGAGTGCTCCTCTCTTCCTGGACACTCTGAAGCAGGTCTTTTTAGGACCTCGTGTTACCCACGATACCGCGCTCCAGTTATTGTCTATTACTCAGGGCTCGTCCGTGGTCAGCCAGTTTGCCATCCAGTTCCGGACTCTAGCTTCTGAGTTAGAGTGGCCAGACAAAGTTCTTATTCCGGTGTTCTGGAGGGGACTGGCAGACCATGTGAAGGACGCCTTGGCCACCAGGGAGATACCCGCCACACTGTAAGAACTTATTTCTGTATCTACCCGCATCGACCTCCGTTTTCACGAGCGGAGGTTAGAGCGGACCCAGTGTAGGCAGAGGTTTTGGCTGGCTCCCACCTTCGCCAGACCTCTTGAATCTCCTGTCTTGGCGTCCGACTCCCATGAGGCCATGGAGGTTTCTCGAGTGGAACCTAAGTCTCAGGCCGCTCGAGTACCCGTGGTTTGTAAAAACTGTCATCAATTAGGACATTACGCCAATAAATGTCCGCGGCAGTCGGGAAACGATCGCGTCTAGTAACCATTGGGGGAGGTTCACTAGACACAACTGCATTTTCCTCCAAACTGTCCTTTCAAGGGACAATCCTGTTAGGCTCCTCCACTCTAACAGTCGAGCTTTGTGTGGATTCAGGAGCAGAGGGAAACTTCATGTCCTCTGCTTTTGCTCTGCGCCACGCTATACCACTAGTCATGCTCGCCAAACCTGTAACAGTTAGAGTTGTGAATGGGGCGACACTTCCACTGCAAATCACACACCAGACAGTTCCATTCTCGCTGTCCATGTCCCCTTCCCACCAGGAGATTATTTCCCTTCTTGTTCTTCCCGAGGGAATGGATGAGATTTTGGTGGGAATACCCTGGCTCCGTTTCCACTCCCCACATATTGAGTGGTCCTCAGGGAGAATATTGGGTTGGAGTAAGTCGTGTATGGGCAGGTGTGTGAGTGAGTGTGTACAGGTTTCTACTACCAAGGTACCCGCAGACCTTTCTTCTCTTCCCAAGTGCTATTGGTGCTATGCTGACGTATTCTCTAAAAAGGCTGCTGAGACTCTACCGCCTCATCGCCCCTACGACTGTCCTATTGACCTCTTGCCAGGAGCTGAACCTCCTCGGGGAAGGGTATATCCCCTCTCTCTCCCAGAGACGGAGGCTATGTCTCAATACATTCAGGAGAATTTGGCAAGAGGGTTGATTAGGAAGTCAGTGTCTCCTGCAGGGGCGGAATTCTTCTTCGTACAGAAGAAGAACGGGGAATTACGTCCTTGCATCGATTACAGGGGTCTTAACGCTATTACCATTAAAATTAAGTACCCGTTGCCCCAGATATCTGAGCTCTTTGACAGGCTAAGGGGAGCAAATGTTTTCACCAAACTAGATCTGCGGGGTGCCTACAACCTAATTCGCATCCGTGAGGGGGAAGAATGGAAAACGGCTTTTAATACCAGGGATAGGCACTATGAGAATCTGGTGATGCCCTTCGGGCTCTGTAATGCCCCAGCTGTTTTTCAGGACTTTGTCAACGATATCTTCCGGGATATGCTTTCCACCTCGGTAGTAGTCTATCTGGATGATATCCTCATCTTCTCTCCAGATATTGACTCCCACCGGAGAGATGTTGGCAGAGTCTTCGAACTCCTACGGGCGAATTCCCTTTATGCTAAGTTGGAGAAGTGTGTGTTTGAGCAGGAGTCCTTACCTTTCCTGGGCTATATCATCTCGGCCCAGGGATTGGCTATTGATCCTGCCAAACTACAGGCTGTGATGGACTGGCAGGAACCCCATTCTCTTAAAGCGGTGCAGCGCTTTATGGGGTTCATAAATTACTATTGCCAGTTCATCCCTCACTTCTCAACTTTGGTAGCTCCCTTGGTATCCCTCACCAAGAAGGGAGCGAATCCCAAATTGTGGTCGGAAGAGGTCTCCAAGGCCTTCACTTCTATAAAGTCCCATTTTGCTAGCGCTCCCATCTTACATTGTCCCGATGTGGATAAGCCATTCCTTATGGAGGTGGATGCCTCATCCGTTGGTGCTGGAGCAGTCCTCTATCAAAAGGATGCTCAAGGTCGGAAGCATCCATGCTTCTTCTTCTCAAAGACCTTCACACCAGCGGAGAGAAATTACTCCATCGGGGACAGGGAGTTGCTAGCAATGAAGTTGGCCTTTTCGGAGTGGAGACATCTTTTGGAAGGTGCTCGGTTTCCCTTCCAAGTCTTCACGGACCACAAAAATTTGGTCTATTTGCGTACAGCCCAGCGGCTGAATTCTCGTCAGGCTAGATGGTCCTTGTTTTTCTCTCGGTTCCACTTCACTCTCCATTATCTCGCCGGGGAGAAGAACATTCGTGCAGACGCTCTCTCTCGCTCCCTTGTGTCAACTGAGGAGGAGGAAGAGGAGCCTCGGCTTATTGTCCCTTCAGAGAGTCTGAGAACCGTAGCTCCGGTTTCGCTAGAGTCTGTGCCTCCGGGCAAGACTTTTGTTCCCATCAATTTGTGACCGGAGGTTCTCTCTTGGGCTCATTCGTCCAGAGTGGGTGGACACTTTGGGGCAAAGAGGACATCTAAGTTGCTGGCGAGAATGTACTGGTGGCCGCATATGGTTCGTGATGTCGGAGACTATGTTCGGGCATGTGTCTCCTGTGCCAAAAATAAGTCTCCTCGTCAACGGCCAGCTGGATTGTTATATCCTCTGCCGGTGGCAGACAGGCCCTGGGAGATGGTCGGGATGGACTTTGTGGTGGGTTTGCCCAAGTCACGTGGCTGTACTGTCATTTGGGTAATCACCGACCATTTTTCTAAAATGGTGCATTTGGTGCCGCTTCCTTGGCTACCTTCTGCATGGGTCTTGGCAGCGTTGTTTATTAAACATGTCTTCCGCCTTCACGGTATGCCGGACAAAATTGTCAGTGATCGAGGTCCTCAGTTTGCGTCTCGGTTCTGGAGAGAGCTTTGTCATCTTCTCAGTATTGAGTTAAATCTCTCTTCTGCCTATCATCCCGAGACGAATGGGTTGGTGGAGAGAGCCAACCAGACCTTGGCCACATATCTGCGACTTTTTGTTTCTGCCAGGCAGGATGACTGGGCATCTTTGTTACCATGGGCAGAGTTCGCCCTTAACAACGCTGTAGCCGATTCCACCGGTCAGACTCCTTTCATCCTTAATTACGGCCAGCATCCGCGGGTTCCAGTGCCTATGCCCGTGTCTTCTGCTGACTCCAGGGTGGCAGACTGGGTGGTGGAGGCACGAGACATTTGGGACCGCACTCAGGATGCCATCCGGGCCTCCAAGGAGAGAATGAGGTCCTCTGCCGATGAACATCGGTGCCCTGCTCCGACCTTTGCTCCAGGTGACTTAGTGTGGCTCTCCGCTCGTAACATCAGGCTGCATGTTGAGTCCACTAAGTTTGCTCCTCGCTACTTGGGTCCCTTCAAGGTCCTCGAACAGGTTAATCCTGTGGTTTACCGTCTAGCCCTTCCTCCACGCCTAGGTATCACTGACACCTTTCATGTGTCCCTCCTTAAGCCCGTGTACATGTCCCGGTTTTCTGAGTCATCTACCGGGACGTCGGGTTCGTCTACGGACGATTACGAGGTGAACGCTATTTTGGGGTGCAAGGTGGTTCGTGGCAGAAAATTTTATTTGGTAGACTGGAGGGGTTACGGCCCTGAGGATAGATCCTGGGAGCCTGCTGAGCACATTCGGGGTCGGCAGCTCATTGCTGCCTTCGAACGTAGCGAGGAACAAGGAAGGGGGGGCCCTAGGAGGGGGGGTAATGTTAGGGGTCGAGTTCCCGCTTCTGCACAGGGGGAATCTCGGGCCGCTTCTGCTGCGGTCTCCCATTCCTCTCCTGCCGCAGGTAAACCTGCTCAGCAGAGACGACGGTCCTTGCATCTGGCTCAGTCTCACTCTGTGCTTAGGCTTGCTCTTGCTTCTCCAGCTTTTGCCATTAAAGCCAGTGCTGGGCAGCAGCGACTGGACGCTTTTGAGACTAAGTCCTGCTTTTTCCCTTCTGAGCATGCCCAGGGTGAGATCTCCCGTTGGAGATCGAGGGTCACATGCTCAGATGCTGCAGTGGTTCCCATTGGTCCTCCTGGCAGGTCCTGAAAGTACTGCAGCTATATAAGCTTCGCATGACCGCACGGCCATGCGCTAGTGTACAATTGTAAATGTGGCACCCCTAGGGGTATTTGCCACAAAAATAGTTACTGACAGTAAATGCAAATACTAAAATAGCAAGACTGCACTACCACCTCCGGCCAGAAGGGGGAGCTCCAGAGACTCCCCTTGATCCATTCTGGTCTGAGAGAAGAACTGGCAGTTGGGCTAAGGAGCTGAAAGTGAGAGGTCATACAGCTGAATTTCTAACAGCCCTATGACGGTTTCCAGGCCCAAATCACCGGCCTGAGGAGAAGAGGGATAGAGAAAAAGGACATTGTGAGAACCGGGTAGCATTAATCACTACCCAGAACAGGCGCAAAGACGGATACCGGATCCGTGACTGTATTCATTACATATAATACAGCAACCGGAAAAACGTGAGGTGATATCAGCTTCACTAGGGTCGGACGCAGCAACAGACACAGAGTTCAGCGGTACTCCCGGAGAGGGTAAGCCGATAAAAGGACTCGGGTTGCCCGTCGAACCAGGACCCGGAGGGGACAGATTGGGCCGGCAGCCAGTTCACATACAGCAGCAGGGCCACACAGATATTGCATACAATAAGAGGCGAAGACCCCGGCAGGGTCAAAGTAACTCAGAGTTCCCATACAGACTCCGGTGACAGGACTGGTTGTAAATCCTTTTTTGTTAAAGTAAACTGGTTAAACGTTTCAGTGCCTCAGTCTTTCATTTGGACAATAGCCATCTATCCAGGATTGGGATCATCACCGCTGGGAGAACCTGCTGCTGATCAAGTAAGTGCCTGTTCCCTCACGATACCCTTTACACTGTGCATTGCCTGAGGCCACAGCACCGGGTCAAGCCACCCGTGACACCCCCCTCAAGAGACAGACCCCATTGGTCCGGTGCTGGGTACCCCGGTCTCTTGGGCGTCACATATACGTGTGTTTGTTGTGAGTGAAAGTTGTTCATTAAATACCCCTACCCTATTGTATGACTGTTCGCGTATGGTGTATGGCTGCTATCTAGCGCCCGACTAACCACTCAACGTGTCACACACGTATCAGCGTCTATTGCTGTGACCGCCAGTGCGGCGCCACGCGCTAGTAGTGCACCTCCTGACCCACGTCTGGGTTCTTAGTGGTGTCTGCCAGCTCGGCACAGTTCGCACTTCGGTGCTCTAATTATTACTGTTACCTAACACACCCAGTTGCGGTGTTGAGTGCTAGTAGTCTGATCGGACTTCAATCCTGAGTCTTGGGGTTGAGTTCGCTGACTCCTTGCTTGCACTCCTAGGTGCGGTATTGCGAACCAGTGGCTTAACTGGGTTCGCTTCCACCGCCATATTACGCTGCCATTTACTAGCAGCAGGTTTTCACCTGCACGGTGGACCCCGGACTGCGAACGCATCTATTAATATTACATCTTATTCTCGGTGCGTTCCGCCAGTCACAACAGACAGCATTATATTCTTCCTTAGATATGCCTCCCTCTCTCCATTTCATAAACATTTCTTTCGTCCTATTTAGCATGTGTTTAAGTTCTGTGTTTAACCATCCTGGTTTCCTTAAATGCTTTGTATTCTTCCCTCTTTTTGGAATTGCTAACGATTGTGCTTTGAGAATCTCATTTTTCAAGATTTCCCATCCTTCCTGGACATTTTGTCCTTAAGCATATCTGTTGTGAATTCCGCTCTTGGGCTCCCTCCGGTGGTTGTAAGTGGCACTTTTGTGAGTTCTGCTCTTGGGCTCCCTCTTGTGGTTTCAAGTGGTATGGCTGCTCCTTGGAGTTAGCTGTCATCAGCTGCCTCCACTTATCATCTCTTCTGCTCGGCTATTTAGGCCTGGCTGTTCCTTCAGCCAGTGCCACTTGTAAATGGTTCCTGGTTGGATTCACATCTCTTTGGATTTCCCTGTTATCCTGACCAGTTCAGCAAAGCTAAGTTTTTGCTTGCGCTTTTCTGTTCACAGATTGTGGACTTATCCGTTCAGTGCTTTCTGTGTTTGTCCAGCGTTATCAGTATGAATTAATTCTGTCTTGCTGGAAGCTCTGGGAAGTAGATTTGCCCTCCACACCTCTAGTCAGTTGTGGAGATTTTTTTGTAAACTCTGCGTGGATTTTTGTAGTGTTTTATACTGACCGCACAGTATTCCATCCTGTCCTATCTATCAAGCTAGACTGGCCTCCTGTGCTCATCCTGGTTTCATTCTGTGTATGTCTTTTTCCTCTCCACTCACAGTCATTATTTGTGGGGGGCTAATCTATCCTTTGGGGATTTTCTCTGAGGCAAGATAGTTTTCCTGTTTCTGTCTTTAGGGGTAGTTAGCTCTTAGGCTGTGACGAGATGCCTAGGGAGAGTTAGGAGCATTCCACGGCTACTTCTAGTGTTGTGTTGAGCTTAGGGACTGCGGTCAGTACAGTTACCACTTCCTTCAGAGCTCGTTCCATGTTGCTCCTAGACCACCGCATCATAACAGTACAAGTGGCCAAAAATGAATTAAATGCATCTCAAAAGAAGGAAAAGAAAGTTCTGAACCATTTTTTTTTCTGTGCTCTGGTTTGTCTTTTTTTTCCTCTTGATATCTGGGTGGTTCAGGATATATGCTTTGGCATGGATGTTCAAGGTTTGTTTTCTCGTGTGGATCAACTTGCTGCAAGAGTACAGAGTATCCAGGACTATGTTGTCCAGACTCCGGCTTTAGAGCCTAGAATTCCTACTCCTGATTTGTTTTTTGGGGACAGATCCAAGTTTTTGAACTTTAAAAATAACTGCAGATTGTTTTTTGCTTTGAAACCCCGTTCTTCTGGTGATCCCATTCAGCAAGTAAAAATCATCATATCCTTGCTGCATGGTGACCCTCAAGACTGGGCTTTTTCTCTTGAAACAGGGGATCCGGCATTATTGAATGTTGATGCATTTTTTCAAGCGCTCGGATTATTGTATGACGAACCTAATTCTGTGGATCATGCAGAAAAAACCCTGTTGGCCTTGTGTCAAGGTCAGGAAGCAGCAGAGTTATACTGCCAGAAATTTAGAAAATGGTCTGTGCTCACTAAATGGAATGAAGAGGCTCTGGCTGCTATTTTCAGAAAAGGTCTTTCTGAAGCCCTTAAAGATGTTATGGTGGAACATGCTTTGCAAAAAAGAAAAAAAAAGAGCATGAACCGCACATCCCAAAATCATACGTTGATCTAAAGCCGCTAGGCAAAAATTAATATAACTGAATATGAGGTTTTCAGTTTAACATTCTGATCAGACTGTATGAAGCCCACTGCCACTTCACGGCAAACCTCGTAGTGGGTCCTATCGCCCTAACGGAGCGGAGCCGTGCGGCGCCCACCGCCACAGCGGCCATGCACCAGCAGGGCGGACGGCCTGTTGCCCCACAGCACCCATGCTGCGAGACTGAGCCCCCATGACTCCAGACCGCGCCGCCCCACCAGCACAAAGCCACAGCAACAATGGCCGCCACACAGCACCAACACCAAAATGAAAGGAGCACTTAAACTCACCTTCCTCCAGCTCTTCAGTGAGAGCCAAAATGGGCTAGACCCCTAACTTTGCAGTCTCCTGCTAATTAAAATCACCTGTGCCAAATGGGAGGAGTGCTGGTCCAAGAAGAAGACTAGAACATGCTTTGCAAAAAAGAAAAAAAAAGAGCATGAACCGCACATCCCAAAATCATACGTTGATCTAAAGCCGCTAGGCAAAAATTAATATAACTGAATATGAGGTTTACAGTTTAACATTCTGATCAGACTGTATGAAGCCCACTGCCACTTCACGGCAAACCTCGTAGTGGGTCCTATCGCCCTAACGGAGCGGAGCCGTGCGGCGCCCACCGCCACAGCGGCCATGCACCAGCAGGGCGGACGGCCTGTTGCCCCACAGCACCCATGCTGCGAGACTGAGCCCCCATGACTCCAGACCGCGCTGCCCCACCAGCACAAAGCCACAGCAACAATGGCCGCCACACAGCACCAACACCAAAATGAAAGGAGCACTTAAACTCACCTTCCTCCAGCTCTTCAGTGAGAGCCAAAATGGGCTAGACCCCTAACTTTGCAGTCTCCTGCTAATTAAAATCACCTGTGCCAAATGGGAGGAGTGCTGGTCCAAGAAGAAGACTAGAACATGCTTTGCAAAAAAGAAAAAAAGAAAAAGAGCATGAACCGCACATCCCAAAATCATACGTTGATCTAAATCCGCTAGGCAAAAATTAATATAACTGAATATGAGGTTTTCAGTTTAACATTCTGATCAGACTGTATGAAGCCCACTGCCACTTCACGGCAAACCTCGTAGTGGGTCCTATCGCCCTAACGGAGCGGAGCCGTGCGGCGCCCACCGCCATAGCGGCCATGCACCAGCAGGGCGGACGGCCTGTTGCCCCACAGCACCCATGCTGCGAGACTGAGCCCCCATGACTCCAGACCGCGCCGCCCCACCAGCACAAAGCCACAGCAACAATGGCCGCCACCCAGCACCAACACCAAAATGAAAGGAGCACTTAAACTCACCTTCCTCCAGCTCTTCAGTGAGAGCCAAAATGGGCTAGACCCCTAACTTTGCAGTCTCCTGCTAATTAAAATCACCTGTGCCAAATGGGAGGAGTGCTGGTCCAAGAAGAAGACTAGAACATGCTTTGCAAAAAAGAAAAAAAAAGAAAGAGCATGAACCGCACATCCCAAAATCATACGTTGATCTAAAGCCGCTAGGCAAAAATTAATATAACTGAATATGAGGTTTTCAGTTTAACATTCTGATCAGACTGTATGAAGCCCACTGCCACTTCACGGCAAACCTCGTAGTGGGTCCTATCGCCCTAACGGAGCGGAGCCGTGCGGCGCCCACCGCCACAGCGGCCATGCACCAGCAGGGCGGACGGCCTGTTGCCCCACAGCACCCATGCTGCGAGACTGAGCCCCCATGACTCCAGACCGCGCCGCCCCACCAGCACAAAGCCACAGCAACAATGGCCGCCACACAGCACCAACACCAAAATGAAAGGAACACTTAAAATCACCTTCCTCCAGCTCGTCAGTGAGAGCCAAAATGGGCTAGACCCCTAACTTTGCAGTCTCCTGCTAATTAAAATCACCTGTGCCAAATGGGAGGAGTGCTGGTCCAAGAAGAAGACTAGAACATGCATCCTTTCATTTTGGTGTTGGTGCTGTGTGGCGGCCATTGTTGCTGTGGCTGTCTTGGGGACTCAGTCTTGCAGCATGGGTGCTGTGGGGCAACAGGCCGTCCGCCCTGCTGGTGCATGGCCGCTGTGGCGGTGGGCGCCGCGCGGCTCCGCTCCGTTAGGGCGATAGGACCCACTACGAGGTTTGCCGTGAAGGGGCAGTGGGCTTCATACAGTCTGATCAGAATGTTAAACTGAAAACCTCATATTCAGTTATATTAATTTTTGCCTAGCGGCTTTAGATCAACGTATGATTTTGGGATGTGCGGTTCATGCTCTTTTTTTTTTTCTTTTTTGCAAAGCATGTTCTAGTCTTCTTCTTGGACCAGCACTCCTCCCATTTGGCTCAGGTGATTTTAATTAGCAGGAGACTGCAAAGTAAGGGGTCTAACCCATTTTGGCTCTCACTGAAGAGCTGGAGGAAGGTGAGTTTAAGTGCTCCTTTCATTTTGGTGTTGGTGCTGTGTGGCGGCCATTGTTGCTGTGGCTGTGTGCTGGTGGGGCGGCGTGGTCTGGAGTCTTGGGGACTCAGTCTTGCAGCATGGGTGCTGTGGGGCAACAGGCCATCCGCCCTGCTGGTGCATGGCCGCTGTGGCGGTGGGCGCCGCGCGGCTCCGCTCCGTTAGGGCGATAGGACCCACTACGAGGTTTGCCGTGAAGGGGCAGTGGGCTTCATACAGTCTGATCAGAATGTTAAACTGAAAACCTCATATTCAGTTATATTAATTTTTGCCTAGCGGCTTTAGATCAACGTATGATTTTGGGATGTGCGGTTCATGCTCTTTTTTTTTTTTCTTTTTTGCAAAGGATGTTATGGTGGGCTTTCCTACGCCTGCCGGTTTGAGCGAATCTATGTCTCTAGCCATTCAGAGCGATCGGCGTCTGCGCGAGTGCAAAGCTGTGCACCATATGGCAGTATCCTCTGAGCAGAGTCCAGAACCTATGCAATGTGATAGGATTTTGAATAGAACAGAGCGGCAGGAATTCAGACGTCAGAATAGGCTGTTTTTTTACTGTGGTGATTCTGCTCATGTTATCTCTGATTGCCCTAAGAGCACTAAGAGAGTCGCTAGGTCTGTTACCATTAGTACTATACAGCCTAAATTTCTCTTATCTGTGACCCTGATTTGCTCATTGTCGTCCTTTTCTGTCATGGCATTTGTGGATTCAGGCGCTGCCCTGAACTTAATGGACTTAGAATTCGCCAGGCGCTGTGGTTTTTCCTTGCAGCCTTTGCAGAGCCCTATTCCTTTGAGGGGTATTGATGCTACACCCTTGGCCAAGGATAAACCTCAGTACTGGACACAGATGACTATGTACATGGCTCCAGCACATCAGGAAGATTGCCGTTTTCTGGTGTTGCATAACCTGCATGATGTTGTTGTACTGGGTTTTCCATGGTTATAGGAACATAATCCGGTGCTGGATTGGAAAACTATGTCGGTGACTAGTTGGGGTTGTCAAGGGGTACATAGTGACGTTCCTTTGATGTCAATTTCCTCTTCCCCCTCTTCTGAGGTCCCTGAGTTTTTGTCGGATTTCCAGGATGTATTTGATGAGCCCAAGTCCAGTTCCCTTCCTCCGCACAGGGACTGTGATTGTGCTATTAACTTGATTCCTGGCTGCAAGTTCCCTAAGGGCCGACTTTTCAATCTGTCTGTGCCAGAGCATGCCGCCATGCGGAGTTATGTTAAGGAGTCTTTGGAGAAGGGGCATATTCGGCCCTCTTCGTCACCATTGGGAGTGGGTTTCTTTTTTGTTGCTAAGAAGGATGGCTCCTTGAGACCCTGTATTGATTATCGTCGTCTTAATAAGATCACGGTCAAATTTCAATACCCCTTGCCTTTGCTTACTGATTTGTTTGCTCAGATTAAGGGGGCTTGTTGGTTTACTAAGATTGACCTCCGAGGGGCATATAATCTTGTTCGTATTAAACAGGGTGACGAATGGAAAACTGCATTTAATACGCCCGAAGGCCATTTTGAATATCTTGTGATGCCATTTGGGCTCTCTAATGCTCCATCTGTGTTCCAGTCTTTCATGCATGATATTTTCCGCAATTATCTTGATAAATTCATGGTCGTATATTTGGATGATATTTTGATTTTTTCCGATGATTGGGAGTTTCATGTGAAGCAGGTCAGGATGGTGTTCCAGATCCTTCGTGATAATGCTTTGTTTGTGAAGGGGTCTGAGTGCCTATTCGGAGTTCAGAAGGTCTCTTTTTTGGGTTTTATTTTTTCTCCCTCGTCTATAGAAATGGATCCTGTTAAGGTCCAAGCTATTCATGACTGAATCCAACCCACATCTGTGAAAGGCCTTCAAAAATTTTTGGGCTTTGCTAATTTCTATCGCCGTTTCATTGCCAACTTTTCCAGTGTGGTTAAGCCCCTTACTGATTTGACGAAGAAAGGCGCTGATGTGACGAATTGGTCCTCTGAGGCTGTTGAGGCCTTTCAGGAGCTTAAACGCCGATTTACTTCTGCCCCTGTGTTGCGTCAGCTGGATGTTTCTCTTCCTTTTCAGGTTGAGGTCGACGCTTCTGAGATTGGGGCAGGGGCCGTTTTGTCTCAGAGGGAGTCTGATGGTTCTTTGATGAAACCGTGTGCTTTTTTTCCAGAAAGTTTTCACCTGCGGAACGCAATTATGATGTCGGCAATCGGGAGTTGTTGGCTATGAAGTGGGCGTTTGAGGAGTGGCGACATTGGCTTGAGGGAGCTAAACACCGCGTTGTGGTCCTGACCGATCATAAGAATCTGATTTACCTCGAGTCGGCCAAGCGGCTGAATCCTAGACAGGCTCGATGGTAACTGTTTTTCTCCCGTTTTGATTTTGTGGTCTCGTATCTTCCGGGATCTAAGAATGTTAAGGCTGATGCCCTCTCTAGGAGTTTTTCGCCTGATTCTCCTGGAGTCCTTCAGCCGGTTGGCATTCTTAAGGAGGGGGTGATTCTTTCTGCTATCTCCCCTGATTTGCGGCGGGTGCTTCAGGAATTTCAGGCTGATAGGCCTGACCGCTGTCCAGTGGGGAAGCTGTTTGTTCCTGATAGATGGACAAGTAAGTTGATTTCTGAGGTTCATTGTTCAGTGTTAACTGGTCATCCTGGGATTTTTGGTACCAGAGATTTGGTTGCTAAGTCCTTTTGGTGGCCTTCCTTGTCGCGCGATGTGCGTGCTTTTGTGCAGTCCTGTGGGACTTGCGCCCGGGCCAAGCCTTGCTGTTCCCGCGCTAGTGGGTTGCTTTTGCCTTTGCCGGTCCCTGAGAGGCCCTGGACGCATATTTCCATGGATTTTATTTCGGATCTTCCTGTTTCCCAGAAGATGTCTGTTATCTGGGTTGTTTGTGTCCGGTTCTCTAAAATGGTCCATCTGGTACCTTTGCCTAAGTTGCCTTCCTCCTCAGATCTGGTTCCATTATTTTTTCAGCATGTGGTTCGTTTGCATGGCATTCCGGAGAATATTGTCTCTGACAGAGGTTCTCAGTTTGTCTCTAGATTTTGGCGGGCCTTTTGTGCTAGGATGGGCATTGATTTGTCTTTTTCTTCTGCGTTTCATCCTCAGACTAATGGCCAAACTGAGCGAACTAATCAGACCTTGGAGACCTATTTGAGATGCTTTGTGTCTGCTGATCAGGATGATTGGGTGTCTTTCTTGCCGTTGGCCGAGTTTGCCCTTAATAATCGGGCTAGTTCGGCTACTTTGGTTTCACCTTTCTTTTGTAATTTTGGTTTTCATCCTCGTTTTTCTTCTGGGCAGGTTGAGCCTTCTGATTGTCCTGGTGTTGATTCTGTGGTGGACAGGCTGCAGCAGATTTGGACTCATAAGGTGGACAATTTGATGTTGTCTCAGGAAAGGGCTCAACGTTTTGCTAACCGCCGTCGGTGTGTTGGTCCCCGGCTTCGTGTGGGGGATTTGGTTTGGTTGTCTTCTCGTCATGTTCCTATGAAGGTTTCTTCCCCTAAGTTTAAGCCTCGGTTTATTGGTCCTTATAAAATTTCTGAAATTATTAATTCGGTGTCTTTTTGTTTGGCTCTTCCAGCCTCTTTTGCCATTCATAATGTTTTCCATAGATCTTTGTTGCGGAGATATGTGGTGCCCGTTGTTCCCTCTGTTGACCCTCCTGCCCCGGTGTTGGTTGAGGGAGAGTTGGAATATGAGGTTGAGAAGATTTTGGATTCTCGTTTTTCGAGGTGGAGGCTTCAGTATCTTGTCAAGTGGAAGGGTTATGGTCAGGAGGATAATTCTTGGGTTGTTGCCTCCGATGTCCATGCCACCGATTTGGTTTGTGCTTTTCATTTGGCTCGTCCTGATCGCCCTGGGGGCTCTGGTGAGGGTTCGGTGACCCTCCTCAAGGGGGGGTACTGTTGTGAATTCCGCTCTTGGGCTCCCTCCGGTGGTTGTAAGTGGCACTTTTGTGAGTTCTGCTCTTGGGCTCCCTCTTGTGGTTTCAAGTGGTATGGCTGCTCCTTGGAGTTAGCTGTCTTCAGTTGCCTCCACTTATCGTCTCTTCTGCTCAGCTATTTAGGCCTGGCTGTTCCTTCAGCCAGTGCCACTTGTAAATGGTTCCTGGTTGGATTCACATCTCTTTGGATTTCCCTGTTATCCTGACCAGTTCAGCAAAGCTAAGTTTTTGCTTGCGCTTTTCTGTTCACAGATTGTGGACTTATCCGTTCAGTGCTTTCTGTGTTTGTCCAGCGTTATCAGTATGAATTAATTCTGTCTTGCTGGAAGCTCTGGGAAGCAGATTTGCCCTCCACACCTTTAGTCAGGTGTGGAGATTTTTTTTGTAAACTCTGCGTGGATTTTTGTAGTGTTTTATACTGACCGCACAGTATTCCATCCTGTCCTATCTATCAAGCTAGACTGGCCTCCTGTGCTCATCCTGGTTTCATTCTGTGTATGTCTTTTTCCTCTCCACTCACAGTCATTATTTGTGGGGGGCTAATCTATACTTTGGGGATTTTCTCTGAGGCAAGATAGTTTTCCTGCTTCTGTCTTTAGGGGTAGTTAGCTCTTAGGCTGTGATGAGATGCCTAGGGAGAGTTAGGAGCATTCCACGGCTACTTCTAGTGTTGTGTTGAGCTTAGGGACTGCGGTCAGTACAGTTACCACTTCCTTCAGAGCTCGTTCCATGTTGCTCCTAGACCACCGCATCATAACACATATCCAGCCATTGGATCCCTCTGATTCTCTTTCTGAGTCCCTTAAAATTTGCCTTTCTGAAATCTAACCTTGAAGTCTGAGTCTTCACAGGTCTTCCTCCTCTAGTTATCCAAAATTCTAAAATAGCATGGTCGCTACCTCCTAGGGTCCCAGCTACTTTTACCTCCTGAAACATTTCCTCCCTGGTTATAAGGATTAGATCCAAGGTAGCAGATCCCCTTGTTTTCTCCCCTACATTTTGGAAGATAAAGTGGTCAGCAAGAGAGGATGTGAATTTGCTTGACCTGTTAGTTTTGCCTGAGAGAGATTCCCAACAAACGACTGGAAAATTGAAATCTCCCATGTCCACTATGTCATATTTTTTTGAGAACTTGGCCATTTGATGCATAAAGAGTTCATCCATATCTTCAGCTTGCACAGGCCGATTGTAGTAAATGCCTACAATGGTGTCCTTTCCATTGTTCTTTCCTTGTATTCTTACCCGAACAGTTTCCACAGAACTCCCAGTCTCTGAATCTTCAATCTCTGTGCTAACATACGCTTTTCTAACATACAATGCGACACCTCCTCCTCATTTATCAAGTCTGTTTCTTGCAAATAAGTTGTATCCTTCTAGTCTTGCATTCCAATCATGTGTATCATCCCACCAAGTTTCAGTGCATTCAATTTAATATGTATGATCAAGTACAAAGGGGTTGGGCTCAAGTCTGCAGTCTCTATGGGACTAGAAACTTATGAGTATTCACAGCGTGAAAACTGTGCGCTCTTAGGATTCTCCGGTGCCAGCGCCGGGAGCAGGCAGTCATGTGAGCACAAGTATGCTGTTTCTATACTTCCAGCCACATTACGACTAAACGTGTTCTGTGCGCATCAGAGAATACAGAGAGTACGCACACTGTACTGTGAGGTTTCACAAGTCACACTGAGTGACAGCAAACTTTTACCCCAAACTGCACAACCCTTTTACGTTTCATTTTAATGTTTGCATTTAACAAAACTCTAAGTCAGCGATTATTTGATAAGTCCTGGAAAATTTGAAAAAGCTAAAGCTAAAAGGTTGGATCTTTTTGAGAAACACAAAATCCTTAACAAAATCAAGTTTCTCAAATAATGTATTTGCCTTTAAAATATTTTTAGGGGTAACTTACGATGCACATACCCTGCATTAAAGGTCTTTAAAGTAGGCTAAAAATTATATTCATTCTAAAAACAATGATTCGCCTCTAAATACTTATTTATAGAGGCACAAGAGGCAATGCAGTATGACCATCAGATAAGTCATTTCTATGTAGTTCTATTATATAGCTTTACATAGACTGAAGTCCCAGTCAGTGAGACATCTAACTATATTGGTCCCTTTATGCAGAGGAATTACGGTATTTTAATCTATCATGGAGCAAAGTTTAATTTCTGACTTACATAGTACTTTCTCTCTCTGTCTTTTCTGGATTACCATTGTCACCTCTACACCATTCAGCACCCGGATCATTGGCCATATCACTAACCTTTACTATTGTTCTTTACTATTGAAACACACTCAACACTGGATCATGCATGGATATTCATAAATATTAAGTATTCCACTGGAAGATGGTGACCTGGATGACAAGGCCAAATATCTAATTGGTGGGATTAATGGGATATATTGCCATTAGACTGGGAATCCAGTGTAAAGCATATCCTATAATAAAAGTTGCAGTGGAAACCTAGATATCATTTGTACATCAATGTTCCATTAATGTGCATTAGTCTGCATACATAGTAACTACTAGGAATGTTCTTTGAGAGCAAAAAAATAGTTGTTTTTACATAAAAGTCAATTAGACAAAATAAAACAATTGTACTTTCCAGCCTGAGACATTAGTCTCTAGAAAGTCCATCAATTTATATTAGTGCTTTCATATCCTTAATGAAGTATTTGTAAGCCTACATATCTTCGATTAACAACTTGTGGGACTCGAAGCATCAAGTTAAATGAACTTAAAGAAATTAATATAATTAGATACAGCTCACTTCACAGAAACTGGAAACACTATATGGTCAGGCAAGTGACACATCCAACTTTTATCCATTACTAGAAATATGCAGATTAAGTTTACACTTTGAATTTCTTGATGTTGCAAACTGAGTAATGAAATAAGTAAATTATTATGTCCAACCTTGTAATGACTTGTAAATTGGTTTGCATACTGATGAGTTGGTTTGCTTATATTCATTAAGGCTGCTCAAGTATGCATCCTTGGAGTGTTTCTTTTAAAAAAAGTATGGCTCTGATTCTTAATTTTTTAAGTCCCTTTCCTTTTTTTGTGGCATAAGGTGCCATTTTCGGCTCCAAATTCTTCAAAATGGTGTATGAGACTCATGATATCAAAAACACAAAGTCACAAATAGTCTTTATTTCTGTCTTGAATTGTTACTTTTTGGCACTAACAGTTACACATTGTGCAAAATGGTGCAAAAATGTCATCAAAATAAGTGCAGTGGGGATACAGAACTGAAGTGGAGTTGTGCAAAATTTTTACAAAAGCATCTTGAATCACTAAACTCTGTCCATAGAGCAGAATAAAAGAAAAAACAAGCACATACAAACTAACCTTTAAAAAAAGCACAAATAGAGTAATGAATTGGGTAAAAAAAATCTTTACATAAAACTAGAGAAAAAACAGGAGCAAAAGGTGGTGATGAATCAGGGCCTAAAGGTACCTTCACACTCAGCGACGCTGCAGCGATACCGACAACGATGTCGATCGCTGCAGCGTCGCTGTTTGGTCGCTGGAGAGCTGTCACACAGACAGCTCTCCAGCGACCAACGATGCCGGTAACCAGGGTAAACATCGGGTTACTAAGCACAGAGCCGCGCTAAGTAACCCAATGTTTACCCTGGTTACCATCGTAAAATTCAAAAAAACAAACACTACATACTTACCTTCCGCTGTCTGTCCTCCGGCGCTGTGCTTTCCTGCACTGACTGTGAGCACAGCGGCTGGAAAGCAGAGCGGTGACGCTTTCCGGCTGGCCGGCGCTCACAGCAAGTGCAGGAAAGCACAGCGCCGGAGGACAGACAGCGGAAGGTAAGTATGTAGTGTTTGTTTTTTTTACTATTACGATGGTAACCAGGGTAAACACACGCCGATTCAGCGATGTCTGCAGGGAGTCCAGCAACGAAATAAAGTTCTGGACTTTCTGCAGCGACCAACGACATCACAGCAGGATCCTGATCGCTGCTGCCTGTCAAACTGAACGATATCGCTAGCCAGGACGCTGCAACGTCACGGATCGCTAGCGATATCGTTCAGTGTGACGGTACCTTAAGAGTATAGCTGAGTGTGTATGAATGGTAAGAGGGAAATGAGTCACTGGCAGCTTTTCTTTCTTGGGGGCTAAAGTATATTGAAATTTAGCCACGCCAATCTATTTATCTCCAAGCACTATCTGTCTATGCAGAGATGGGTGGCCCCCATATATTTTAGATTATCCCCTGGTTTTACCAAGATTATTGCCTTTAGTCATATGCCCAACCAAATAATGAAAGCCTACTCCATGGGGTTTAGACAATATGGAAAATTTATACAAATAAGTGCTTTGCTTTTGTGCTCAGTCATAAATATAATTAATTTATTAGACTTTACAGTCAATAAAAATGTACAACATGCATAAAAAAAGATTCATGTAGAGAAGAGTTACTGCTTGTACTATGTATACCTAGCAGTGACTCTAAAAAATGCTGTGCAATTACTTCTCCTCGTGAATACCATTGACCCATCAGTGCGTTGACTCCACAAGACATCTGAAGATCTGAAAATCCTGTAAACTATGAGGCGAGGCCATCCGGTATTAAACTAGTTTTCTCAAAATATCCAACATTGACAGATATACCGAGGAAAGTACACAGATTGAAAACTGAGGATTTTGAAGGTCAAATCAATGCCTTGATGTCTTTGTCATGTTCCTCAAACCAATAGTGAACCATTTTTGTGATGCGGCAGGGTCATTATCCTGCTGAAGAGGTTACTGCCCTTAGGGGATACTGTTATCATATACACAATCTATAACAAATTTAAAGGGAGTATGTCACCCCCAAAATTCAATTTAAACTAATTAAACAGTTCTATACACTGACAAGCAAAAGGGTAGCAATGTTTTAAACTTTTGACGTTCAGGCTCCATATCTCACCATCCACTACTTCTTCGAATGTGAGAATATCATCATTTTATAATTATCTTGGCTATCTCATACATAAATTTGACTTGCAACTATTCAGCCTATGATTTATTATGAAGATTCTTGTCATGTTACTGCATTGTTGCTGATTTGCTAATTTTTATAATTTTGTCAGTATTTTGTAAATCCACCTTTGACCTTCAACACTGCCCAAATCCTTCTGGGCATGCTCTTGATTCAGATTCAAACAGGTCTTGACCAAGATCTAATCCCAGGTCTCTTCTACAGGTTCCCAAAGTTGGTGCATAGTGGTTGACTCACTTGAGTATGCATACCGTTTTTTATTCAACTGTACCCACAAGTGTTTGATTGGGTTGAGATCTGGGGACTATGGGGCCCAATCCAACACCTCTACTTCATTGTTATTGAACCATTTCTTCGCCTTTCTCAATGTATCTTGGGATTTTATCCTACAGCAACGCTATGTCTTCCTTTTCATACACATAGTACTCGAGTGTATGAAGTATCTTGTCTTGTAAGATACTCACATACAGTTAGGTCCATATATATTTGGACAGAGACAACATTTTTGTAATTTTGGTTATAGACATTACCACAATGAATTTTAAACAAAACAATTCAGATGCAGTTGAAGTTCAGACTTTCAGCTTTCATTTGAGGGTATCCACATTAATCTTGGATGAAGGGTTTAGGAGTTTCAGCTCCTTAACACGTGCCACCCTGTTTTTCAAGGGACCAAAAGTAATTGGACAATTAATTCCAAGGCTATTTCATGGACAGGTGTGAGCAATCCCTTCGTTATGTCATTCTCAATTAAGCAGATAAAAGGCCTGGAGTTGATTTGAGGTGTGCTGCTTGCATTTGGAAGGTTTTGCTGTGAAGTAAACATGCTGTCAAAGGAGCTCTCCATGCAGGTGAAACAAGCCATCCTTAAGCTGCGAAAACAGAAAAAACCCATCCAAGAAATTGCTACAACATTAGGAGTGGCAAAATCTACAGTTTGGTACATCCTGAGAAAGGAAGAAAGCACTGGTGAACTCATCAATGCAAAAAGACCTGGGCGCCCACGGAAGACAACAGTGGTGGATGATTGCAGAATAATCCCCATGGTGAAGAGAAACACCTTCACAAAAGCCAACCAAGTGAACAACACTCTCCAGGAGGTAGGCGTATCAATATCCAAATCTATCTTAAAGAGAAGACTGCATGAACGTAAATACAGAGGGTTCACTGCACGTGCAAGCCACTCATAAGCGTCAAGAATAAAAAGGCTAGACTGGACTTTGCTAAAAAACATCTAAAAAAGCCAGCACAGTTCTGGAAGAACATTCTTTGGACAGATGAAACCAAGATCAACCTCTACCAGAATGATGGAAAGAGAAAAGTATGGCGAAGGCGTGGTACAGCTCATGATCCAAAGCATACCACATCATCTGTAAAACACGGCGGAGGCAGTGTGATGGTTTGGGCATGCATGGCTGCCAGTGGCACTGGGTCACTAGTGTTTATTGATGATGTGACACAGGACAGAAGCAGCTGAATTAATTCTGAGGTATTCAGAGACATACCGTGTGCTCAGATCCAGCCAAATGCAGCAAAACTGATTGTTCATCATTTTTTACTACAGATGGACAATAACCCAAAACATAAAACCAAAGCAACCCAGGAGTTTATTAAAGCAAAGAAATGGAATATTCTTGAATGGCCAAGTCAGTCACCTGATCTTAACCCAATTGAGCAGCATTTCACTTGTTAAAGACTAAACTTCTGACAGAAAGGCCCACAAACAAACAGCAACTGAAAACCACCGCAGTGAAGGCCTGACAGAGCATCAAAAAGGAGGAAACACAGCGTCTGGTGATGTCCATGAGTTCAAGACTTCAGGCAGTCATTGCCAACAAAGGGTTTTCAACCAAGTACTAAAAATGAACATTTTATTTAAAACTATTTAATCTGTCCTATTACTTTTGGTCCCTTTAAAAATAGGGTGGCACATGTTAAGAAGCTGAAACTCCTAAACTCTTCATACAATTTTAATGTAGATACCCTCAAATGAAAGCTGATAGTCTGAACTTCAACTGCATCTGAATTGTTTTTTTAAAAATTCATTGTGGCAATGTCTATAACCAAAATTAGAAAAATGTTGTCTCTGTCCAAATATATATGGACCTAACTGTATACTCAGCATTGAGACCATTATCAATCCTGGTCAAGTATCCAATGCCTTTGGCTGTAAAAGAACCCCATATCATCAGGCTTCCTCCACCAAACTTCACAGTTCCTTCAATTGCTTGATCCGTTAGCCCATTTTTTCATTGTTTCATTCAGACACATTTGCACCCATCAGAGCTTAGTCTATTGACTTTCACCTCATCACTCCAAATCACTAATTTCCAATCTTCTACTGTCCACCTTTCATACTTTTTTGCAAACTCGAGCCAACGCTTGCTATGACATATTGAAGTCGAGGCATCTTCACCTTTTTTGAGCTCCTATTCTAGACTTGTGCAACATATATAGCACGGTGCTTGCATGGATGCCTGTGATCTCACTATTAGGAAGCATACGAGCCACCTCTACTGCGGTGTTTGTTGCTTCAGAAGTGGTAGACCTTTTGATGAGCACTTGTTCACTCCGATATTAGCCTGGTCGTTCACCTCTTGGCTTTTGAATGGATGGACGGACTTCATTTCGTATTCTTCCTACTGTCATGGCACTCACATGAGGCAGTTTAGCAATTTTCGTGACAGAGAGAGCGCTATCGATGACCTAAATGATACTGCTTCCCTTTTCTTGTAAAATCTTCTTCATGGCTGCCCCTCGATTCGTACCAGTGACCTTTCACTTGAGAATCAACCTAATAACACACAGCTATTAGGGAATGTGAGAACAGGTTGTATTTTGTAGCATACAATAAGAAAAACATTATTCCACCACCAGTAGAAAAACACTAACAGTGCAGTGACATGACAAGAATCTGCATAACTAATCATATGCTAAATAGTTACCAGTCAAATTTATGTATAGATAGATGGCGAAAATAATTCTCTATAAAATTATTATAGCCTCACATTCGAAGCAGTAGAGGATGTTGAGATATGGAGCCTGAAAGTCAAAAGTTCAAAACATTGTTACCCTTTTGCTCATCAGTGTGACCTAGCCCCTATAAAAATCATATAAGATAAGCAGTATATATGCAATTGCTGCAATTACAATTAAAACACCTGTTATTCCATATGAAAATGAAGGAGTTTTGGTGCACCCTTGGTGTAGCCAAGAGATCAGTACACCATTACATCTCCTCAATACATCCAGAAGTGTAGCAAATGGCTTCAAAGAGGAGGAGAGGACATAGAGGACCAGTTATGTGCTCCTCTTGTCTATAGTGCATCATCCTTGACATTGAACTATTTTGTGATGTGCTGATGACAGGGGAATCACATAACCAATTCACTCCTTCTGTCTGAAGCCACCTGCAACGCTTCTGTGTTGATTGAGCAATGGGAGGCAATGATAAAAGTGGGGTCTGCCTCCATACTATATGCATGCGACTGACGCTTCAAAGTGAGTATGCATTCACAGTTCTGTGGTTAGGGTTCAGGCAGCACTCCCTCTGGCCAAACAAGCGCTGTCAATCAGAATCAGGGGAACTATGCAAATTGAGAGGGTGTAAAGGTGCACCAAGTTCTTACCCACACCATGGGTGCACCTAATCCCTCTAATATCCATGTAGAATGAAACAAGTTTCAAAAGTAATTACAGCAATGAAACACAGTTTATATTGCTTATATAAGGGGATTGGTCCCCTTTATAGCAGTTTTGTTCAAATTTCATTTGGGAGAGTGACCAACTCCCTTTGAGGTGGGTGGTATTAATCAATTTAATTTTCACATGAATGCCAGGGTCTAAAGACCATATGCCAGCTTGCATGTCTTCCCTTAGAGAATCTTGCTGCCATCTCTTTCCCCAGAACATTTCACACATGCTCAATGTCGAAGTTTTGATTTTCTATTGCCCATCATAAGTGCTTTTAGTACAGGAAAGGGTTCAGTATGGGCAATTTGACTGTTCTATAGTTATTCAACCTCATATGCAGCAAGCTGCTATGGACTGTGTGTATGCCAACTGTCTATAATAGCCAGTATTAATCTTCTCAGCAATTTATACCTCAGATCTTTTCTGGAATTGGACCAGATGGGATTATTTTAGCTCCTTTCCAACATAAATAAGCTCTCGGTGCCCATTACATTTTCAATAGTTCACCAGTTATCTTTCTTTGGGCTTTTGAAGGTTACTAACCACTAGATACTGAGAACACTCCAGTAGGATCTGCTGTATTTAAGATTTTCTGACTGTCATCTAGCTATCGCAACTAGGCTTATGAAAAATTCACTGAGATCTTTAGGCTTGCTCATTGTTCATGTTTCTAACCCATCAACTTCAAAAACTGACTGTTCATTTGCTGCCTGAAATATCCCATCCACAGTTGCCATTCTAACAAGATAATACCATCAACTTGTAATGGCTGATGGTGAACATTCCTGTTTTGCACACAGTAGGGTACACAATTTAGACTTAAGGTCCCATACACATTAGACTAATGTTTGCTTAGGCTATGTGCACACGTAAGAAAAGACGTACAGAATTTTCTGCACAAAATCCGCATCTCCTGGCGGAATCCGCAGCTGCGGTTTCTATGCGGTTTTAGTGCATTTTTTGTGCGGAATTGATGCGGATTTTGTGCAGTTTTTACCACTGCGGATTTCTATTAATGGAGGGGTGCAGAAACGCTGCAGAACTGCACAAAAGAAATGACATGCACTTCTTTGAAATCTGCAGCGTTTCTGCGCAGATTTTTCTGCACCATGTGCACAGCTTTTTTTTTCACATTGATTTACATTGCACTGTAAATCACAGTGCAGATCTGCAACGTTTCTTGGCAGAAAAAAACGCAGCAGATCTGCACTAAATCTGCACTAAATCTGCACCGTGTGCACACAGCCTAAGCCCACTGATATCGACTGGATTCGCTGGCAGTCTAATGTGTTTGGGTGCTGTAACATCTGCATGAGGCCACAGGCTCAAAAGGCTGCCTCAGACAGACTTGGCACAAGCCACTTCATCTGGCAGACTCCAAATAAATGCCAAATAACCTTTAACAACTGTACAGGGATCTGGTTTTACAATAGGACCCAGTGGAATGCAACCATGGAAGAACTTCTGTCCAGAGGTAGGGATGGTCGACAAGCAGAGTCAAAGCTGAGAGGTCGCGTCGAGGACAAAATCAGGATTCGTAAGAATAGTCAGAAACAAGCCGGGGTCAAAATAGAAATACACTAAATCAAACAGAAGCAGAAGACACACACCTAGCCCGGGAACTTCTAAGCTATATCTGGCAACTTCTAGCAGCAAGCTGGAAGCCTTAATAGGGTGTGATGCTCTCCACTTGGCTGATAATGTCAGCTGGACACACACACACCCATACTACCAGTCTGGATGGCACTACAGGTTCCAGACATTCTAACCTTAGTGGTTGGACAGAGAATGCCGTAAAGAGCTTCTGGTTCTGATATCTCTATCACCAGCACTGCCTGAAAAGTGAATATGGTGGCACCTGGTGACACAAGCAGAAGTCACAGGAGTAGGTACTGGTGGAGATGTGACAGGAGCCCCAGACAACTGATTGTCTATGGGGAAATGTCAATCAGGCAAGTATGATTTTGGATTTCCAATCATGATGTTCTCCTAGAGATAAGCCGGCCTGCTCAGGAGAGCAGGTCGAGATGGCTGCCAGTCGTACGATCAACTGAACCATTGTAAGTGCTGTCATGTATTGAAGAGCAGACCGATATGCCTGCCAGCTGTATGATCGGCTGAACCAGTGTTCGGCTGACAATCCTCTTCAGTGCTAAGGAAAAGCAACATATGCTACGAGGGCCCCAATTAGATGTTGACTGACTCACTTTATCTTTCCTTAATCCAACTGTTTAATAAATGTCAAATTGATTGGTTTAATACATTCACTAATGTTACTCATAAACATGTTATTGTTAAGAATCACAACTATTTCACTTTAAAAACTAAATGGTATCAATAAAAAAGTTCACCACCAAAAGCTTAAAATTTACTGTTACTAAACCTAAACCTTAGAGCAAGTTACATTCTAAATGTCCCTGTCTGCAACAATAATTGAAGAAAATCAACTCACCCTGCCCTGTAGAGAGCAGAACACTCAGTCCCAGTATAGTAATACAGACAAATGCATTTTGGCACTATACAACCAAGAAGAGGAGATGACAAAGCTTAGGGTTTTCGCACAGTGCCTCACTGAAACATGATAGAATGCAACGATGGTCACATGCTGTACATTCAGACATTATTGTTACGGACAACAACAAAACATAAATTTTTAACATCTCAATGCAAACATATGGGCATATATATAAATTTGGTGCCCCTTAGTTGCTGTAAGATGCTACAATATCTTGGGAACACTTTCACTAGATTTTTTAACTTGGCTGCCAGAATTCGTGGCCATTCACCAAAAGAGTTTTATTGAAGGCCTGGGTATGATGTTATGTGATAAAAGTTGGCTCACAGTCAAGATTCCAGTTAATCCCAAAAGTCTTTAGTGTTGAGGTCAGGACTGACCAGTTAAGTTCTTTCACACTAGACTTGGCAAACTATTAACTGCTTAGTCACGTGCGCTGTGCATGGCAGTACTGTTATGCTACGATAGGTAACAATCTTCACTAAATAGTTTCTCTAAAGCTAAATACAAGCAAAGCTGAGTGGGCCAAAATTCCTCCAGAGCGTTGTAAAAGACTCATTGCCAGTTATCGCAAACACTTGATTACAGTTGTTGCTGCTAAGGGTGGTCCAATCAGTTATTAGATTTAGGGGGCAATCGCTTATTCACACAGGGCCCTGTAGGTTTGGATTTTTTTCCCATAATAATAAAGACCTTCATTTAAAAACTGCATTTTGTGTAAGCTTGTGGTAGCTTTGCCTAATATTTAAATTTGTTTGATGATCTGAAACATTTAAGTGTGACAAACATGCAAAAGAATAGGAAATCAGGAAGGGGCAAACACTTTTTCACACAACTGTATGCATATCTTTACTTAGTATAATTTCTGTGATATTTGACTGTCTGGATTATTTAAGCCTAAAATAATGTTCAGAGTGTAACTTAAGGCCCTCATTCTCAATAAATAAAAGTTATTTCATTGTGCCAAAATTGGCCAAATATTCAGTGTTATAAGGTGCCACCTGACTGTCCTCTAACAGATCATGTTGGGGTACATAAAAACTGGGTAGTTAGAATTCAATGCCCCAATCCTTTTGTTTAGCAGAGTGATAAGCCACTGCCAGTTGATTCTGGCAATGGCTCTAGTAGAAACTATATATGGGGGAGTCGGGTAAGATAGCTGTCAGCCGAATGATAGTTATACTATAGCTGCCTAATGTGTTTGGCCAACTTAAAGATGTGCATAGATATTAGACTTGAACTATTTCAACTAATAAATGCTTGTCTTCCATCTTCAGGTGCGGACATATCATTAGTGCAACCTGTAAAGCCACCCAACAGGTAAGGAAGTCTACTTGTACCTCCATAGCAGGTGAAATTGTGCATCATGATGAGCTATTGAACTGCCTTATTGGACTGGCTTTTATACTTATAACGAGTTTAAAACAGGTGCCATTACTACAGGTAATGAGTGCAGGACAGAGGAGCCTCTTAAAGAAGAAGTTACAGGTCTGTGAGAGCCAGAAATCTTGCATGTTTTAGGTGACCAAATAATTATTTTCCACCATAATTTGCAAAATAAATCTTGCCAAATCAGACAAGGTGATTTTCTGGATTTGTTTTCTCATTTTGACTCTCATAGTTGAGGTCTACTTATGATGTCAATTACAGGCCTCTCTCATCTTTTTAAGTGGAAGAACTTGCACAATTGGTGGCTGACTAAATACTTTTTTTTTCCCCATTGTATATTGTTCTGTTACAGGGAACCTCTTTTATCTGTGTTTGCCCCCTGGGCCCATATACTGTTCTAGCAATGAGGCCCTCTTTAGTAGGTGTGCACCACTGTCAATCACAGATAATTATTGTCTGAAATTAAGTAAGGGCTCATTCAAACGGCAGAGATTTTGTCATACGTGAAATTCTGCCCGAGTTTCATCAGTGTTGTTTTTTATGAGAGTACCAAGTTTGGTTAGTGAGTCAGTTTGTACCATCAGAGCTTGGACAGAGTTTCATCATTGTTTCTTGAATGAAAAAATAACTGATGGAGGTTTATAAAGCTTTTTCTGATCAAACCGCTTGTGAAAAATGGACAGTACACAGATGGCACCTGAGGGCTGTCCCATTTTTTTCACTGACCCATAGACTTACATTGGCGAATTTGAACCAACACTCAATTCAATAAACTGAACAAGTCTCCGTGCTTTAGTGCAGACCACTCGCTGTCAGAAGAAAACATTGGACACGTGAACTACCCTATTGACTAGCATCGGTACGACTACCATCCATGGAAAACTCTGAAGAACTTGTACTAGAAAAACGGACGTCTGAAAGAGCCCAAAGCATTGCTTGATTTTTTTCATCCAACAGAAAAAAACCTACGAACGATCCATCTTTGGAAGAGTATTGCCAGAAAGATCGTTTGCTTATCATCCGGTATCATTGAACATTTATGGCTCGGAAAAATAAAACATGTATGGTTGAATCTGACTTATGATCATTCTCCAGATGAGCATTCAGTGATTGTTCACGCATATCTAATAAGTATGGCCACTTTTATAACTCCTGGTCCTAAATGGAAATCTGAATGACAAAGCGTTTATAGAACGAAAGCAAAAGGATAGTGATGATCTCACAACTATTCTGCATAATTTATAGCACTGGTCTCTGTATACAGGTCTGAGAGAGAGAGTTTGGGCTCCTTCAGGCAACAGGTGCAACCACAACATCTGCACTGCTAACAGGACCATTTCAAAAGTCTCTGTACTCTTCATTTCAGACAATTTACCTTTGAATTGGTCTGTGGAAAATTAATAATTATGTTCTCATCTACATATATATGTAGATATGTCTTGCAATAGGTGTGAAAGAAATTGTACAAAATTAAAAGAAATCCCTAAATACTTATGTACCAGAAACATCAGACAGTAGCTGCCAAAAGTATGTTTGGCCCTGGACGACCTCTGGCATCAACCCACAACCAGCTTGTCACCAGGACACTTGCTAAAGAAAAAGAGGTTCTGTTTTTGAAAGTATGCAATCCTTATAAAAATACATCAAATTATAGAAATCAGTAGTTAAAAACCTCATTTATTCAACTTTTATTTCTTCCAGGGCCATTTGGGCTTTTGCCATGTACAATATATTTTCTATTTTGTAAAATTTCATTTCTAAATACAGAAAACTCACGCGAGTTTTTAAATTTTTCAAATGTTTTTGTACTCAGACATTTCAAAATGAAATAAAACACTTATTACTAGCTTGAGGTTTGGGGATTTTCCTGCAAGTCAATCTATGTCCAACATTACAGAGGGCGTCTGGCAAGAAATTCATCCATCAATTGCATTTGAAATGTAAAAAATAAATGAAACTTACTAATAAACTTCAATAATAAACTCTACACGTATCATTCCAATTCAGATCTTCCTGGTTTCAGAACCTCTACTTTTACATTCATCCCAAAACAGGAAGGGAGTCTACCTACCCCCCACTCCCTTAGTGGCTAAATACATGCTTGAAGTGGCTGGCTGAATGGACCCGTTGATCAGCAAAGCAAGTTCTCTTCTCCATCACAACAGATGCAGATGCACAGAAGGCTGCCTTAGCTAATAAACTGAACCAGACACCAAAGTCCCTTCAAGCACATCACTAGTCAAATATCGGCAAAGAGAGAATAGGTAGCACACTGCTGGGGTGAGAGCAAATATGGAAGTGGAGAACAGGTTTAAGATGGGAAAATTAGTGCAGATATCATGAATAAAGTATATTTGTAAGTTCGATTTTTTTAGATACAATAAAAAGATTTTACTTGCATCAGACAACGCATTTTTACTTAAAGACACATCCCATCAAATTTTTTTATCCTCTTAGTATATTGCAGCCATCATATTATATAGCACTGTGCACTTACAATTGCTCATTCTGCCTTTCTGCCCAGCTAATTCTTCTCTTTTCTCTGCTCTATGTAGAAACAGGAAATCTCTTTTTCCTTGCATATATCATTCCCCTCTTCAACTCCTGACCCAGCTGCTCTGCTCCTCCCCCCACCAGGAACTTTTGCAGTGACTCATGACTCATACAGGGGAAATTGACCTCCTGTTTCTACATGGTTCTTAGTAGGATTGAGCTAGTCAGTTTGTAATCATGGGATGTCATACACCTAATGGAAAAAAGAATTAACTGGATAGAATGTAACATGAGCAATTGGAAATACACAGTGCTATATAATATGATGATTGCAATATATCAATTTGATAGGATTGCTTCTTTAGTGAAGCATAATATTTTTTTTAAAGAATGCAGGACAACTTGACAAAATCCAAATGCAAAAATATGCTGTATATATGATGCAATGCAATGCAAAAATATGATGCATTTTGGCAAGTATTTTGACACCATACGGTCAATGCCTCATATTTTTCTTAGCATGAAGAACTTACACTGTAAGGCGTGGGAAACTGTAAGATAAACTGATTTTTTTTGTATTTCGACAATTGGAATTTGGCTGATCTTCCCTCCAATCATGGTGTCTATTTAAATGAGTTCAGTGGGTTAATTAAAAAGTCTTCCTTCTTTTTAAGAACTTGTGCAAGCTACAGTCAGAGGTCAACATTAGGCAGGTCTACAAGCTGGTCCAGATTCATTGAGAATACATGCTCACCTTCTAGAGCTTTGCAATAAAACTCAAAGACATAAGAAGAGGAAAGGGTTCAGATACCAGTTGATATTACAAGAAACAGCAACTTTACCATAAAGCTGAATCTCTGCACAGTATGCAAGAAACTAGGCAGCAGTAATAACATTTTTGACAAACTGGCCTTTTCTTTAAATGTCAGATTCTTCTCTATGTAGCCTTCTAATAGACTTTGATGGTCTATACTGTTTTTAGTAAATATATTTACTGAAAACCTTGCAAACTGTGTCTTACTGACAGATGACTAGGAAACAAAACCTTTTGAATCACTTAATCACTATTGTTAAAGGAGATGGTTGAGAAGTGGAAACATGATTAATGTCATCTAATTATATTGCAAGGCAACAACATGGTGATTGAAATTACAAAGCCAAGTAACTTAATTGCAGAGGGTGAAGAAAAAAAGGTAGGATCTACAAGTCGGCGTTATATGCTCCATAGGTCATAACCTTTTATTAACAGGAAAAAAAAGCGCAAGGTGGATACTTTGGGTTGTAGGGTAAACAATGCAGTTTGTACAATTTTGAATGTTTTAAGGAAAATGTGCATTTTTAGATGTGGCTAACTGAATTAAGTTCACAATCTCTACAATACTAGACTTTGCTTAACTAGAACACAACACATGGCTAATTTACATAATGTGGCCATGCTAAATATCAGGCCCATGAATTCACTGGACATGTAAGTAAATACAAAAAAACAATATTGAAAATATGACCCCAAGTCCTCACATCTCTCCAGATTTCTGTAGACTATGTATGACATGAGTTTACCTTCCAAGAATATGTGAAATCCAGACATACCCAAAAGGCAAACAGGTGGAAGTACAATACAAATTTTTTGCATGCTCATTTTTCTTCTATTATCAAGAATGTTGCTTCTGTTTAGTTATGTTCTATTTTCAGAAATGCACTTGAAAAGCCAGGAATGTTATATACATAGGACTTGTCAAGCAAGCCCCCATAAGTCTTCTAGAGATACAAATAACAAGCCAATGTATTTTTGGCATGAGTTGAGCTGACAGCAGTTAAAGCTTAGTTAGCTGCTGAGGCATATTATGTCCATCGACTTGTTTAGTGTAGTATGATATTCCATCAAAGAAGGCTACATCTATTTTTGTCATCCATTTGCTGACAAAAAGTTAAAAATATAGAAAAAAATTTCCATTCTAGAATCAGAAGATTAGGTTAATGCTGAAACAAACGTTCAATTGTATTCGGTCAACTGGAGATGTGGGTAACCTGCGTCGCTGGTAATGTGTCCACAAATATTTCCAATATACAGTATGGGGTGACACTACGGTTTATTCTCAACGCGTTTCGAAGTTCTCAAATGTCTTCTTCAGAAGAACCACAATAATTCAATTGTATTCTGAATAATGTCTCAATATATTGGTAGGGACACATGCACACAGTATCTACCGTACCTGTTTTTTTACAGTTCCTCATTTCCATATTCCATAAATCTATAGGTAAAGTAGTGGAAAATAAAATCATAATGATAGTCGACTTACCAGTCCATCACAGTTGCTGATGGCCACATTGGTTCCAGGCATATCCATGATATCTCCTGTATATACACAATCAGCATGTAGTGAGTCATGAGAAATCTCCTGGTAATCCTCCTGCCACTGAATAGTAGCCTGATGAGAAACCAGCTTTCTATTGGGCTTCAAACGCAGATGCAGCTGCTTGCCAAAGACTGTGACATTGAAGTACAAGCACCTATCATCTGACTGAGTTGTTGGATCAGGAATACTTCGGGCAAACCTCTGCCCAGGGTGCTTTAAGGTCATCCTACTTCCTCCTGCTGACACCATGTGGGAAATATATCGTCCTAGATGATCTGTACTGAATGGGACAACCATACCATATTCATGTAGCTTCCCAGAGAGGTGTTCTATTGGGGGAAATAAGAATTTTTTAAGTATTTAGAAAGAAATTGGCCCAGAATTATTTTCAGTAGTCAGTTCTCAAGATCATATCCTTCTCATTCTTTGACATGAGGACCACACATTTTCTACCACTAGCTCAATCACGGTACCAAATAGTTTAGAGGAACATGTTGCTCTTGTTTGTTGGGTCTTGTAAACTAGAACAGGGGCTGTATGCTGCAACACATTCTCGAAAAAAAAACCGTAACACCCCTGTTAAATATTGACCTTATTCTAAGAAACATCTTACAACTTTTCCAGCTGCATACTCTTATTACACTTTCCCCCGCCAGGGGAAAATAAGCAAAGCCTTGACTTGCAACCCATCAACATGAAGTAAGTTTATTGACACCTGTCAAAACAAACACACCTTTGTGTTAAACTACAATGACAAGAAAAAGTAAATTGGGTATCCAATGGTAGGAGTCACAACTTTACTATGAACTTATTATTTCACATAAGAAGTGCATCATAGTGATTCTTCCTCTACAAACTGGTCATCTGCTAAATAGACCAATTTATATGCACATTGTTTGACATGATTACAAAAAGTTAGAAATAACACAAGTCAAATTTTAAGAAAATAAAAAGAAAATAAAGTTAGTAAAATAACATTCAGCAAAATCATCTCAACCGTTTGGATTGCTTATGAAGCCGGTTAGCCAAGTACAAGGTGTTCTTACTTTGCATTTACCCACCTAGTGGGATTTAATAAACCTAGAATAAAATATATTTTGTGAACTGTTCATTCATGGTCAGAAGTCTTGGTTGATTTAGGCCAAATAAAACACTAAATGCAAGAATTTTAGTAGCCTACCTTTGGAAATTAATGAATCCACAGTTAGCCAGCAGAAAGATGTAAAAAAGCAAGACACAATCCCATAAATGTACAGAAAATCCATCGGATAAAGTTTGCAGAAGAGTTTGTATAGTTTCCTAGGTTAGGAGAAGCAGAAACATACAGTATCCAGTCAATGAGCAGCTTGATTGACCTTTTTTCTTCTTTAGATGTTCTCTATTTTGATCATTTAGAAGGACATTTACAGAATCAAAGAGAGCGAGAAAGAGAGAAAGATCTTGCAGGATTTTCTCCAGCCAGCCAGGCGTTTAACAATCTGTTCTCCTCCTGTTGCAGCTCTGCAGATTGACAGATCAGGAGAGGCACACTCTGGAGCGCTGGGGGAGAAACTTACAGCAGCTTTGATACAGTCTTTTTGGACCCTTGAAAACTGTGCCTATCCAGGAGAAGCCCCATCCATTTAGGAAGGCAAAAGAAAGAAGGGAGGAGGAGAAAAAGAGAGTGGAAAAGGGAGGGAGGTCTGGATAGCCAGAGTGCATTGCAACTCCAGCCAGAGGATGCAAATACTGACATCATCTGTAACATTGTAGCACAGACACACCCTGGGTTCCCTCTGTCCCTCCTCTGGACAGAGGGGGTCTCCCAAATCTGTCACATGTGAGACTGTACTTTGCCGGAAAACTGGAAAAGAGGGGGGAGTAAAACCAGAATCAGTCTGCATGCATTACCTTGAAGAATAGGTTCAGTGTTCCCAATAGGAAAGCACTTCAGCATCTGAACGTGAATGTTACTTTATTTCCCACTTTCCTTCCAGGTGACTGCTCTCAATTTCACTTTTGTATAAATGTAACTTTGACTGACCTTAACAATTTTCTTAAATTTGCAAATAATTAAAAGTGTTTTTCTAAACTAATATACGTTGTCATTTTTACTTGGTAATGTGAAAGGAGGGCAATGACAATTCTGGGACCTTGTGTAAAGGATACTGTACTGGCCTCTTCCCAGTGGTGCAACTTGCAGGTTATGGGCCCCAAGACAAAAGCTCCAACGGGGTCCCCCAAATTTTGCAAGTCTTTAATAGCCTTAGTCTTTTTATACAGGCAAAAGGGACTTGTTGGGCCACCTAGGCCGAGGTTCTGGGGCTCGGGAGCGATCACAACCCCTGCCCCTACTGTAGTTCTGTCCCTGCCCCTTGCACTTCAACAGATTACACTACACATGTTGCTCTAGTAATTCCATAATAGTTGAGCCAAGTGCTTATGGGGACTGCAACTCATCAGTAAACAAAGAAGTGTTGAATTTAAAAAAGATAGATTTTATTCCGCCATAGACTTGGAATGGATGCTGTCTACACTTCTTTGTTTTCTGTGTATCTCCAAGTGGGTTCCTTGGTAAATATGAACGTGTGTGCTGCCAGCCACGTTTTTGATGCAACTCTTCAGAAATCATAAGCCATGAAACTCATTCTAAAGGCTCGCTCACACAAGTGTATACTTATATTTATTGGATAGCACTTGGACCGATGTTAATCAATGGGGCAATTCAATTTAGCATGAGAAAAAAATTGCAGCATGCTGCGAATTGCAGCACAAATCTGATGCTTCTCACCGATTCAAGGCTATGGGTGTGTGGAACCCTTCGGACTGCACTTGGATAAAATCCAAGTCAGTCCAATTTTCGAAGATAAATACAATGGAGAAGATGGAGAAACGTATCATGCTTAGCTGACACTGGTGAAACTCGGATCAGAGTTTGATCACAGTGTTATTAATATAATCGATCCGATTCTCTTGGAGGAGACAATCTACAGTCATGTAAGTGAGCACTAAGGAGTTGTACAGGTGTAGAAAACATGGCTGCTTCAAGAAGACATCACCACACCTGTCCATGGGTTGTCTCTAGAGTTACACTTCAGTAGTAGTGAAGTGGACGGATCTGAGATGCAATACTCCACTACCTTTCTTATTTTTAGGGACTCTATAGCGACAGGATCTGTTCCGCAGGACTGGCGCATAGCAAATGTGGTGCCAATATTCAAAAAGGGCTCTAAAAGTGAACCTGGAAATTATAGGCCAGTAAGTCTAACCTCTATTGTTGGTAAAATATTTGAAGGGTTTCTGAGGGATGTTATTCTGGATTATCTCAATGAGAATAACTGTTTAACTCCTTATCAGCATGGGTTTATGAGAAATCGCTCCTGTCAAACCAATCTAATCAGTTTTTATGAAGAGGTAAGCTATAGGCTGGACCACGGTGAGTCATTGGACGTGGTATATCTCGATTTTTCCAAAGCGTTTGATACCGTGCCGCACAAGAGGTTGGTACACAAAATGAGAATGCTTGGTCTGGGGGAAAATGTGTGTAAATGGGTTAGTAACTGGCTTAGTGATAGAAAGCAGAGGGTGGTTATAAATGGTATAGTCTCTAACTGGGTCGCTGTGACCAGTGGGGTACCGCAGGGGTCAGTATTGGGACCTGTTCTCTTCAACATATTCATTAATGATCTGGTAGAAGGTTTACACAGTAAAATATCGATATTTGCAGATGATACAAAACTATGTAAAGCAGTTAATACAAGAGAAGATAGTATTCTGCTACAGATGGATCTGGATAAGTTGGAAACTTGGGCTGAAAGGTGGCAGATGAGGTTTAACAATGATAAATGTAAGGTTATACACATGGGAAGAAGGAATCAATATCACCATTACACACTGAATGGGAAACCACTGGGTAAATCTGACAGGGAGAAGGACTTGGGGATCCTAGTTAATGATAAACTTACCTGGAGCAGCCAGTGCCAGGCAACAGCTGCCAAGGCAAACAGGATCATGGGGTGCATTAAAATAGGTCTGGATACACATGATGAGAGCATTATACTGCCTCTGTACAAATCCCTAGTTAGACCGCACATGGAGTATTGTGTCCAGTTTTGGGCACCGGTGCTCATGAAGGATATAATGGAACTAGAGAGAGTACAAAGGAGGGCAACAAAATTAATAAAGGGGATGGGAGAACTACAATACCCAGATAGATTAGCGAAATTAGGATTATTTAGTCTAGAAAAAAGACGACTGAGGGGCGATCTAATAACCATGTATAAGTATATAAGGGGACAATACAAATATCTCGCTGAGGATCTGTTTATACCAAGGAAGGTGACGGGCACAAGGGGGCATTCTTTGCGTCTGGAGGAGAGAAGGTTTTTCCACCAACATAGAAGAGGATTCTTTACTGTTAGGGCAGTGAGAATCTGGAATTGCTTGCCTGAGGAGGTGGTGATGGCGAACTCAGTCGAGGGGTTCAAGAGAGGCCTGGATGTCTTCCTGGAGCAGAACAATATTGTATCATACAATTATTAGGTTCTGTAGAAGGACGTAGATCTGGGGATTTATTATGATGGAATATAGGCTGAACTGGATGGACAAATGTCTTTTTTCGGCCTTACTAACTATGTTACTATGTTACTATGTTACCTGTAGACAGGTGTAGCATTGCTTTCCAATCTTCCAAGATTGTTTTCCAATCTTGACAACGTCTAACTTCTCTAAGACATACAGTAGGAAGCACAATTATTTGCTTTTTTAGGTGGCTCCTATAGGACCACTATGCAGCTGCACAAGATGCTTTCTATAGTCTATCTTCATCATAACAAGTTACATTTTTGTGATAAAAATGACAAAATCTAAAATAACATGAAATCTCTAACATACTAATAAATAGAACTTCAGCTAGATGCCAAAGAACGTATTTGGGGTCGTTCAGCCTGCAGACGAGAGTTCACTGACATGTTATTGAGAGGTCATGGCTAAATTATGTACTGGAGAAAGTAAAGACATATTTTAAATTATTTACATTTGTAGAATGATTGTTTATAGAGATCACAAACTTTGTGAATTTTGGTATTTTATCACCTGATTCTTGATTGCTGCTAAGTGTGCAATACAAATGAAATAATAATGAAATTGACTAGAATACATCATTTATAAAATAAAAGAGCAGACCACATGGCCACATCTATGGCATCTATGTGCTATGCTTTTAGCCAATCAGGTACAGAGAGGCCTCTACTTTGCGTACTGTATAGTCCTTAAAAAAATTAACCATTCCAGTGCAGGTGACAGCACACACGCAGACTTGCATAGGGTGCCATTCACGCACATGTTTTTTGCATGTTTTTTATGCTGGGTGCAGGCCAGGTTCTTCCTGTCGTGGCTCAGTAATGTGGGGTGTCTGTGGGTGAATATATGGGATTGGCAGTCCACCTTATGTGATAGCAGGGGCATTGGTAATGGGCTGTTATATAGACAGATGTGCATCTTACAGAAAGTTGTGAATGGCACCCTATGCAGGCCTGTGTGTTTGAATACTATGCAGCCACCCCACAACTGTTTAGTTGGTTAGTAAGTGGTTGTTTTGTTAGTATTTTGCACCTTCTGCCCCTGCCTTTTTCATTGAGGACCTTTTGTGCATTTGTGTCTGGACATGGTGTTGAAAGTATGACTGATATTTTTATCTTTTTCAGTGATGTCTCAACTTGTGAGTTCAGCAGTACAATGCTTCACAGCCTTCTACTTCACTATTTCTGTAACATGGAGGGCCGACGCTCCTCGAGTGACAGTTCTGGTTCAGTAGTTAATGATATGAAATTGTTATTAATTCTGTTATCAATATATTTACCGTTATATAAAAAAAAGTTTGGGCACCCCTATTAATCTTAAGCTTAATGTTTTATAAAAATTGTTTTTTTTTTGCAACAGATATTTCAGTTTCATATATCTAATAACTGTTGGACACAGTAATGTTTCTGTCTTGAAATGAGGTTTATTGTACTAACAGAAAATGTGCAATCTGCATTCAAACAAAATGTGACAGGTGCATAAGTATGGGCACCCTTATCATTTTCTTGTTTTAAATACTCCTACCTACTTTTTACTGACTTACTAAAGCACTTTTTTTGGTTTTCTAACCTCATTGGGCTTTGAACTTCATAGCCAGGTGTATGCAATCATGAGAAAAGCTACTTAAAGTGGCCACTTGCATGTTGTTCTCCTGTTTGAATCTCCTCTGAAAGGTGGCATCATGGGCTCCTCAAAACAACTGTCTAATGATCTGAAAACAAAGATTATTCAACATAGTTGTTTAGGAGAAGGATACAAAAAGCTGTCTCAGAGATTTAACCTGTCCATTTCCACTGTGAAGAACATAGCAAGGAAATGGAAGAACACAGGTACAGTTCTTGTTAAGGCCAGAAGTGGCAGGCCAAGAAAAACATCAGAAAGGCAGAGAAGAATGATGAGATCAGTCAAGGACAATCCTCAGACCACCTCCAGAGAGCTGCAGCATCAACTTGCTGCAGATGGTGTCACTGTGCATCGGTCAACTATACAACGCACTTTGCACAAGGAGAAGCTGTATGGGAGAGTGATGCGAAAGAAGCCGTTTCTGCAACCACGCCACAAACAGAGTTGGCTGAGGTATGCAAAAGCACATTTGGAGAAGCCAATTTCTTTTTGGAAGAAGGTCCTGTGGACTGATCAAACCAAAATTGAGTTGTTTGGTCAAACAAAAAGGCGTTATGCATGGCGGCCAAAAAACACAGCATTCCAAGAAAAACACTTGCTACCCACAGTAAATTTGGTGGAGGTTCCATCATGCTTTGGGGCTGTGTGGCCAATGCCGGCACCGGAAATCTTGTTAAAGTCAAGAGACGCATGGATTCCTCTCAGTATCAGCAGATTCTTGACAATAATGTTCATGAATCAGTGACAAAGTTGAAGTTACGCAGGGGATGAATCTTTCAGCAAGACAATGATCCAAAACACCGCTCCAAATCTACTCAGGCATTCATGCAGAGGAACAATTACACTGTTCTGGAATGGCCATCCCAGTCCCCAGACCTGAATATCATTGAACATCTGTGGGATTATTTGAAGAGGGCTGTCCATGCTCAGCGACCATCAAACTTAACTGAACTGGAATTGTTTTGTAAAGAGGAATGGTCAAAAATACCTTCATCCAGGATCCAGGAACTCATTAAAAGCTACAGGAAGTGACTAGAGGCTGTTATTTTTGCAAAATGAGGATCTACTAAATATTAATGTCACTTTTCTGGTGGGGTGCCCATACTTATGCACCTGTCAAATTTTGTTTGAATGCAGATTGCACATTTTGTGTTAGTACAATAAACCTCATTTCAAGGCAGAAACATTACTGTGTCCAACAGTTATTAGATATATGAAACTGAAATAGCTGTTTCAAAAACAATTTTTATAAAACATTAAGCTTAAGATTAATAGGGGTCCGAAAAGTAAAAGCTGTGATTAGGAGAACTGCTCTGGAATTTGATGGAAGAGGCCCAGGTGACTGTGATTTTGCAAGACTAATAACAGGTCAGGAGCTGAGAGGGAGGTAGGGAAATTAATTTACTGAAAAAAGGAAGCTGGAATCTCATGAGTTAACTCCTCAGTCTGGAATGTAACTACTGCTCACACTTGGCCTGGCTTAGGGTACTTGTCAACAAGCTGCACACTATGTAAGATAAAAGCTCTCATAGCAGGAGAATGACAACAGATGCAAAAAGCAAGTCAATTGCAAACATGGATTCTGTCATGGTTTAACAAAAATAAAGAAAGGAGAAGAATTTTGTTGTGAAATTCTCATATTATTTTCCAATGTTTGAGAAAACTAATGAATTAATGAGCTGATCTGGAAACATTTTAGAAGTTAACCTTTTGTAGGAGCTGTTTGCATAAAAGCTACAATATAGCAGAACAAAAGAAGTAAAAACTTAAACCTTGGTATATTCCACATTCAGTTTACCTGTAAGTAATTCTTCTCAATACATATCAATTTCAAAAGAACTTGGGATATAACTTGGGATTGCCAGGGGTGTAAAATGTTGGATTACTATTCTGAAATACATTGAGGTATTCTGTAATAACCCCTGACAAAACATGTGTACAAGTGATCAGGCTACAGGGCTGCTTGTTAAACATGTGGAGTCATATTTAGCTGAAATTCTTTTATTATCTCGAGTCTTTTGCGACAATGTGCATGTGAAGTGAACATATCTCAAGACAAGTATCACTGTCAAGTTGTCTAGACCCATTATCAATTCATATCTTTAACTTACAGATTAAAAGATTTCAACCAATCAATGGATGTGGCAAACAACTACTGATTTGGTGCCAGAGAAATATAAAAGTAAATTTTGGGGGTATATTTTTTTTTACCTTCGTCTGTAGTCTAGCTTTATACTATAAATTATGTGGGGCTGTCCCACAATGGACATTTATCTCATACAAGTATTATCTAGAGAACTGGTGATATTTGTCTAGTCACTGGGGACAAGTGATATTTTTCTAGTGCAATGGATAGATTAGATGGTAAGTGTCCATTGTGAAACAACCTCTTTAAAACGTTCTGGCACAAATCATCCATATTTGACATATACAGTAGACCGGATTCAAAATTTGTTAGCAGTATATATTTTTGTTTTGCCATTGATCTAAACATATACAAAAATGTGTAACCACTTTGCATTGAACTCAATTTAAGGCTCTGTTCACATCGGTATCAGAGGCTCATTTCCAATCCTTTGCGGACAGTCCCATTCAATTAGATAGGAAGGATGGTAATCTGCTCTTTCCATCGAAACAACAAAAAACATGACAGAGCTTGTAAATTAGAGGTCTGTGGTATCCATTTTGCCATTGATCCTATCAAATGCTAAGATTTCTATTAAAGTGAAGATGAAAAGAAATCAAAACGGGAATCGGTCACCTACTTTTTCGTATATAAGCTTCGGCCACCGCCATCAGGGGCCAATGTAACCTGAAAGATAAGAAAAACAAGTTAGATTATACTCACCCGGGGCCGTGCCAATGCTGTCCGGTCCGGGTCTGGCGCCTCCCACCTTCATACGATGATGTTCTCTTCCTTGCTTCCTGTCGCTGCTCCTGCACAGGCGTACTTTATGTGCCCTGTTGAGGGCAGAGCAAAGTACTGCAGTGCGCAGGTGCCGAGAAAGGTCAGAGAAGCCCAGCGACTGCGCACTGCAGTACTTTGCACTGCCCTCAACAGGGCAGACAAAGTACGTCTGCGCCGAGGCCGCGACAGAAGCAAGGAAGAGGATATCATCACATGAAGATGGGAGGCACTGGGCCCGGACTGTGATGCCCATCGGACCACACCGCACCCCTAGGTAAGTAAAATCTAACCTGTTTTTCTTATCTTTCAGTTTACATTGGGGGCTTAGCTACAGCATTACAGAATGCTGTAGATAAGCCCCTGATGGCGGTGGCCGAAGCTTATATAAGAAAAAGTAGGTGTCAGATTCCTTTTAACTGGGCAATAGCCTACTTTCTTTATAACTGCTTAAATTAAATTGATGCCAATGCTGGAAAACTCCATTTCTAAGACCAAAACATGAAAAGCCCCAACTGAACTTTGTCACAATGCACTTTGCGCAGGCATTGGTGGCGCCATCTTGGAGGAGAAATATATATTTTTCTCTCTAGGAAGATGGCCGCGCCGGCACATGTGCAGTAGCAGCTATTGATCACCTCTATATACACTGATAACTGCTACTGCGCAGGGGCGGCGAGCGCCATTTTCAAATGGATTTTTTTAATATCAGGATAACCTCAACCACATTAATTCTATATGCAGTACATATGCGATCATGCTGCAGCGCAGGTGCCACGGCTGGTGCCTGCCTGAAGAGGGGTTTTGTTTTTTCAGTATGCACATATAATACTCATTAATTATGTAAACTAGGGGGCAGGTCAGTGAGGGATCTGTCACCTGTCAGCAGACTGTATTATGTGTTATGACCTGGTGGTTAAGAGGCCACACTGAAATGACCTGGTGGCTAAAACGCAACATGGAACGAGCTCTGAGAAGGTGGTATCTCTACTGACCGCAGTCCCTAATCCTAACAACACAACTAGAAATAGCCGTGGGATGTTCCTGACACTCCCTAGACACCTCGTCACAGCCTCAGATATAACTACCCCTAAAGAAGGAAATAGAAAGCTATCTTGCCTCAGAGAAACCCCCAAAAGGAAAGACAGCCCTCCACAAATATTGACTGTGAAAGGAGAGGGAAATGACAAACACAGAAATGAAATTAGATTTCAGCAAAGGGAGGCCAAAACTAGATAGACAGAGAGCAAAGGATACTGTGCGGTCAGTATTAAAAACTACAAAATCCATGCAGAGTTTACAAAAATGAACTCCACACCGACTCACGGTGTGGAGGGGCAAATCTGCTTTCCCAGAGCTTCCAGCTAGCCTGAATAAGACATAGTGACAAGCTGGACAAAAGAGACAAAATGCAAAGCAATAGAGTCCAAACAAATGGACAAACAAAACTAGCAAAACTTATCTTTTGCAGACAAGGACTGGCCATATGAGAAATCCAAGGGAAGAATCAAATCCAACCAAGAACATTGACAGCAGGCATGGACTAAAGCCCAGAGCAGGTTTAAATAACAAACCCAGGCAAGGCGATTAATGAAGACAGCTGCCACAGCTACCTAACGGAGCAGCAGTTCCACTTGAAACCACCAGAGGGTGCCCAAGGGCAGAACTCGCAAAAATACCATTAGCAACCACAGGAGGGAGCTCCAGAACGGAACTCACAACAGTACCCCCCCTTGAGGAGGGGTCACCGAACCCTCACCAGAGCTCCCAGGCCGATCAGGACGAGCCAAATGGAAAGCATGAACCAAATCGGGAGCATGAACATCGGAGGCAACAACCCAAGAATTATCCTCCTGGCTAGTGTTGAGCGATACCGTCCGATACTTGAAAGTATCGGTATCGGATAGTATCGGCCGATACCCGAAAAATATCGGATATCGCCGATACCGATATCCGATACCAATACAAGTCAATGGGACATCAAGTATCGGAATGTATCCTCATGGATCCCAGGGTCTGAAGGAGAGGAAACTCTCCTTCAGGCCCTGGGATCCATATCAAAGTGTAAAATAAAGAATTAAAATAAAAAATATTGTTATATTCACCTCTCCGGCGGCCCCTGGACATCAGCGGGAGGATCCGGCGTCCGGCACGGCTTCTTTCTTCAAAATGCGCGCCTTCAGGACCTGTGGAATGACGTCCCGGCTTCTGATTGGTCGCGTGCCGCCCATGTGACCGCCACGCGACCAATCAGAAGCCGCGACGTCATTCCTCAGGTCCTAGAAGGCGCTCATTCTAGGACTTTAGCTGAGGAATGACGTCGCGGCTTCTGATTGGTCGCGTGGCGGTCACATGGGCGGCACGCGACCAATCAGAAGCCGGGACGTCATTCCACAGGTCCTGAAGGCGCGCATTTTGAAGAAAGAAGCCGTGCCGGACGCCGGATCCTCCCGCTGATGTCCAGGGGCCGCCGGAGAGGTGAATATAACAATATTTTTTATTTTAATTCTTTATTTTACACTTCCGATACCGATACCCGATATCACAAAAATATCGGATCTCGGTATCGGAATTCCGATACCGCAAGTATCGGCCGATACCCGATACTTGCGGTATCGGAATGCTCAACACTACTCCTGGCCATAACCCTTCCACTTGACCAGATACTGAAGCTTCCGCCTCGAAAAACGAGAATCCAAAATCTTCTCTACCACATATTCCAATTCCCCCTCAACCAACACCGGAGCAGGAGGATCAACGGAGGGAACCATAGGTACCACATATCTCCGCAACAAGGATCTATGGAACACATTATGAATGGAAAAGGAAGCTGGAAGGGCCAAATGAAAAGACACTGGATTGATAATTTCAGAAATCTTATAAGGCCCAATAAAGCGAGGCTTGAACTTAGGGGAAGAAACCTTCATAGGAACATGACGAGAAGACAACCAGACCAAATCCCCAACACGAAGTCGGGGACCAACACACCGACGACGGTTAGCAAAACGCTGAGCCTTCTCCTGAGACAACGTCAAATTGTCCACCACATGAGTCCAAATTTGCTGCAACCTGTCCACCACGGAATCCACACTAGGACAGTCAGAAGGCTCAAGCTGCCCTGAAGAAAAACGAGGATGAAAACCAAAGTTACAAAAAAAGGCGAAACCAAGGTAGCCGAACTAGCCCGATTATTAAGGGCAAATTCTGCCAACGGCAAAAAGGTCACTCAATCATCCTGATCAGCAGACACGAAGCATCTCAAATAGGTTTCCAAGGTCTGATTGGTTCGCTCCGTTTGGCCATTTGTCTGAGGATGGAATGCAGAAGAAAAAGACAAATCAATGCCCATTCTAGCACAAAAGGACCGCCAAAACCTAGAAACGAACTGGGAACCTCTGTCAGACACAATATTCTCCGGAATACTATGCAAACGAACCACATGCTGAAAAAATAATGGAACCAAATCAGAAGAGGAAGGCAACTTAGGCAACGGCACCAAATGGACCATCTTAGAAAACCGGTCACAAACCACCCAGATGACAGACATCTTCTGAGAAACAGGAAGATCAGAAATAAAATCCATGGAAATATGCGTCCAGGGCCTCTCAGGAATAGGCAAAGGCAAAAGCAACCCGCTGGCACGGGAACAGCAAGGCTTAGCCCGAGCACAGGTCCCACAGGACTACACAAAAGAACACACATCCCGCGACAAGGAAGGCCACCAAAAGGACCTAGCCACCAAATCTCTGGTACCGAAAATCCCAGGGTGACCAGCCAACACCGAACAATGAACCTCAGAAATTACCCTACTAGTCCATCTATCAGGAACAAACAATTTCCCCACAGGACAGCGGTCAGGTTTATCAGCCTGAAATTCCTGAAGTACCCGCCGTAAATCAGGGGAGATGGCAGAAAGAATCACCCCCTCCTTGAGGATCCCAGCCGGCTCAAGAACTTCCGGAGAATCAGGCAAAAAACTCCTAGAAAGGGCATCAGCCTTCACATTCCTAGATCCAGGAATATACGAGACCACAAAATCAAAACGTGAGAAAAACAAAGACCACCGAGCCTGTCTAGGATTCAACCGCTTAGCAGACTCGAGGTAAATCAGATTCTTGTGATCAGTCAAGACCACCACGCGATGCTTGGCTCCCTCAAGCCAATTTTGCCACTCCTCAAGTGCCCACTTCATAGCCAACAACTCCCGATTGCCGACATCATAATTACGCTCAGAAGACGAAAATTTTCTGGAGAAGAAGGCACAAGGTTTCATCAAAGTGCCATCAGAATTTCTCTGAGACAAAACGGCCCCTGCCCCAATCTCAGAAGCATCAACCTCAACCTGAAAAGGGAGAGAAACATCTGGCTGACGCAACACAGGGGCAGAAGTAAAACGACGTTTAAGCTCCTGAAAGGCCTCAACAGCCGCAGAGGACCAATTCACCACATCAGCGCCCTTCCTCGTCAAATCGGTCAGAGGCTTCACCACACTAGAAAAATTAGCAATAAAGCGACGATAAAAATTGGCAAAGCCCAAAAATTTCTGAAGGCTCTTTACAGATGTAGGTTGAGTCCAATCATGAATGGCCTGGACTTTAACAGGGTCCATTTCAATAGCCGAGGGAGAAAAAATGAAACCCAAAAAAGAAACCCTCTGAACTCCAAAAAGGCACTTAGACCCCTTCACAAACAACGCATTAGTACGAAGGACCTGAAACACCATCCTAACCTGCTTCACATGAGACTCCCAATCATCGGAGAAAACCAAAATATCATCCAAATACACAATCATAAATTTATCCAGATAACTCTGGAAGATATCATGCATAAAGGACTGAAATACCGATGGAGCATTAGAGAGCCCGAATGGCATTACAAGATATTCAAAATGGCCTTCAGGCGTATTAAATGCTGTTTTCCATTCATCACCTTGTTTAATACGCACAAGATTATACGCCCCTCGGAGGTCGATTTTAGTAAACCAACTAGCACCCTTAATCTGAGCAAGCAAATCAGAAAGCAAAAGTAACGGATACTGGAATTTGACAGTGATCTTATTGAGAAGGCGATAATCTATACAGGGTCTCAAGGAGCCATCCTTCTTGGCAACAAAAAAAAATCCCGCTCCCAACGGTGACGAAGACGGGCGAATATGCCCTTTCTCCAAGGACTCCTTTACATAACTCTGCATAGCGGCATGCTCTGGCACAGACAGATTGAAAAGTCGGCCCTTAGGGAACTTACAGCCAGGAATCAAATTAATGGCACAATCGCAGTCCCTATGAGGAGGCAGGGAACTGGACTTGGGCTCATCAAATGCATCCTGGAAATCCGACAAAAACTCAGGAACTTCAGAAGAAGGGGACGAGGAAATGGACATAAAAGGAATATCACTATGTATCCCCTGACAACCCCAACCAGTCACAGACATAGATCTCCAATCCAGCACTGGATTATGTACCTGTAACCATGGAAAACCCAGCACAACAACATCATGCAAATTATGCAACACCAAAAAACGGTTAACTGTGTCCAGTACTGAGGTTTATTCTTGGCCAATGGCGTAGCATCAATCCCCCTTAAGGGAATAGGACTCTGCAAAGGTTCCAAGGAAAAACCACAGCGCCTGGCAAACTCCAAGTCCATTAAGTTCAGGGCAGCGCCAGAATCCACGAATGCCATAACAGAAAAGGACGACAATGAGCAAATCAGGGTAACAGACAAGAGAAATTTAGGCTGCACAGTACTAATGGTAACAGACCTAGGGACCCTCCTAGTACGCTTAGGGCAGTAAGAAATAGCATGAGCTGAATCACCACAGTAAAAACACAGGCCATTCTGATGTCTGAATTTCTGCCTTTCTGCTCTAGTCAAAATCCTATCACATTGCATAGGCTCAGGACTTTGCTCAGAGGACACTGCCATATGGTGCACCGCCCTGCGCTCACGCAAGCGCCGATCAATCTGAATAGCTAGAGACATAGATTCGCTCAAACCGGTAGGCGTAGGAAAGCCCACCATAACATCTTTAAGGGTTTCAGAAAGACCTTTTCTGAAAATAGCAGCCAGCGCCTCTTCATTCCATTTAGTGAGCACAGACCATTTTCTAAATTTCTGGCAATATAACTCTGCCTCTTCCAGACCCTGACACAGGGCCAACAGTGTTTTCTCAGCATGCTCTACAGAGTTAGGTTCGTCATACAACAATCCGAGCGCCTGAAAGAATGCATCTACATTCAATAGTGCCGGATTCCCTGTTTCAAGAGCAAATGCCCAGTCTTGAGGATCACCACGCAGTAAGGATATGATGATTTTCACTTGCTGAATGGGATCACCAGAAGAACGGGGTTTCAAAGCAAAAAACAATTTGCAGCTATTTTTAAAGTTCAAAAACTTGGATCTGTCCCCAAAAAACAAATCAGGAGTAGGAATTCTTGGCTCTAGAGCCGGAGTCTGAACAATATAATCTTGGATACTCTGGACTCTTGCAGCAAGTTGATCCACACGAGAAAACAAACCCTGAACCTCCATACCAGAGCATATATCCAGCACCACCCAGATATCAAGAGGAAAAAGAAGACAGAACAGAGCACAGAAAAAAAAATGGTTAAGAACTCTTCTTTATTCCTTCTTTTGAGATGCATTCAATTCATTCTTGGCCTGCTGTACTGTTATGACATGGTGGTTAAGAGGCCACACTGAAATGACCTGGTGGCTAAAACGCAACATGGAACGAGCTCTGAGAAGGTGGTATCTCTACTGACCGCAGTCCCTAATCCTAACAACACAACTAGAAATAGCCGTGGGATGTTCCTGACACTCCCTAGACACCTCGTCACAGCCTCAGATATAACTACCCCTAAAGAAGGAAATAGTAACATAGTAACATAGTAACATAGTTAGTAAAGCCGAAAAAAGACATTTGTCCATCCAGTTCAGCCTATATTCCATCATAATAAATTCCCAGATCTACGTCCTTCTACAGAACCTAATTGTATGATACAATATTGTTCTGCTCCAGGAAGACATCCAGGCCTCTCTTGAACCCCTCGACTGAGTTCGCCATCACCACCTCCTCAGGCAAGCAATTCCAGATTCTCACTGCCCTAACAGTAAAGAATCCTCTTCTATGTTGGTGGAAAAACCTTCTCTCCTCCAGACGCAAAGAATGCCCCCTTGTGCCCGTCACCTTCCTTGGTATAAACAGATCCTCAGCGAGATATTTGTATTGTCCCCTTATATACTTATACATGGTTATTAGATCGCCCCTCAGTCTTGCCTCAGAGAAACCCCCAAAAGTAAAGACAGCCCCCCATAAATATTGACTGTAAAAGGAGAGGGAAATGACGAACACAGAAATGAAATTAGATTTCAGCAAAGGAGGCCAATACTAAACTTGATAGACAGAGAGAAAGGGATACTGTGCAGTCAGTATTAAAAACTACAAAATCCACGCAGAGTTTACAAAAATGAACTCCACACCGACTCACGGTGTGGAGGGGCAAATCTGCTTTCCCAGAGCTTCCAGCTAGCCTGAATAAGACATAGTGACAAGCTGGACAAAAGAGACAAAATGCAAAGCAATAGAGTCCAAACAAATGGACAAACAAAACTAGCAAAACTTATCTTTTGCAGACAAGGACTGGCCATATGAGAAATGCAAGGGAAGAATCAAATCCAACCAAGAACATTGACAGCAGGCATGGACTAAAGCCCAGAGCAGGTTTAAATTACAAACCCAGGCAAGGCGATTAGTGAAGACAGCTGCTACAGCTACCTAACGGAGCAGCAGTTCCACTTGAAACCACCAGAGGGTGCCCAAGGGCAGAACTCGCAAAAATACCATTAGCAACCACAGGAGGGAGCTCCAGAACGGAACTCACAACAGTACCCCCCCTTGAGGAGGGGTCACCGAACCCTCACCAGAGCTCCCAGGCCGATCAGGACGAGCCAAATGGAAAGCATGAACCAAATCGGGAGCATGAACATCGGAGGCAACAACCCAAGAATTATCCTCCTGGCCATAACCCTTCCACTTGACCAGATACTGAAGCTTCCGCCTCGAAAAACGAGAATCCAAAATCTTCTCTACCACATATTCCAATTCCCCCTCAACCAACACCGGAGCAGGAGGATCAACGGAGGGAACCATAGGTACCACATATCTCCGCAACAAGGATCTATGGAACACATTATGAATGGAAAAGGAAGCTGGAAGGGCCAAATGAAAAGACACTGGATTGATAATTTCAGAAATCTTATAAGGCCCAATAAAGCGAGGCTTGAACTTAGGGGAAGAAACCTTCATAGGAACATGACGAGAAGACAACCAGACCAAATCCCCAACACGAAGTCGGGGACCAACACACCGACGACGGTTAGCAAAACGCTGAGCCTTCTCCTGAGACAACGTCAAATTGTCCACCACATGAGTCCAAATTTGCTGCAACCTGTCCACCACGGAATCCACACTAGGACAGTCAGAAGGCTCAAGCTGCCCTGAAGAAAAACGAGGATGAAAACCAAAGTTACAAAAAAAGGCGAAACCAAGGTAGCCGAACTAGCCCGATTATTAAGGGCAAATTCTGCCAACGGCAAAAAGGTCACTCAATCATCCTGATCAGCAGACACGAAGCATCTCAAATAGGTTTCCAAGGTCTGATTGGTTCGCTCCGTTTGGCCATTTGTCTGAGGATGGAATGCAGAAGAAAAAGACAAATCAATGCCCATTCTAGCACAAAAGGACCGCCAAAACCTAGAAACGAACTGGGAACCTCTGTCAGACACAATATTCTCCGGAATACTATGCAAACGAACCACATGCTGAAAAAATAATGGAACCAAATCAGAAGAGGAAGGCAACTTAGGCAACGGCACCAAATGGACCATCTTAGAAAACCGGTCACAAACCACCCAGATGACAGACATCTTCTGAGAAACAGGAAGATCAGAAATAAAATCCATGGAAATATGCGTCCAGGGCCTCTCAGGAATAGGCAAAGGCAAAAGCAACCCGCTGGCACGGGAACAGCAAGGCTTAGCCCGAGCACAGGTCCCACAGGACTACACAAAAGAACACACATCCCGCGACAAGGAAGGCCACCAAAAGGACCTAGCCACCAAATCTCTGGTACCGAAAATCCCAGGGTGACCAGCCAACACCGAACAATGAACCTCAGAAATTACCCTACTAGTCCATCTATCAGGAACAAACAATTTCCCCACAGGACAGCGGTCAGGTTTATCAGCCTGAAATTCCTGAAGTACCCGCCGTAAATCAGGGGAGATGGCAGAAAGAATCACCCCCTCCTTGAGGATCCCAGCCGGCTCAAGAACTTCCGGAGAATCAGGCAAAAAACTCCTAGAAAGGGCATCAGCCTTCACATTCCTAGATCCAGGAATATACGAGACCACAAAATCAAAACGTGAGAAAAACAAAGACCACCGAGCCTGTCTAGGATTCAACCGCTTAGCAGACTCGAGGTAAATCAGATTCTTGTGATCAGTCAAGACCACCACGCGATGCTTGGCTCCCTCAAGCCAATTTTGCCACTCCTCAAGTGCCCACTTCATAGCCAACAACTCCCGATTGCCGACATCATAATTACGCTCAGAAGACGAAAATTTTCTGGAGAAGAAGGCACAAGGTTTCATCAAAGTGCCATCAGAATTTCTCTGAGACAAAACGGCCCCTGCCCCAATCTCAGAAGCATCAACCTCAACCTGAAAAGGGAGAGAAACATCTGGCTGACGCAACACAGGGGCAGAAGTAAAACGACGTTTAAGCTCCTGAAAGGCCTCAACAGCCGCAGAGGACCAATTCACCACATCAGCGCCCTTCCTCGTCAAATCGGTCAGAGGCTTCACCACACTAGAAAAATTAGCAATAAAGCGACGATAAAAATTGGCAAAGCCCAAAAATTTCTGAAGGCTCTTTACAGATGTAGGTTGAGTCCAATCATGAATGGCCTGGACTTTAACAGGGTCCATTTCAATAGCCGAGGGAGAAAAAATGAAACCCAAAAAAGAAACCCTCTGAACTCCAAAAAGGCACTTAGACCCCTTCACAAACAACGCATTAGTACGAAGGACCTGAAACACCATCCTAACCTGCTTCACATGAGACTCCCAATCATCGGAGAAAACCAAAATATCATCCAAATACACAATCATAAATTTATCCAGATAACTCTGGAAGATATCATGCATAAAGGACTGAAATACCGATGGAGCATTAGAGAGCCCGAATGGCATTACAAGATATTCAAAATGGCCTTCAGGCGTATTAAATGCTGTTTTCCATTCATCACCTTGTTTAATACGCACAAGATTATACGCCCCTCGGAGGTCGATTTTAGTAAACCAACTAGCACCCTTAATCTGAGCAAGCAAATCAGAAAGCAAAAGTAACGGATACTGGAATTTGACAGTGATCTTATTGAGAAGGCGATAATCTATACAGGGTCTCAAGGAGCCATCCTTCTTGGCAACAAAAAAAAATCCCGCTCCCAACGGTGACGAAGACGGGCGAATATGCCCTTTCTCCAAGGACTCCTTTACATAACTCTGCATAGCGGCATGCTCTGGCACAGACAGATTGAAAAGTCGGCCCTTAGGGAATTTACAGCCAGGAATCAAATTAATGGCACAATCGCAGTCCCTATGAGGAGGCAGGGAACTGGACTTGGGCTCATCAAATGCATCCTGGAAATCCGACAAAAACTCAGGAACTTCAGAAGAAGGGGACGAGGAAATGGACATAAAAGGAATATCACTATGTATCCCCTGACAACCCCAACCAGTCACAGACATAGATCTCCAATCCAGCACTGGATTATGTACCTGTAACCATGGAAAACCCAGCACAACAACATCATGCAAATTATGCAACACCAAAAAACGGTTAACTGTGTCCAGTACTGAGGTTTATTCTTGGTCAATGGCGTAGCATCAATCCCCCTTAAGGGAATAGGACTCTGCAAAGGTTCCAAGGAAAAACCACAGCGCCTGGCAAACTCCAAGTCCATTAAGTTCAGGGCAGCGCCAGAATCCACGAATGCCATAACAGAAAAGGACGACAATGAGCAAATCAGGGTAACAGACAAGAGAAATTTAGGCTGCACAGTACTAATGGTAACAGACCTAGGGACCCTCCTAGTACGCTTAGGGCAGTAAGAAATAGCATGAGCTGAATCACCACAGTAAAAACACAGGCCATTCTGACGTCTGAATTTCTGCCTTTCTGCTCTAGTCAAAATCCTATCACATTGCATAGGCTCAGGACTTTGCTCAGAGGACACTGCCATATGGTGCACCGCCCTGCGCTCACGCAAGCGCCGATCAATCTGAATAGCTAGAGACATAGATTCGCTCAAACCGGTAGGCGTAGGAAAGCCCACCATAACATCTTTAAGGGTTTCAGAAAGACCTTTTCTGAAAATAGCAGCCAGCGCCTCTTCATTCCATTTAGTGAGCACAGACCATTTTCTAAATTTCTGGCAATATAACTCTGCCTCTTCCAGACCCTGACACAGGGCCAACAGTGTTTTCTCAGCATGCTCTACAGAGTTAGGTTCGTCATACAACAATCCGAGCGCCTGAAAGAATGCATCTACATTCAATAGTGCCGGATTCCCTGTTTCAAGAGCAAATGCCCAGTCTTGAGGATCACCACGCAGTAAGGATATGATGATTTTCACTTGCTGAATGGGATCACCAGAAGAACGGGGTTTCAAAGCAAAAAACAATTTGCAGCTATTTTTAAAGTTCAAAAACTTGGATCTGTCCCCAAAAAACAAATCAGGAGTAGGAATTCTTGGCTCTAGAGCCGGAGTCTGAACAATATAATCTTGGATACTCTGGACTCTTGCAGCAAGTTGATCCACACGAGAAAACAAACCCTGAACCTCCATACCAGAGCATATATCCAGCACCACCCAGATATCAAGAGGAAAAAGAAGACAGAACAGAGCACAGAAAAAAAAATGGTTAAGAACTCTTCTTTATTCCTTCTTTTGAGATGCATTCAATTCATTCTTGGCCTGCTGTACTGTTATGACATGGTGGTTAAGAGGCCACACTGAAATGACCTGGTGGCTAAAACGCAACATGGAACGAGCTCTGAGAAGGTGGTATCTCTACTGACCGCAGTCCCTAATCCTAACAACACAACTAGAAATAGCCGTGGGATGTTCCTGACACTCCCTAGACACCTCGTCACAGCCTCAGATATAACTACCCCTAAAGAAGGAAATAGTAACATAGTAACATAGTAACATAGTTAGTAAAGCCGAAAAAAGACATTTGTCCATCCAGTTCAGCCTATATTCCATCATAATAAATTCCCAGATCTACGTCCTTCTACAGAACCTAATTGTATGATACAATATTGTTCTGCTCCAGGAAGACATCCAGGCCTCTCTTGAACCCCTCGACTGAGTTCGCCATCACCACCTCCTCAGGCAAGCAATTCCAGATTCTCACTGCCCTAACAGTAAAGAATCCTCTTCTATGTTGGTGGAAAAACCTTCTCTCCTCCAGACGCAAAGAATGCCCCCTTGTGCCCGTCACCTTCCTTGGTATAAACAGATCCTCAGCGAGATATTTGTATTGTCCCCTTATATACTTATACATGGTTATTTGATCGCCCCTCAGTCTTGCCTCAGAGAAACCCCCAAAAGTAAAGACAGCCCCCCATAAATATTGACTGTAAAAGGAGAGGGAAATGACGAACACAGAAATGAAATTAGATTTCAGCAAAGGAGGCCAATACTAAACTTGATAGACAGAGAGAAAGGGATACTGTGCAGTCAGTATTAAAAACTACAAAATCCACGCAGAGTTTACAAAAATGAACTCCACACCGACTCACGGTGTGGAGGGGCAAATCTGCTTTCCCAGAGCTTCCAGCTAGCCTGAATTAGACATAGTGACAAGCTGGACAAAAGAGACAAAATGCAAAGCAATAGAGTCCAAACAAATGGACAAACAAAACTAGCAAAACTTATCTTTTGCAGACAAGGACTGGCCATATGAGAAATGCAAGGGAAGAATCAAATCCAACCAAGAACATTGACAGCAGGCATGGACTAAAGCCCAGAGCAGGTTTAAATTACAAACCCAGGCAAGGCGATTAGTGAAGACAGCTGCTACAGCTACCTAACGGAGCAGCAGTTCCACTTGAAACCACCTGAGGGAGCCCAAGGGCAGAACTCGCAAAAATACCATTAGCAACCACAGGAGGGAGCTCCAGAACGGAACTCACAACAATTATGAATACCTAATCAGAGCACCACATGAAGAAGCCCGCCCCAGAGCACGAGCATGTCATTACCTCAAAACTGAAAATAAAGATTAAGCAACAACCACAAGACAGATTTCATCAACCAAGAAATCATTTTAATCAGTATGATGGCTGTTATGGCCTGGTGGTAAGGACAATAATGGACCTGGTGGTTAAGAGCACACGGAATGACCTGATAGTTACTAATAATATAGGACGAGCTCTGAGACGTGGGAACTCTGCTGACCACAATCCCTAATCCTATCACACACACTAGAAATAGCCGTGGATTGCTCCTAACGCTCCCTATGCAACTCGACACAGCCTAAGAAACTAGCTAGCCCTAGAGATAGAAAAATAAGCCTACCTTGCCTCAGAGAAATTCCCCAAAGGAAATGGCAACCCCCCACATATAATGACTGTGAGTAAAGATGAAAATTACAAACACAGAGATGAAATAGATTTAGCAAAGTGAGGCCCGACTTACTGAACAGACAGAGGATAGGAAAGGTAACTTTGCGGTCAGCACAAAAAACTACAAAAAGACCACGCAGAGGGCGCAAGAAGACCCTCCGCACCGACTCACGGTGCGGAGGCGCTCCCTCTGCGTCCCAGAGCTTCCAGCAAGCAAGACAAAAAATCAAAATAGCAAGCTGGACAGAAAAATAGCAAACCAGAGAAAAACAAGCAGGAACTTAGCTTCAGCTGGGAAGACAGGTCACAAGAACGATCCAGGAGAGAACTAGACCAATACTGGAACATTGACAGGTGGCATGGAGCAATGATCCAAGTGGAGTCAAATAGAGCAGCCAGCCAACGAATTAACCTCGTCACCTGTGGAAGGAAACTCAGAAGCCGCAGCTCCGCCCACAACCACCAGAGGAAGCCCATGGACAGAACCAGCCGAAGTACCACTCATGACCACAGGAGGGAGCCTGACAACAGAATTCACAACAGATGGCACCGATCTGGCACTGTCTGTAGGTTACTGTGTACAATCCTGCTGACAGATTCCCTTAAGGGTATGTGCACACGTTAATGTACATTCATAGGAAGATTAATAGCATAGTCCTGCTACACACAACAGACTGTTTTGATGCAAGTACCAGTCTAATATGTCCAAGAACTTCCTCTTTATAAACATTCTGGCAACAATATAGGTGTCGGAAATACCTTCCCCTCACTTCCCAGCATAAAAAGCCTACACCTAGTTCCTTTAATCCATCTTTTTGTCTCTGTTGCTACAGACAAATGAAACTCGACAAAAGGGAATAGATGGCAAGTAAAACAGAAGGAAGACACCTATTGTCCATCATTTTATAATTTTTTTGGGAGGTTGAAAATGATTACATTTTTTAACCCTTTAGTGACAGAGCCAATTTTGACCTTAATGACCAGCCCAATTTTTACAATTCTGACCACTGTCACTTTATGAGGTTATAGCTCTGGAATGCTTCAACGGATCTCACTGATTCTGTTTTTTTTGTAACATATTGTATTTCATGATAGTGGTAAAACTTCTTTCATTAGATTTACTTTTATAAAAAAATGGAAATTTGGCAAAAATTTTGAAAATTTTGCAATTTTCAAACTTATAATTTTTGTGCCCTTAAATCCGAAAATCATGTCACACAAATTAGTTAATAAATTTCCCACATGTCTATTTTACATCAGCACAATTTTGAAAACATTTTTTTTAAGCTAGGAAGTTATAAGGGTTAAAAGTTGACCTGCGATTTCTCATTTTTCCAACAAAATTTACAAAACCACTTTTTTAGGGACCACATCACATTTAAAGTGAATTTGATGGGTCAATATGACAGAAAATACCCAAAAGTGACAGCATTCTAAAAACTGCCCCCCTCAAGGTGCACAAAGCCACATTCAAGAAGTTTATTAACCCTTCAGATGCTTCACGAGAGCTAAAGCAATGTGGAAGGAAAAAACATTTACCTTTTTTCACAAAAAATTACTTTAGACCCAAAATGTTTTATTTTCACAAGGGTATCAGGAGAAAATGGACCCCAAAATGTGTTGTGCAATTTCTCCTGAGTATGCAGATACCCCTTTTGTGAGGGAAAGCCACTGTTTGGGTGCATGGCAGGGCTCAGAAGGGAGGGAGCACTGTTTGACTTTTTGAAAAAATTGGCTGGGATCGATGGTGGGCACCATGTTGCGTTTGGAGACCCTTCATGTGTCTAAACAGTGAAATCCCACCAATTCTAACTCCAACCCTAACAAAGCACTAAACCCAACAATAACCCCAACACACCCCTATCCCTAATCCCAACCTTAACCACAACCCTATCTCAAACACAACCCTAACAACCCTAACCCCAACACATCCCTAACCCCAGCACAACCCTGACCCTAACCCCAAAACATGCCTAACCAAAACCCCAACCCCAGCTCTAATTCTAATCTGATCCCTAACCCCAATCCAACCCTAACCCCAATGCAACCCTAACCACAATCCCAACTCTAACACAACCCTAACCCCAGCTCTAACCCCAACCCTAACACAACCCTAACCCCAGCTGTAACCACAACCCTAACCCCAATCATAAAAAATTGAAAAAATTTAAATTTTTTATTTGATTATTTTTATCACAGTGATCAAAATGAACCAATAGGAATGTTTGCTGCCAGGTACCAGCAGGCAGATCTTGGCAAGTGCAATGCGCATGCGCCTGCCATTTTCTTCCAGAAAGATGATGTGGAGGGTTGGGGGATGGAGCAGGAGGATCTGGGGATGGTGGAGGTATCGGGGGCTCGGGGACCACAATTCTCTCTCCTCTAGTATGCTAGATCTTATCAGAAGAGAGAAATGAATGGAAAATCTGCCTTTTTTGTGATCATCGTTATTCAGTGAATAACGGCGATCATGTGACAGAAGATTGGAAAAACCGACACAAATCATGTTCTCCGGAGTCTCTGCTACCCCAATTAGCCAAGACCCTGGGGGTTTTCCGATGCTGGGGGGCGCTATACACTTACTGTATTTCTCAGCACCGTTAAAAAGCGGCGCTGAAGATTAAGGCCCTTTAACTGCCACCGTTAAAAGGCATATTGGCAGTCGTTAAGGGGTTAAGATTTTGGAAGATACAGTCACCATTTAGGTGTTGTTGAAAAAAGAAAATAGATTAAATCAAAATTTTCTCTAACAAATAACTATGATGAAAGTATTACATTAATGGCTTGTGCACATGACCAGTTATATTGGAAATATGCTATCTGTGGTTTTCACAGATAGCACTGTTACCCATTATATTCTACGGGGCTGTATGCATGTCCAATTTTTCCGGTTCAAAGAAAAATTCAGAGACATGCCCAATATTTATCTGGGTTTAAGATCAAAAGTGTCAATGCAAGTTTCTGGGTCCGTGAAAAGCATGGGACCGCACTTGGATGACATCACGGACTGACAGAATGGCAAATGTGGAGAAACTTTTTTATTTTTTCCCTCCACCTCCTAGAAAAACTAATGCCACTCTGATCAAAGCTGATCAGAATCTGATCAGAATAATCATACCATTTTTCTCCGATGGAGAGGAAACGGTCGTGTGACCCTACCCAAAGGGTAATAATATTTTTATCCATGCCATTTTTTTATGTTTTAATTTTGTTAAATATATTTTGAGTCACAAAGAGTAGGAAATGCAAGAGAAATAATCATAAATAGGAAATACATTGAAAAAGAAGGTAATGGGTATCAAGTTTGATTACATTAAATGTATCTCTTTAATGAAGATCTTCAAAATCTGCTGTAACACTGAGGCTTGGGTAACAACTTTTCTTCAGAATTCCAATGGTATAGAGTCAAAAGACAACTTTGACTATAAAACTTAGTTTTTCTCTCATGACTGATCCAATTAAAGTACATTTTTTCCTTGACATAATACATTTTCTAGTTAGGACATTGCCTTACAAGTGTAGTTACATCTGTATTTTTGCTGTTTTCCTAACCTTTTGTCACCAAAGTGCATGCATGTATTTTTTCTAGACAGTGTCATTTCAGAAAAGCTGGCCAAGTACATTTGTCAATACTTCTGAGAGCATGACCTCATGTTCTGGGCCAGCTGGCTCTTGTTGGATAGAGTTGAGTAACCTGCACCTTCACACCATGACTTCATCTCGGCTGCCAGGTTAATCAAATATTAGTAACAAACATGTAATGCATCGGATTTTCATCTGGATGTTTACGGATTCCTTTCCATTCCTCCCCAGTAAATGAACTGATCATATTTGCTTTACTTTTCCTTTTTATATACTTACACAATTATTTAGGAATAAAACCCACACTTAAGTTCACAAAATATTTTAGGAATATATTTCTATAGACGCTTGCAAAAATCATTTGCTGGAAAGCAGGAACAGAATTACTCAATGGAGCGCTATGCCCTTCTTGATCCTCCTGACTGAAAATGGTGCATGGGATTGTAGACTGTATATTAGTAGTACAAAAGTACTCCGTCTGTGGTTTGTCCTAATGAAGAACCACATGTGCTTCGAAACGTGTTGACTAGTGATAGGCGAGCACTAAAATGCTCGGGTGCTCGTTGCTTGGGTCGAGCAGATTGGAATACTTGGGTACTCGACCCGAGCAACAAGCCCAATGTAAGTCTATGGGAAACTCGAGTATGTTTACCTCGATCCCCTCGGGGGTCCTTTTAAGGTCTAAAACATCTGAAAATGATGGAAACACTGCTCAAATGACAAGGGAACATAATGGGGATCGCCCCTGGAAGCATTTCTGACTCCTAGGTCACAGCTGTAAGCAATATTGTCAGAGTTTCACTCCATTTTTACAGGTGCACCAAAAAACATACAAAAAAGGAAACCAAAATGGATTTTGCTGGGAAATATGTTAAGGTACATCCCTTCCAGGGTAATGACTTGTATATAAGGCAAAATAAGTAGCCCCAGATCAAAATGTTCCTCCACCACTTGTGATATGTTCACATGCAGAGTTTTTGATGCGTTTTTCAACTTTAACATTGCTTTCAACCAATACAAATGCATTCACTGGGAAATGTCATTGTAACATTTATCAACCTTAGCTAGCCATGTGTTGTGTGACACATAAGGAGACACATCTTGTTTCATTTATGAAGGATGGACTCAATGTCGCAAAGCCTATTTTTAGAGGGACATCAGGTGGCATTAACATTCTTAAAGGATCATTATTAATCAGTGGGTCTACTATGCTGTTATTGCCTATGCAGTGAGTGGCTGGGCTGCCAAGAATCACAACGCACCCCAATACCCCTTTCACGAGAGGTACAGTTAATTGAATGCAAGGCCTGCCGTGCTATCAAGTCATATGCACCCCAAGAATCCGTTGAACCCAGGTACTGGATGGCCACAGGAAAATCCACTTCACATTAGTCATTGTGTAATCCCATACTGTTTTCTTATGTATTGACTGCAAGGCCTGCCCTGCTACCAAGTCATATGCACCCCAATAGGCTTTTGAACCCAGGTACTGGATGGCCACAGGAAAATCCACTTCACATTATTCAGTTGGTCCTGCCATACTGTTTCCTTATGCATTGCATGCAAGGGCCACTTTGACCCAAATTTGCACGCAACACAATCCCCCCTTGGAAGAAACATGGAGGAGGGACTCTTAAAAAAAACTGTCCCATTACAAAGGAGCGGTCTCCTAGACTCGTAATGCCCATACACTACGTGCATGGGCTGACAAACATTTCCCCATGGAGAGTACATTTTTTAAAAATATTTTATGGGCATCAAAGACACCCTTGCCAAAAATTGGACTGGCTGTAGCAGCACGGAACATGTTAACCCTGGTGATCTAATGGCGGAGAATGATGAGATGTTGAGGAAGGCCTCATTAAAAACTAGGCCCAATGTAAAGGAGTGGGTCTCCTAGACTTGTAATGCCCATTCACTAAGTGCATGGGCTGACAAACATTTCCCCATGGGGGGCACATTTACAAAAAATAATTTATGGGCATCATAGACACCCTTTCCAAAAATTGGACTGGGTGTAGCAGCATGGAACATGTTAACCCTGATGATCGAGTGGCGGAGAATGATGAAATGTTGAGGAAGGCCTCATTAAAAACTAGGCCCAATGTAAAGGAGCGAGTATCCCAGACTTGTAATGCCCAAACACTAAGTGCATGGGCTGACAAACATTTCTCCCTGGGAAAGTAAAAAATTTTTTGGTTTAAAATTAGTAACCGGCATCATAAAAACACCCTTGCACAAAAAATGAGTGACTTTTGCATCACAGAATATGTTTACCCTGGTGTTCGTATGGTTGTGGATGAGGATAAGGAGGAGGATAACACCAAACAGACCAACTCAGGAAGCGTATACCCATGTGTGGTTGTGAATAGGTGCATAAGAATACACCTCCACAAAAAAGACAATGTATTTGATGCTATGTTTCGCGGTTTTCATTCGGAGTACAGAAGTCTTGCCCAATCCAGCCCTTGTTCATTTTTATAAGAGTCAGCCTGTCAGCATTTTCAGTTGACAGGCGGATGCGCTTATCTGTTATAATTCCATGAGTGGCACTAAAAATCCGCTCTGACAGAATGCTAGCAGCAGGGCAGGCCAGGACCTCCAAGGCGTAGAGAGCCAGTTCATGCCACATGTCCAGCTTGGATACCCAATAATTAGAAGGCACAGAGGAATCATGGAAGATGTTTGTACGATCAGCAAGGTACTTCCTCAGCATCTTCCCAAACATTGCACTTCTTATGACAGCACCCCTTGCCTCTGTAAAGGCACGATGGGAGGGTCTGAGAAAACTGTCCCCAAACTTTGACATTGTTTCCCTGCATGAGCTGGATTGTACATCTGTCTCTCTTGCTTGGACTCCTTGGTTGTACAACAAACTCTGACGTCTGCTGCCAGTGTTCTCAGATGGGAATTTTTTTAGTAATTCCGCTACCAGGGCCCTCTGGTACTGCAACATTTTAGTACACCTGTCTGCCTCTGGATGAAGAGATTGAAAGTTCTCCTTGTAGCGTGGGTCTAGAATTGTAACCAACCAGTAATGAGTGTCACCAAAAATTTTAATAATGCGAGTTTCACGGGAAATGCAGCGCAACATAAAGTCAGCCATTTGTGCCACTACTGCTAACAGGCAAGACTTTCATGTCCTTACCAACAGGATGACTGACCATGCTGTCTTCTTCCACCTCATCCTCCTCCTCCCTGTCCTCAGGCAAACCACACTGAACAGACGGTATGACAGCTGTGCTTGTAGTACCGCCTATTGTGCATGAAAGTAGCTCCTGTTCTTCCTCCTATTCCTCATTGTCTACCAATCCATGTTGGGACATGCTCTGCCTGCAATACATCATCTTTAATTGTGAGCAGAGAGGTTTTCAGAATGCAGATAAGCGGGATGGTGACGCCAATTATGGCGTCATCGCCGCTCACCATCTTGGTGCAGTCTTAAAAATTTTGCAGGATGGTACATATGTCTGACATGCATGTCCACTCCTGTGGTCTTATGTATGGAGTCTGAACTGAATAACCATGGCCTTGTTGATGCTGGTATTCAACAACTGCCCTCTTCTGTTCACAAATCCTTTGCAACATATGCAATGTAGAGTTCCAACGCATGAGAACATCAAACACTAGTCGGTGAGCCGGAATCTGCAAACGCTGCTGAAGCACGGCAAGGGCGGCTGAAGCTGTAGCTGACTTTCTAAAATGGGCAGACAGGAGGCGTACTTTCACTAGCAGATCCGGCAGCTCCGGGTAGCTTTTGAGAAAACGTTGATTGATGAGGTTAAGCACATGGGCCAGGCAAAGTACGTGTGTGAGCTCACCTTGCCTCAGAGCCGCCACCAGGTTCAGGCCATTGTCACACATGACTATGCCTGGCTGTAGGTTCAGCGGTGTCATCCAAAAATCTGACTGATCTTTCAGCGTTGTCCACAGCTCTTCAGCATTGTGCGGTTTGTCACCTAAGCAGATTAGCTTTAGCACAGTCTGTTGCCGCTTGGCTGAGGCAGTGCTGCAGTACTTCCAGCTTCTGACTGATGTGCTATTTTCAGAGATGAAGGCTGAAGAGAAGGACAAGGTTCAGAAGCTGTAGACTGAGGACAACCCTGATTGATGTAGGGCCCACAATCCTCGGCAAGGGGAGGATGTGTTCCATCCCAAGGTCTGACTGGGTCCCGGCTTCCACTATGTTAACCCAGTGTGCTGTCAGTGAGATGTACCATCCCTGCCCACACACTTTTCCATGTGTCTGTGGTTAGGTGGACTTTCCAGCGAACAGCATTGTTGAGGGCATGGGTAATGTTGTGGGACACGTGCTTGTGTAATGCCAGTACGGCACACAGGGAGAAATAGTGGTGATTGAGGACTGAGTACCTTGGGATGGCCGCCGCCATCAGGCTGCGGAAAGCTTCCGTCTCAATGAGCCTAAAAGGTAATATTTCGAGTGCAAGCATATTGTGGCCTGTGGGGCGTTGACTGGGTATTTCCACTTGCGTTCCAATGACTGGGGTATAGAAAACTGAAGGCTGCACTGGGAAAAGAACGTGGCCTGGCTTGATGAAGGTGCTGCTTGACTGTGGGGAACAACAGTTGCAGGGCACGAGGCATCTTCACATGAACCGTGGACTGTGGGATTGGCTTCTGCGCAAAACAGTGGAAGAAGCAGTGGTGTCACCTGCAGAGAATGTTCCTGGAGCCTGGGGTTCGGCCCACAAAGTCTGGTGCTTTGCTGCCATGTGCCTGATAATCTTGGTGGTCAGACTGGTAGTTTTGCTACCCCTGCTGATGCGGGCATAGCAGGTGCTGCAAATGGCCTGTTTGGGTTATCGGCAGAGTCTTTAAAAAATAACCAGACTCGGGAAGATCTATCAGTTGGAATGGCAACTTCTGTCATGTTGGTGTTCGTGAGTAAGTCATGAATATCAGATCGGTGGGGGGTCTGACACCCAACACCGCCACCAATCATCTGTTACCAACTCAGGGAAAGTCTGGATGTAAACAGTGTATGGAGCTCAACACTACTGCTCCATGCCAGTATTTAGTGTCCACTGCCAGGTGCCAACGCTCAGCTCCTCAGCCGCCATATGGTGAGATATCGCGGTGGTGGTTCCGCTCTGTACGCGGTTTACATCCACCAGCTGTTTGGTGCCAGGTGTCGGCCCCCACCAATCTAAAATTGATTACCTGTTCTTAAGACAGTATATCATCAAAATGATTATAGTGGAAACCCTTGTATTATTTCCATTCTTCCCATGGAACAGTTTTTCCCACTTATTGGGGTAAAATTTTGTTTTTCCATTTGCTTGTTTTGAGTCTTAAAGAGTATTTCATTTCAAGCAAAAATGGCAGAATTAAGAGGAATGTAATACAACATGTCATTGAAGTGTTTTCCTGTCTCATGGGTAAAAAAAAGTGTCTCTAAGTGAAAATAATCTTAGGCTAGGTTCACATTAGCATTCCTGTGCGGTCGGCAGGCGCGTCAAAATGAGGCATCCGCATACATCCGCATACATCCACATGTCCTGCGTACCCAATGTTAAAGATAGGTATGCAGGAAGCATGCAGAAGTAGGCGGAGCTAAACGGAAGAAGTGCGGAAGTAGGCGGAGCTTAACGAAGGAAGTACACAGCCCTCAGTAGCTCAGCCGAATGCTAATGTGAATGTAGCCTTACTTTTCATGGCAAAAGACTAAATTCTCACAAATAAGGGTGGTGGTGCAATGTTTTGCTTCCTAGAGACAAATTTAAAAGTGTTGTGATAGTTGTTTGATATGTTTCTCTGCGAAATAGTCCATGCCAGGGCTCCTACACAGCTGAGCTTGGCATGAACCAATAGAGGACAATGAAGGAACAATATGATCTAAAGTGTAAACTTATTATAAATCACAGATAATACAAATAAAAAAAATATAAATATATTGTACAAAAGATGTAGGAAATAATTACAAAATAATGTCACTTAAAAAGTAGTCTGGCTGCAAATCAAGAAACAAGATAGGGCCACACATCTATAAAAAAGATTATTTTTTCTGTTTAAATAACACATCATGCTCACCAAGGAGCTCTCAATCCAGTACTCAATGCAACTGTCTCCTACATGGATGCAATAGAGGTTGCTCTGACCATAGTCACATGAAGCAACATAGCACATTGCTCAACTATAGAAATCGTAATCTTACAGTACAGACCAAAAGTTTGGACACACCTTCTCATTTAAAGATTTTTCTGTATTTTCATGACTATGAAAATTGTAAATTCACACTGAAGGCATCAGAACTATGAATTAACACATGTGGAATTATATACTTAACAAAAAAGTGTTTAACAATTGAAAATATGTCTTATATTCTAGGTTCTTCAAAGTAACCACCTTTTGCTTTGATGACTGTGTGACGCCCAGGAGACCGGGATACCCAGCACCGGACCAATGGAGTCTGTCTCTTGAGGGGGATGTCACAGGTGGCTTGACCCGGTGCTGTGGCCTCAGGCAATGCACAATGTAAGGGGTATCGTGAGGGGACAGGCACTTACTTGATCAGCAGCAGGTTCTCCCAGCGGTGACGATCCCGATCCTGGATAGATGGCTATTGTCCAAATGAAAGACTGAAGCACTGAAACATTTAACCAGTTTACTTTAACATAAAGGGATTTACAACCACTCCTGTCACCGGAGTCTGTATGGGAACTCTGAGTTACTTTGACCCTGCCGGGGTCTTCGCCTCTTATTGTGCGCAATTTCTGTGTGGCCCTGCTGCTGTATGTGAACTGGCTGCCGGCCCAATCTGTCCCCTCCGGGTCCTGGTTCGACGGGCAACCCGAGTCCTTTTATCGGCTTACCCCCTCTGGGAGTACCACTGAACTCTGTATCTGTTGCTGCGTCCGGCCCTAGTGAAGCTGATATCACCTCACGTTTTTCCGGTTGCTGTATTATATATAATGAATACAGCCACGGATCCGGTATCCGTCTTTGCGCCTGTTCTGGGTAGTGATTAATGCTACCCGGTTCTCACAATGTCCTTTTTCTCTAACCCTCTTCTCAGGCCGGTGATTTAGGCCTGGTAACAGTCACAGGGCTGTTAGAGATTCAACTGTATGACCTCTCACTATCAGCTCCTTGGCCCAACTGCCATTTCTTCTCTCAGACCAGAATGGATTAAGGGGAGTCTCTGGAGCTCCCCCTTCTGGCCGGAGGTGGTAGTGCAGTTTTGCTATCCTAATATTTGTGTTTAGTGTCAGTAACTATTTTTGTGGCAAATACCCCTAGGGGTGCCACATTCCCCCTTAGTTAAGAACAGTACTCCGGGACTGTGGGACGATAACATTTTGAAATAACAATTAATATGTACAGAGTCTTAAAAATGAAAAGTTACAAAAAACCACTCAAGGAAACAAAAATAGAGTTCTGTAAAAAGTCACTTCAAATAGCGTCCATTAATACAGTTCTACCCTTGAAGGTACTCAATAGAAAGTCTAAAGAAAGTTCAAAAAGAGCAAAAAGCAAAGTTCAAAAAGCAGTCTTTCCGGAGCTTTGATTTAGTGCCTCCGGGCTGATAACAAGTTCAAGAATATGCAAGAAGTTCATACAGACAAGTCTCTGTAGGTACTGGGCTTAAACGTTGCAGACTGATAACAATGACTATACTACATTTTCTGTTTAACTATATACGGCATAACATATATACAATTCACATTATAAGCTTTATAGTTGGTAATCTGCATACCTGGCCGGTAATTGACCCTGGGTACTACGCTGTGATCTACGTAATAGCGGTATCTCTTCATGTGGAGTACTACTGTCTACTGCGGATGTAGTATCTGCCCGCCCTGCTAAAGATAATTCCACGACTATGGAGTTGGCAAGTCCACCGTGAATGGGATTACTCTGACCAGGAATCTGTTCTTCCTGGCCTGGAACCTCCTGTAGTACGGGGTCAGCCTCCTCCTGTCTTGGGACTTCTGGTATTGGGTTCGGTGTTGGGTAAAAGGCCACCATGGGAACCACTACTCCACCATGGTATGTTAGTAGGGTTTTGGGAAAGTCTCCTATACAGGTGTGATACATTTCCTCTTCTTTTTCCTTTACTGGTTGGACCTGCATGGGTTGAATAACTTCTGGTTCTGGCTGGACAACTTCTGGCTCTTTCAATGCTTCCGGACATAATTTAAGATTGTCTCTTGACACTAGTACAGATGTTAAGCCTCCGTTTTTGCTAATGAGACACATTTTAGGATTATCCATTCTTGTTGGTAAAACTGTGTAGGGTACGGCTTCCCACTGATTGTCTAGTTTATTGGTTCGACGATTTCTCTTGAGCACTTGGTCACCCGGTCTTAATGGGGTCGCTAGAGCATTCTGGTTGAAAGTTCGCTCTTGTCTTTCTCTAGTTTGCTGAAGGCTTCTATCCACACTCTCTTGCACTTGGCGATACTGCTTTTGCCGTATGATATCCCAATTGGAGTCTTGAACTTCTGCGTCTGGTTTCAGAATTCCCATTTCTAGATCAATTGGTAATTGGCCGGGTCTTGCACGCATAAGGTAAGCTGGGGTGCAGTTGGTGGAGCTCACCGGGACATGATTATACAGATCCACCAAGTCAGGCAATTTCTCTGGCCATTGATTCCTTTCTGTCTCAGGTAAAGTCTTTAGTAGGTCTATTACAATATGGTTCATCTTCTCGCATAAGCCGTTTGTTTGTGGATGATAGGCCGTCGTCCGGATCTTTTTGCAACCATACATATTACAGAATTCTCTGAAGATCTCTGATTCAAAGGCTGTACCTTGGTCGGTGAGAACCTGTTCCGGATATCCATGGGGTCTACAAAAGTACGTTTGGAACGCTTTGGCTGCTGTTTTTGCTGTCAGATCTTTTACGGGTACTACTACCAAGAAGCGTGAATAATGGTCCACGATGGTCAAGGCATAGACATAGCCGGACCGGCTTGGTGTCAACTTCACGTGGTCCATGGCTACAAGTTCAAGTGGTTGTTTGGTGATTATGGGCTGCAGTGGTGCTCTTTGGTTCTTTTGATCGTTTCTTCTGAGGTTGCACGGGCCACAATTTCTGCACCACTGTTCGATTGATTTTCTCATCCCGACCCAATAAAATCTTTCTCTTAGAAGTACTTCTAACTTTTTCCAACCGAAGTGACCAGCACCATTATGGTAAGCTTCGAGGACCATCTTGACATCTTGTTTAGGCACGATAATCTGCCAAACCAATTCATGTGTTTTCGGATTGGTGTACCTTCTACAGAGCTTCCCTTGATACAGGAACATTTTGCCTCTCTCTTTCCAGAGTTGATGCGTCTCTTCTGGGGCATCCTCATCGGGATATGCACTTTGCTCAGTTAACAGTTCCTTCACCAACTTCACAGCCGGATTGCTGTCTTGGGTGTCAGCCCATCTATGGTGTGCTAACGGATTAAAATTCACCTCTTGTTGTTTCTGATAGGTACTTGACTGATGATGTTTTGCCTTGGGATGATGGAAGGCTGGTAGTTCAATTTCTTCAAGCTCCCCTGTTTCTTCTTCTACATCTCTCAAGTGTGGCATCCGGGATAGGGCATCGGCATTTCCATTCTTGCGACCTGCTCGATACTTGATCTTGAAGTTGTAATTAGATAACCGGGCTATCCATCGCTGTTCTAACGCACCTAATTTGGCTGTGTCCAGGTGGGTCAACGGATTGTTGTCAGTATAGACAATAAATTCTGCAGCAGCCAGATAGTGTTTGAAACGTTCAGTCACAGCCCAAACTACTGCCAGTAGTTCCAATTTGAAGGAGCTATAATTTTCTGGATTTCTTTCAGTAGGCCGGAGCTTTCTACTTGCAAAGGCGATGACTTTCTCCCGACCTTCTTGCTTTTGTGACAGCACCGCTCCTAGTCCCACATTACTGGCATTGGTGTAGAGGATGAAAGGTTGATGGTAATCTGGGTATGCCAGAACCTCTTCTCCGGTTAGTGCCTTCTTTAGTTGTTCAAAGGAGTCTTCCCTTTCATCGTTCCACTGAAAAGGAGGGTTTCGGTTTGAAGGCTTCTTCGTCTGCCCTACCAAGGCGTCTTGCAAGGGTGCTGCCAATTTGGTAAATCCTTTTATAAATCTGCGATAGTAACCCACCAATCCCAGGAATTGCCTCACTTCTTTTGCGTTGGTAGGTCTTGGCCAATCCCTTATGGCGCTTATTTTCTCGGGATCCGGTGCTACTCCCTCCGAACTCACGATGTGTCCCAGGTACTGTACCTTTGGCTTGAGAAGGTGACATTTGGATGGCTTGATTTTCATGCCATACCTGGATAAGGCTTCGAACACTTCTGCCAGGTCTATTAAGTGTTGTTCGTAAGTCTTTGAGTAGACGATCACATCATCTAGGTACAGGAGGACGGTCTCGAAGTTCTTGTGTCCGAGGCAGCATTCCATCAGCCGCTGGAAGGTACCGGATGCGTTGCAGAGTCCGAATGGCATGCGATTAAATTCACATAGACCCATTGGTGTGGTGAATGCCGTCTTTTCCTTATCTCTCTCAGCCACAGGGACTTGCCAATACCCGCTTGTTAAGTCTAAGGTGGAAAAATAATTAGCAGATTTCAAAGCAGTCAAGGACTCTTCTATCCTAGGCAAGGGGTAGGCGTCTTTATGGGTGATGTTATTAATCCGCCGGTAGTCTACGCACATTCTCATGGTTCCGTCCTTTTTTTTGACAAGCACTAGATGGGCCGCCCAGGGGCTACAGCTGTCTCTTATTACCCCGGCCTGTTTCATTTCCCTCAGCATATCTTTTGCACATTGATAGTGAGCGGGCGGTATGGGTCTATATCTTTCTTTTATTGGGGGATGGTCACCTGTGGGGATTGTGTGTTCTACCCCTTCTATCCGTCCGAAGTCCAATGGGTGTTTACTGAAGACTTGTTCATATTCCGTCACTAGCCTATACACCCCTTGTTTTTGATGGGTAGGTGTTGAATTTATGCCCACGTGTAGCTGTTGGCACCAATCCTCCATTTCTCCATCTGAGCCATTGCCTTCCACCTGACAGGTTGGTTCTAAGGGCTCAATGGTTGTGATGGCATTGTTGTCAACAGTATATAGCTTTGCCATTGTAGCATACCTTGGCAAAGTGACCTCTTCCTCTCCACAGTTCAAAAGTCGTACCGGCACTCGTCCCCGGTGTACCTCGACTATCCCCCGTGCTGTGAGTATAGTGGGCCTGCTGTCGGTGTACACTGGTTCTATTAAGGCTTGATAATCTCGTCCCTTAGTACCAATGGCTGCTCTACACCATACCAGCATTTCTGTTTTTGGTGGGATTACAATAGACGTTGAATCACTTACCCTCACACTGCCGATTTCTCCACCTGCAACTTCTACCTGTTGCCTTAACATCAATACTTTTATTTCCCTCCGGAGAACTCTCTGCTGGCAGGATTGGGCAGTTTCAGCAATTTGCTGTAAGACAGAAATGACTTTGGAAAAGCAGTTCTCTAACACATTCATTCCTATCAATACAGTTGGTTCACAGTTCCGCCGGTCAACATCAACAACAATAATACCCTGTTTCTTCAATTCTACTTTACCAATCTTTATGGTCATCTCCCTGAATCCTAGTTTCGGCACCAACTTACCATTACTGGCCCATATATCTAGTTCAACATCAGAGGGCCCTTTATCAATATCTGTATCAGCCCAGTACCTCTTATAAAGGATATACGGTATAGATGAAATCTGGGAACCTGTGTCCAGCAAAGCGTTGAGGGGCATTCCGTCCAGCACGATAGGGATAATGGGTCGTCCTCCGATGTACCTGTCGTGCCAGGATGTTGGGCCTTGAAAGTTCCTTCCTGCGAAGCGGCCCGCATTCCCAGGGGATTCCCGTTTAAATCACAATCTCGTGCAAAGTGGCCTGGCTGCTGGCAACGGCGGCAAATGGGCTGTCCATCCGGTTGGTAGCGGTCGCGGGGTCGTCCTCTCCATGTCGGGTATCTCCAGGGTCTCATCCATGGAACACCTTCTCTACGGTTTGACAACTCCATCTTGGGTCCTCTCATCTCCTGCATGGCTTTAGCCATTGAAGCAACAACATCAGTTAAAGAGTCAAGCTTTTGTTGAAGAGCCTCATTAGTACTGGGTCCCAGGGGCTTAGCAATGGCCCCGGACATAGCTGATGTCACTGGCACTCCCTGTTGTTGAGGTGCCTCTGCCATAGGTTGCGCAGGATCCTGATCCCGAGGTGCCTCTGCCAGCTGGAGACGTATAGCGCTCTCCTTTAATTGAGCAAATGTCAATTCAGGGTTCTTAAAAACAAGCATGCTCACATGCCCCCGGTGAGAAGGGGTGTAGAGTCCCTCCATAAATTGATCTCTTAGCAGTTTATCCGCTCCGGTGTTAAAAATGGGTTCAGCCAGTGTAAGTGATTTAAGGGCTTCCTGCAGGTTTAAGGCAAAGTCTCTCACGCCCTCATTAACTTTTTGTTTGCAATTAAAGAATCGTATTTTAGCTTTGCTGCTGGCAGTGGTTTCAAATGTAGCTTTTAATCCAGCAAATATGCGTTCAACAGTGCCTTTTAGATCAGCTGCCCATGCTGTGACTTCTCGCTTAGCATGGCCACTTAACTGCATCATCAGGAGACTAACACGCTGAACTTCACCCACAGGGAACATGTCAAAATGGGCCAGCATCTTTTCTCTGAAATCGTCAAGGGTATTAGGCTCACCTTACATAGTAACATAGTAACATAGTTAGTAAGGCCGAAAAAAGACATTTGTCCATCCAGTTCAGCCTATATTCCATCATAATAAATACCCAGATCTACGTCCTTCTACAGAACCTAATAATTGTATGATACAATATTGTTCTGCTCCAGGAAGACATCCAGGCCTCTCTTGAACCCCTCGACTGAGTTCGCCATCACCACCTCCTCAGGCAAGCAATTCCAGATTCTCACTGCCCTAACAGTAAAGAATCCTCTTCTATGTTGGTGGAAAAACCTTCTCTCCTCCAGACGCAAAGAATGCCCCCTTGTGCCCGTCACCTTCCTTGGTATAAACAGATCCTCAGCGAGATATTTGTATTGTCCCCTTATATACTTATACATGGTTATTAGATCGCCCCTCAGTCGTCTTTTTTCTAGACTAAATAATCCTAATTTCGCTAATCTATCTGGGTATTGTAGTTCTCCCATCCCCTTTATTAATTTTGTTGCCCTCCTTTGTACTCTCTCTAGTTCCATTATATCCTTCCTGAGCACCGGTGCCCAAAACTGGACACAGTACTCCATGTGCGGTCTAACTAGGGATTTGTACAGAGGCAGTATAATGCTCTCATCATGTGTATCCAGACCTCTTTTAATGCACCCCATGATCCTGTTTGCCTTGGCAGCTGCTGCCTGGCACTGGCTGCTCCAGGTAAGTTTATCATTAACTAGGATCCCCAAGTCCTTCTCCCTGTCAGATTTACCCAGTGGTTTCCCATTCAGTGTGTAATGGTGATATTGATTCCTTCTTCCCATGTGTATAACCTTACATTTATCATTGTTAAACCTCATCTGCCACCTTTCAGCCCAAGTTTCCAACTTATCCAGATCCATCTGTAGCAGAATACTATCTTCTCTTGTATTAACTGCTTTACATAGTTTTGTATCATCTGCAAATATCGATATTTTACTGTGTAAACCTTCTACCAGATCATTAATGAATATGTTGAAGAGAACAGGTCCCAATACTGACCCCTGCGGTACCCCACTGGTCACAGCGACCCAGTTAGAGACTATACCATTTATAACCACCCTCTGCTTTCTATCACTAAGCCAGTTACTAACCCATTTACACACATTTTCCCCCAGACCAAGCATTCTCATTTTGTGTACCAACCTCTTGTGCGGCACGGTATCAAACGCTTTGGAAAAATCGAGATATACCACGTCCAATGACTCACCGTGGTCCAGCCTATAGCTTACCTCGTCATAAAAACTGATTAGATTGGTTTGACAGGAGCGATTTCTCATAAACCCATGCTGATATGGAGTTAAACAGTTATTCTCATTGAGATAATCCAGAATAACATCCCTCAGAAACCCTTCAAATATTTTACCAACAATAGAGGTTAGACTTACTGGCCTATAATTTCCAGGTTCACTTTTAGAGCCCTTTTTGAATATTGGCACCACATTTGCTATGCGCCAGTCCTGCGGAACAGACCCTGTCGCTATAGAGTCACTAAAAATAAGAAATAATGGTTTATCTATTACATTACTTAGTTCTCTTAGTACTCGTGGGTGTATGCCATCCGGACCCGGAGATTTATCTATTTTAATCTTATTTAGCCGGTTTCGCACCTCTTCTTGGGTCAGATTGGTGACCCTTAATATAGGGTTTTCATTGTTTCTTGGGATTTCACCTAGCATTTCATTTTCCACCGTGAATACCGTGGAGAAGAAGGTGTTTAATATGTTAGCTTTTTCCTCGTCATCTACAACCATTCTTTCCTCACTATTTTTTAAGGGGCCTACATTTTCAGTTTTTATTCTTTTACTATTGATATAGTTGAAGAACAGTTTGGGATTAGTTTTACTCTCCTTAGCAATGTGCTTCTCTGTTTCCTTTTTGGCAGCTTTAATTAGTTTTTTAGATAAAGTATTTTTCTCCCTATAGTTTTTTAGAGCTTCAATGGTGCCATCCTGCTTTAGTAGTGCAAATGCTTTCTTTTTACTGTTAATTGCCTGTCTTACTTCTTTGTTTAGCCACATTGGGTTTTTCCTATTTCTAGTCCTTTTATTCCCACAAGGTATAAACCGCTTACACTGCCTATTTAGGATGTTCTTAAACATTTCCCATTTATTATCTGTATTCTTATTTCTGAGGATATTGTCCCAGTCTACCAGATTAAGGGCATCTCTAAGCTGTTCAAACTTTGCCTTCCTAAAGTTCAATGTTTTTGTGACTCCCTGACAAGTCCCCCTAGTGAAAGACAGGTGAAACTGCACAATATTGTGGTCGCTATTTCCTAAATGCCCAACCACCTGCAGATTTGTTATTCTGTCAGGTCTATTAGATAGTATTAGGTCTAAAAGTGCTGCTCCTCTGGTTGGATTCTGCACCAATTGTGAAAGATAATTTTTCTTGGTTATTAGCAGAAACCTGTTGCCTTTATGGGTTTCACAGGTTTCTGTTTCCCAGTTAATATCCGGGTAGTTAAAGTCCCCCATAACCAGGACCTCATTATGGGTTGCAGCTTCATCTATCTGCTTTAGAAGTAGACTTTCCATGCTTTCTGTTATATTTGGGGGTTTGTAACAGACCCCAATGAGAATTTTGTTACCATTTTTCCCTCCATGAATTTCAACCCATATGGACTCGACATCCTCATTCCCTTCGCTAATATCCTCCCTTAAAGTGGACTTTAGACAAGACTTTACATAGAGACAAACCCCTCCTCCTCTCCGATTTTTACGATCCTTTCTAAACAGACTGTAACCCTGTAAGTTAACTGCCCAGTCATAGCTTTCATCTAACCATGTCTCGGTTATTCCCACTATGTCAAAGTTACCTGTAGATATTTCTGCTTCTAGTTCTTCCATCTTGTTTGTCAGGCTTCTGGCGTTTGCGAGCATGCAGTTTAGAGGATTTTGTTTTGTTCCAATCTCCTCACTGTGGATTGTTTTAGAAATGTTCTTACCTCCCTTCTGAGTATGTTTTCCTGGGTCGTCTTTGTTCGAGTCTAATGTTTTTCTTCCCGTCCCCTCTTCTTCTAGTTTAACGCCCTCCTGATGAGTGTAGCGAGTCTTCTGGCGAATGTGTGTTTCCCAGGTTTGTTGAGGTGTAGTCCGTCTCTGGCGAGGAGTCCATCATACCAGTAATTCACACCGTGGTCCAGGAATCCAAATCCTTGTTGTCTGCACCATCGTCTTAGCCAGTTGTTTGCATCAAGGATCCTGTTCCATCTCCTGGTGCCATGCCCGTCTACTGGAAGGATAGAAGAAAAAACTACCTGTGCATCCAGTTCCTTTACTTTCTTCCCCAACTCTTCAAAGTCCTTGCAGATTGTCGGTAGGTCCTTCCTTGCCGTGTCATTGGTGCCAACATGTATCAGAAGAAATGGGTGGACGTCCTTGGAGCTGAAGAGCTTTGGTATCCTATCGGTCACATCCTTGATCATCGCACCTGGAAGGCAGCATACTTCTCTTTCAGTTATGTCCGGTCTGCAGATGGCTGCTTCGGTGCCTCTCAGTAGTGAGTCTCCCACCACCACCACTCTTCGTTGCTTCTTGGCTGTACTTTTTGCTGTCACTTGTTGCTGTGTGCCCTTTTCTTTTTTGCTTGCTGGTATTGCTTCATTCTTAGGTGTGCCATCTTCATCCTCTACAAAGATTTGATATCGGTTCTTCAGTTGTGTGGTTGGTGATTTCTCCATGGTCTTCTTGCTTCTTTTGGTCACATGCTTCCACTCATCTGCTTTTGGAGGTTCTCTGACACTTTTTGCACCTTCTGTGACCAGTAGAGATGCTTCTGTTCTGTCTAGAAAGTCTTCATTCTCTTTGATGAGTTTCAAAGTTGCTATTCTTTCTTCCAGACCCCGCACCTTTTCTTCTAAAAGGGCCACTAGTCTACACTTCTGACAGGTGAAATTGGATTCTTCTTCTGGTCGATCTGTGAACATGTAGCACATGCTGCAGCTCACCATGTAGGTTGTCACATCTGCCATGTTGCTCCTAGATCCTGCTGACTTGTTGATTTCATACATTGGAAGCCACGGGCCACCTGGGGTATATGGCATCTTCACCGGCATGATGGGCGCCACTCCTTGCACCGCTGCGCTACCAGACGCTCTATCGACACTCTGTCTTTCAGCTGCATTAGCGCCGCCGGGTGCTGCGGCGTCTCCGTGCTGCGACATACTGTGCCCCCTTAGTTAATCCAGATCCTTCCGGTCCTCCGCTTCCGTCGGGATAGTGTAGATTCATTCCGCTGTGCAGCAGGATTGGTTTTCCCCTTGCTCTGACGTCAGAGCGCTCAGCTTGGTGCCGCCCACAATGACACGCCCCCTGCTGCTCCCGCCCGCCGCGCGCTCTGTAATGGCGGATTCTGAAGTTTTTCAGTTAGACTGGGGCTCAGGTAATGGCGTAGCTCAATTAACAGTCTCGCGCCTAACGGTTATGAGGTGATTACCTCAGGGGATGGCGGCCATTTTTACTCCATTATAACCAATGGGGAAAAGTGACTTTCAATAGTTTTTAATGGGAAATGGAATTTTCTTTAATAAAGTCAATTTTCACGATTTTTCATCCAAGTTTTCAAAGTTTTGGGCTCCAATCACGGCACACAATACCCGGTATATGGGCTGGCTCTATCCTGTTCGTGACGCCAATTGTGACGCCCAGGAGACCGGGATACCCAGCACCGGACCAATGGAGTCTGTCTCTTGAGGGGGATGTCACGGGTGGCTTGACCCGGTGCTGTGGCCTCAGGCAATGCACAATGTAAGGGGTATCGTGAGGGGACAGGCACTTACTTGATCAGCAGCAGGTTCTCCCAGCGGTGACGATCCCGATCCTGGATAGATGGCTATTGTCCAAATGAAAGACTGAAGCACTGAAACGTTTAACCAGTTTACTTTAACATAAAGGGATTTACAACCAGTCCTGTCACCGGAGTCTGTATGGGAATTCTGAGTTACTTTGACCCTGCCGGGGTCTTCGCCTCTTATTGTGCGCAATTTCTGTGTGGCCCTGCTGCTGTATGTGAACTGGCTGCCGGCCCAATCTGTCCCCTCCGGGTCCTGGTTCGACGGGCAACCCGAGTCCTTTTATCGGCTTACCCCCTCTGGGAGTACCGCTGAACTCTGTATCTGTTGCTGCGTCCGGCCCTAGTGAAGCTGATATCACCTCACGTTTTTCCGGTTGCTGTATTATATATAATGAATACAGCCACGGATCCGGTATCCGTCTTTGCGCCTGTTCTGGGTAGTGATTAATGCTACCCGGTTCTCACAATGTCCTTTTTCTCTAACCCTCTTCTCCTCAGGCCGGTGATTTAGGCCTGGTAACAGTCACAGGGCTGTTAGATATTCAACTGTATGACCTCTCACTTTCAGCTCCTTGGCCCAACTGCCATTTCTTCTCTCAGACCAGAATGGATTAAGGGGAGTCTCTGGAGCTCCCCCTTCTGGCCGGAGGTGGTAGTGCAGTTTTGCTATCCTAATATTTGTGTTTAGTGTCAGTAACTATTTTTGTGGCAAATACCCCTAGGGGTGCCACAACTGCTTTGCACACTCTTGGCATTCTCTTGATGAGCTTCAAGAGGTAGTCACCGGAAATGGTCTTCCAACAATCTTGAAGGAGTTCCCAGAGATGCTTAGCACTTGTTGGCCCTTTTGTCTTCACTCTGTGGTCCAGCTCACCCCAAACCATCTCGATTGGGTTCAGGTCTGGTGACTATGGAGGCCAGGTCATCTGACGTAGCACCCCAACACTCTTCTTCTTGGTAAAATAGCCCTTACACAGCCTGGAGGTGTGGTTGGGGTCATTGTACTGTTGAAAAATAAATGATGGTCCAACTAACCGCAAACCGGATGCAATAGCATCCGCTGCAAGATGCTGTGGTAGCTACGCAGTTTCAGTATGCCTTCAATTTTGAATAAATCCCCAACAGTGTCACCAGCAAAGCACCCCCACACCATCACACCTCCTCCTCCATGCTTCACGGTGGGAACCAGGCATGTAGAGTCCATCCGTTCACCTTTTCTGTGTCGAACAAAGACACGGTGGTTGGAACCAAAGATCTCAAATTTGGATTCATCAGATCAAAGCACAGATTTCCACTGGTCTAATGTCCATTACTTGTGTTCTTTAGCCCAAACAAGTCTCTTCTGCTTGTTGCCTGTCCTTAGCAGTGGTTTCCTAGCAGCTATTTTACCATGAAGGCCTGCTGCACAAAGTCTCCTCTTAACGCTTGTTGTAGAGATGTGTCTGCTGCTAGAACTCTGTGTGGCATTGACCTGGTCTCTAATCTGGGCTGCTGTTAACCTGCAATTTCTGAGGCTGGTGACTCAGATAAACTTATCCTCAGAAGCAGAGGTGACTCTTAGTCTTCCTTTCCTGGGGTGGTCCTCATGTGAGCCAGCTTCTTTGTAGCGCTTCATGGTTTTTGCAACTGCACTTGGGGACACTTTCAAAGTTTTCCCAATTTTTCGGACTGCCTTACCTTTATTTCTTAAAGTAATGATGGCCACTCATTTTTCTTTGCTTAGCTGCTTTTTTCTTGCCATAATACAAGTTCTAACAGTCTATTCAGTAGGACTATCAGCTGTGTATCCACCAGACTTCTGCTCAACACAACTCAGGGTTCCAACCCCATTTATAAGGCAAGAAATCCCACTTATTAAACCTGACAGAGCACGCCTGTGAAGTGAATAGCATTTCCAGTGACTACCTCTTGAAGCTCATCAAGAGAATGCCAAGAGTGTGCAAAGCAGTCATCAAAGCAAAATGTGGCTATATTGAAGAACCTAGAATATAAGACATATTTTCAGTTTCACACTTTTTTGTTAAGTATATAATTCCACATGTGTTAATTCATAGTTTTGATGCCTTCAGTGTGAATTTACAATTTTCATAGTCATGAAAATACAGAAAAATCTTTAAATAAGAAGGTGTGTCCAAACTTTTGGTCTGTACTGTATGTGCCCATTAAATATAACATGTAACATCATATCAATAGGGCAACATAAGTAAAGCTAAAAGTTACCTGCAGTCATTATTCAACCTTAGATGTGTGGTCCAACAGCGCACCTCGAAGCGCGTTTCACTGCCTCTGCAGCTTCGTCAGGAGGTAAGTAAATGCTGTGTCCATCGGTGTTTTATACCAAATATTAATTGCATTCCTGTTCTCAGCTGTGTGCAGCGTGTCCCGGCCATGTTGCGTCACGGAGAGGAGAGCGGCGCTCGAGGGGCGCGTCACCTGATCCGGTCACATGACTAGATCCGTCACCAGGCCAACGCGACACCTGTATAGAGCAACACTCCCCGCACTGAGAGACAGTGCATGCGCAGTACGTGCTCCAGCCATCTAGCCCAGGGGTGTCAAACTGCATTCCTGGAGGGCTGAAACCAGGTCATGTTTTCAGGATTTCCTTGTACTGCACAGGTGATAATTTAATCACCTACACACATAATGATTGCAGCACCTTGTGCAATGCTAAGGAAATCTTGAAAACACGCATGGTTTGTGGCCCTCGAGGAATGCAGTTTGACACCCCTGATCTAGCCTGTGTCAACAATGAAGATATATGTGTTCTCCCCAGCATAAGCAAAAAATGGAAATCCGTGCAGTACAGTTCACTTTATTTATTTGTGGTAAAGATATATATTGTTGATAATATTAGTGGAATATCCCATACAAATGAATATTTAACCAATACACAATGTATATTACAGACAGCTATACATGTTTCAAACAAAATATACAGAGCATATCATAGTGCCTACAATATTACAACATTAGATGCATATTACACCAAAAGCCGAACAGATATATTAACAAGGCCACAGAATGTTTACGCCTACGCGCGTTTCGATAAGAAAAGCCACACGCCCCCGGAAGAAGAATCTTATCGAAACGCGCATAGGGGTATCTTACCGGTCTTGTGAGAGCGTGCAGAGGTAATTATGGCTCTTGATTTGGCTATTGCTGGGGTTCTCCTGTGTAACAACTTTGCCTAACTGAGTGCACAGAATTCGGGTGCTTTTGAATACATAATGCTGTGGCCACAAATTAGATTGGGGTTTATTTGCAGTTTTGATATAAACGATATAGGCCATTTTATAGCCCTTTTGTATAGCCTTACTGGCACATGAGCATAGTGGGTTTTCCCTAGCAACCTATTAGAGCATAAATATACATTTTTAGCCACAGGATATAGGTCATATGACAATATGGAAATGTTCTTTATATATATCTTTAATACTGTCATTGGCTAAACACCTGCAACACATTTAGTAGTACCGGTTATTGGATTGGAGGCATCTTGTATTGTGATGTGAAAAAATATATATTTTATTCTATTTATTATTAATAAATTTCCAATTTTTGAACGTAAACATTCTGTGGCATTGTTAGGCTATGTTCACACGTTCCTGATTTCCCTCCTTTTTTTTCAGGACTAAAAACCGCAGCTCTTTGCAGAAAACGCAGGTGCTTTTTTTGGTGCTTTTTTGGTGCTTTTTTGGTGCGTTTTTTGGTGCGTTTTTTGATGTGTTTTTTGATGCGTTTTTTATGCAGTTTTCTATGCAGAGAGTCTGTGTGTTTTCTAGGAAGTTTTTTAGGGTTAAAATGGCTGAAAATACCCTAACCCTAACCCTACCCCTACCCCTAACCCTATTCTAACCTTAGTGGAAAAAAAAAAATTTCTTAATTTTTTTATTGTCCCTACCTGTGGGGGTGACAAAGGGGGGGGGGGGGGGGGTCATTTACTATTTTTTTTATTTTGATCACTGAGATCTCAGTGATCAAAATGCACTTTGTAACGAATCTGCCGGCCGGCAGATTCGGCGGGCGCACTGCGTATGCGCCCGCCATTTTGCAAGATGGCGGCGCCCAGGGAGAAGACGGCCGGACGGACACCGGGAGGCCGGGTAAGTATAAGGGGGGGGAGATGAGGGCACGGGGGGGCGTCGGAGCACGGGGGGGTGGCATCGGAGCACGGGGGGGTGGGATTGGGGCACAGGGGGGCAGCCACACTGCAACGGTTCTGCACCACAAACCGCAGAAAACCCGCAGATATTTTTTTCATCTGTGGGTTTTACTGCGGGTTTGACCTCACAATGGAGGTCTATGGGTGCAGAGCCGCTGCAGTTCCGCAAAAAGAAGTGACATGGTACTTCTTTTTACCGCGGCTATTCAGCGCGGCTTTTTTCGCGATTTTCCGCAATGTGGGCACAGCAGTTCCTGTTTTCCATAGGGTACATTGTAATGTACCCTGCATGGAAAACAGCTGCGGACCCGCAGCGGGAAAATCGCGGCGATTCCGCATGAAAAAAAGGATGGTGTGAACATGGCCTAAATATATCTGTTGGGCTTTTGGTGTAATAGTATAGTGAATGTGTTCTTGATTCCTTTTTTGGACTAATATGTATAAACATTAGATGCATGTAGTAGAACACAGTATACCACATCAAATAGGCACATAACATATCAATATGAATACATCTCTATATAGAATGGCATAATTGACCTAACATCATTATATAGTCCATAAAACAACATCTAATGCGGGCATTGTGATGGAATTACCTCATCAGTACCCATACTGTTATAATCATACAGTATATATCATATATTTTTAATAAGAACAATTTATATAGTCACAATATCCCCATATTGCAGATTGAATGTTTTCATCCACATGTGTAAGGCTTAAGGGACATCAAGGTCACATGCTATATTTCAAGTAGACAACTCTAATAACAAAACTGTAATAGATAAATACCTGCTTGGATCCCCATATCTTATCATACAGATACAGTAACACATACAAAATCGCAAATTGCTCTGATATAGAACACATAAATGACATAAAAACAACACATAAACATAAATAAAACAGATACAGACACTAACTATGATTAAAATTCTCACTTACTATTTATAAAAAGGATTTGAAGCTTAATGACTCATTTAGGAGTGACGGTGTCAAGGCAAACTACCCTCTTTGTCTCTCTTTTTAGTAGTTCTTTTTTTTATAATCCCCACCACGTATACCTAATTGTACGCCATCTATACCTTTGACCTTGAGCCATTTAGGATTGCTGCTGTAATGACTTCTAAAGTGTCTAGGAATAGATTTTAATACTGTAACATCCTAGGGCAGCACGGTGGCGCAGTGGTTAGCACAGCAGCCTTGCAGCACTGGGGTCCTGGGTTCTAATCCCACCCAGGACAACATCTGCAAAGAGTTTGTATGTTCTCTCCGTGTTTGCGTGGGTTTCCTCCGGGCACTCCGGTTTCCTCCCACATTTCAAAGACATACTGATAGGGATTCTAGATTGTGAGCCCCATCGGGGACAGTGATGATAATGTGTGCAAACTGTAAAGCGCTGCGGAATATGTTAGCGCTATATAAAAATAAAGATTATTATTATTATAAAAAACTGTTGCCGCATTTTTGAAATCTCTCGTGTTCCAAAATCCTAACTCTTAATTGACCAGTAGTCATCCCTATGTAAATGAGTTTACATGGACAGTAGGCATAGTAGGTGACCATATCTGTCGTACATGAAATATGGTGCGTTATTGTATATGTCCGAGTAGCGTCACTGTTTTCAAATATGAATGCTCGTTCAATGCACCAACAAGCAGAACAATCGCCACATTGGAAACTACCCCATTTGGGGCCAATTCTATCTGAGAAGAGTGATTTTTGTGGTGCCACATAGTGGCTGCGTGTAAGCAAATCCTTAAGATTTTTGGAACGTCGCCAAGTAATGGATGGATTCACAGGTAAATGTCTACAAAGTTTCTCATCTGCACGCAGAATGGACCAGTGCTTTCACAATATGTCCATAATGTTTGTCCATCTAGAATTAAAAGTTGTGATAAATCTCACTGGTTGTTCATGATGTTGTGGTTGCTTTTTCTGCATCAGAAACTGGCTTCTAGGAGTGTGTAGAGCCCTCCTATAGCCCCTTCTGCTATATTTGTGATTATATCCTCTCTGCTGAAGACTTTTTGTAAGGACTTTCACTTGATTTTGAAATTTGTGATTTGATGTTATCAGAGCAGATTCGTTTCATGCGCAAAAATTGTCCCACTGGGATCGCCCTAATAGTCTGCGGTTGATGTGCCGATGTGGCATGGAGAAGCGAGTTTGTCGCTGTACTTTTACAATATACATCTGTTGTTATAAATCTATCTGCATCCAACTCAATCATAACATCAAGGAACTCCACTCTCTCCTTACTATATTTACAAGTTAACCTGCTATTATGTTGTCATTCAATTTATCAATAAAGGATTTCAGTGACGTATTCGAACCCTGCCAAATGAATAATATATCGTCGATATATCTGGACCATGAGATCACGGCAGCGAAGTTCTCCAAATTATAAACCACTTCTCTTTCCCACAGCCCCAGGAACAGATTGGCATATGAGGGCACACAAATCAACCTCATAGCCGTTCCCTGGAGCTGTAGGAAGAATCTATCCTTAAAGGTAAAAAAAAAATATGGGTCAAAGTAAACTTCAAAAGATCAATAATAAAATGCTCCAGATCTGTCATTTGTAAGAAGAACCTAGATGCCGTGAACAACACATACAACAGAATATATCTTGTTCCAGCTGTATGCTGTTGAGTCGTGTCAGAATTTCTGTAGTGTCCTTTATAAATGATGGCAGAGTCTCTACACAACGTTGCAGATAGAAATCAATAAATTGACAAACTCCCTCATTCATGCCAACTATACCGGAGACAATAGGGCGACCTGGTGGGTTTGTGATATCTTTGTGTGTTTTTGGTGTTAAGTAAAATGTTGGGACCACTTGTGTTTGAATCGTTGGCCCTTCTAACATTTTACTTGTAATTATTCCTTGATCTCGAGCTTATTATAATATATGGTCCAATTGAATTTTATATGACACAAGAGGATTGGCATCCAATTTTTTGTAGCATTCTCTTACATTGAGCTAGCGAAGGGCCTCTCGCTCATACATATCACAAGGCCAGATCACAACATTCCCCCCTTATCTGCAGGCTTAATAACCATCTGTTTCATGTTTCTTAACTCCTGAATAGCTTTATTCTCAACCGATGTTAAATTAAATTAAGCCCTATCTTCGCGAAACAGTGATAGATCTCTTTTAACCAATTTCGTAAAAATATCAACATTGGCACAAATACCTGGAGAGGGGAAATTGTTGTGAATTCTGCTTTTGGGTTCCCTCCAGTGGTTGTAGGTGGTAATGCAGTTGTCCCTGAGTTGCAGTCCTGGCCAGGTGTATCTGCTGATTGCAGTTCTGACTGGGGTATTTAGGTGTGCAGGATTCATTAGTCCTTGCTAGTTGTCCATGGTTCTGGGAGGTTTTGGATCTTTGTCTGGTTCCTACTGCCTTGCTGCCAATTCAGCAAAGATGTGTCTGGTTTTTGTTTCTGTGGCACACATGCGGTGTGCTTAATAATTCTGTGCTATTCATTTGTTTTCTCTTGTCCAGCTTAGATTGTGTCAGTGTTTTCTCTGTCTTGTTGAATACTCTGGAGTTGCAGATATACGCTCCACATCTTTAGTTAGATGGTGGAATTTTTTGTATTTTCTGCTGTGGATATTTTTGGAAGGGTTTTAATACTGACCGCTTAGTATTCTGTCCTATCCTTTCCTATTTTAGCTAGAGTGGCCTCTTTTGCTAAATCCTGTTTCCTGCCTGCGTGTGTCTTTTCCTCTACTACTCACAGTCAATATTTGTTGGGGGCTGCCTATCCTTTGGGGTTCTGCTCTGAGGCAAGGTAGAATTCCTATTTCCATCTATAGGGGTATTTAGTCCTCCGGCTGTGTCGAGGTGTCTAGGATTTGTTAGGCACACCCCACGGCTACTTCTAGTTCCGGTGTTAAGTTCAGGATTTGCGGTCAGTACAGGTTCCACCAACTCAGAGAAAGCTCCAAGGTCACCGGATCATAACAGGAAATGCTGTGATTGGGCATACAGACACAGTATGTTGGCAGCCTGGGTCTTATGCAAACGCATTCCTTCCTAAAAGTGACCTAACCCAATCTTTTATTATTCATATGTATTAGCGTTGTGTAAACTGAAAATGTAACTACGAAGTATTAAAAAATACAGGTCATAACATCAGATCATTTTGCCTTTCTACCCAGTTAATTCTTCTCTTTTCTCTGCTCTACGTAGAAACAGGAAGTCTCTTTTCCCTCCATTAGCCAGGCACTTTTGCAATGATGACTGAGGCAAGAAAACAATGATTACTTGCCTGTAATTGTTTTTTCCAAAACCCATGACAGCACCATGGAGCGAGAGGACAGGAACCCTAAAGCTTTAAAAGACAGAGCCCTATAGTATATCTCAGTGGTTTAAAGAGCATGAGAGGAACACCATTTGGTTAGTTTAGTAGACATACATATATACAAATTTTGGCAGTACATTGCACACCCGTGATATACCACTATACTCGGTATCCAAATATTTCTGTAGCTTTCCTTTTTTTTTTTTGCAACATCCTGTGAGTCAAATGTGCACCATCCACCAGAGAAGAGTGAGAAGGGAGCGAATAAGGAAGGGTGCTGTGTTGGCGTCTGGAAAGTCTGATTACCAGTAAGTAATAATCACTTTTCCCATTCCCCACAGCAGCACCATGGAGGATTTTACGGAGGAATTCCCTAAAGAGGGACCATCGCTTGTAAAACTTTCCTCCTAAATGTAAAAAAACCCAGCACCCAGATTCAACCTACAGTGGTTGAAAAAAGTAGAAGGCAAAGACCATGTGGCCGCCCTACAGATTTGTTCCAGAGAGGCATTAACCCTCTCTGCCCAGGATTTTGAAACAGCCATTGTGGAGTGTGCTTTTAAATTATCGGGGGGAGGCCATCCAACGTGTAGGTCAGATCAATCCTTATTCTGACCCATCTGGCTACGGACCCTTTGGATGCTGCCTGACCTCTTCTGGGACTATGAAAGAGAACTAACAAGGAGGTAGACTTTCTGAACACTCTGGTTGACTCTAAATACTATAGGAGGCATCTAGGGTGTGAAACTTTCCCCTACATTTTTAGGGTTATCACAAAATGATGGCAGAACTATTTCCTGGGACCTATGAAAAGTTGATACTACACTGTGATGGAAGGCTGAGGCAGGATTAAGTATGACCCTATTTGGAAAAAATCATGTAAAAGGCTGATTCACTGACAGGACATTTAGTTCACCAATCCTCCTGGGCTAAAAGAGGCCAGTTTTCAGTGTCAACGTCTTAATTGGGCATTCTAATAGAGGTTCAAATGAAGCCCTGTTAGGGCCATTAGTACTAAGTTTAGGTTCCAAGGAGGGGCTCGAGGCTGAACGTCGGAATGTCCAACTGCTTTAAAAAAAATCTAACTATAAGGGTATGTGCACACGATGTGGATTTTGCTGCGGATCCGCAGCGTTTCCGCAGCTGCGGATCCGCAGCAGTTTCCCATGAGTTTACAGTACAATCTAAACCTATGGGAAACAAAAAACGCTGTGCACATGCTGCGGAAAAAAACGCACAGAAACGCAACCGTTTACAATCCGCACCATGTCACTTCTTTCTGCGGATTCCGCCGCGGTTTTACAACTGCTCCAATAGAAATCCGCAGTTGTAAAACCGCAGTGAAAACCGCAGAAAAAACGCGGTAAATCCGCGGTAAATCTGCGATAAATCCGCAGCGGTTTTCCTCTGCGAATTTATCAAATCTGCTGAAATCTGCTGCGGAAGAATCCGCAGTAGACCAGAATACGTGTGCACATAGCCTTAAAGTATGATCACCAATTTTCCAGTCAAAAAGGGCCCCTAGCGCTACATCGTGAACTTTTATGGTCCTCTTTCAAACCTTTGTCCCACGCTCTTTGTAAGACCTTTAGAATAGACACTGAAGGTACTGGGTAGTGTTGAGCCACCTCCCTAGTGTTCGGGTTCGGTTCATCGAACAGGGAGGTGTTCGCCGAACTGTTCGTCGAACACCGTCGAACCCCATTGAAACCAATGGCAGGCAAATACAAACACATACAAACACATGGAAAACACATAGAAAACACCTTAAAAGGTGTCCAAAAGCTGACAAACTGCTCAGAAGACAAAACAAACACATGGAAAAGTCACAACTACATATAATCATGCAAAAAGAAAAGAGGTGGAGGAGTAAAAGGAGGAGGAGACAGATATAGGCATGTCATGCCCTTCTAAAATCAAGAAAGGCTGGAGTAAAAATATAAACTCACTCTACCAACACCCAGATGTCTTGACAAAAAAAATAAAAAAAGAAATATCTTTAGGTAGAATGGTGGCAGGTCCATCCAGAACACTTTCCTTAGAAGACGTAGTGGTACCCCCATTGGGAGTTGTGCCAAAAAATGAACCCAATACATTCAGACTAATCCACCATTTGTCATATCCAAGGGGCAGGTCAGTAAATGACAACATCGATGCGGAACCAAGTACTGTACTTTGTACTGTACCTCCTTTGACGAGGCAATCAGGCGTGTCAAGAAGTTGTTAAGGGGCACCCTAATGGCTAAAACAGACATTGAGGGGGCGTTCCGGTTACTACATGTGCCTCCAACTAGTGTCCTCCCATTGGGCTGCTTCTGTGATGGAGCATACTACATAGATCGCTGTTTGCCCATGGGGTGCTCCATATTCTGCTCACTATTTGAGGTGTTTAGTTGCTTCCTCAAATGTGTTGGCATGGACGTTTGTAAGGCGGCACATATTATCCATTACCTTGACGACTTCTTATGCCTGGGCCCAAAAGATTCGCCACCGTGTGAAAACACGCGGTAGTCCACCTGTGAGAAGGAGAGAGCTGGAGGGAGAGTGGACACCCCAGAGCCGAGGGGTTAGATTGAGAAAGAAAGAAGGTGGTGTAGCTTGCTTAATGGGTGGGGTACTCTGCTGAGTAGCACCAAATTCTACTAGGCCCAAAAAGATTTCCTGGGCCAGATGCCATTAAAAAATAGTACTTAGGTAAAAAGGCGGTGTAGCTTGCTTCATGGGTGGGGTACTATGCTGAGTAGCACAAAATGCTATTAGGTACAAAACGATTTCCTGGGCTAGATGCAGTTAAAAATTAGTAATTAGATCAACAGGTGGTGTAGCTTGCTTCAAGGGTGGGGAACGCTGCTGAGTAGCATCAAATTCTACTAGGCCCAAAAGGATTTCCTGGGCTAGATGCCGTTACAAAATAGTAGTTAGGTAAACAGGCGGTGTCGCTTGCTTCATGGGTGGGGTACGCTGCTGAGTTGCACCAAATTCTACTAGGCCCAAAAGGATTTCCTGGGCCAGATGCCGTTAAAAATGGTACTTAGGTAAACAGGTGGCTGGGCTACTCTGCTGACTAGCAGACACTGAAGCTTTGGAGCAGACCTCTGAATCCCAGGCCATAGTATGAGTAAACAACTCTGCAGACGACCCCACCCACCTGGAATTGATGATGGCAACATCATGTAAAACTCAGCAAGGGGTCTAAATAAAGAGTCTCCATTTTTTCCAAAAATTCAGCCACAGACACCACTTAAGTGGCATCAATTTCGCCAGAGTTTTTTTAAAACGGTTGGTGAGGTGATTTTCAAAAATCTACAAGCTTTTAGTCTCCCCAAGATGACACAGGGGTAGAAAAGTCCTTGCAGATCCAGGATTTGTTCATCTTAATGAACGTTAGTCAGTCTACATTGTCACTGGACAGCCGCGTGCGCTTATCTGTCAGCACACCACCAGCAGCGCTGAACGTTCAGAGAGAACGCTGGCTTCGGGGCACGACAAGATCTCCAAGGCATGAGTGGCGAGCTCAGGCCATTTTTCAAGATTGGAAGCCCAAAATGAGTAAGGGTCCAGTTCCACAGTTATGGCATCGATGTTAACTTGGAGATACTCTTGTACCATCCTCTCTAGGCGTTGGCTGTGCGTCACACTTCTTGTCTCCTGTGGCCTTGCAAAGGATGGTCTAAAAAAAATCTTGAAACGATTGGAAAAAATTGCTGTTACCACCAGATACGATGTTACTGTTACGGGAGTGATGACTCGATAGTCCCACGGTTGGCAAGTTAGAACTCAGAGATAGACTACGTGCACCACTGGTGTTTTGTGGAAAAGCAGATGTTAGATTCTGTAACAGTCTCTGCTGATACTCCTGCATGCGGGAATCCCTTTCTATGGCAGGAATTATTTCGCCAAATTTGCTTTTCTACCGGGGATCTAAGAGTGTGGCAACCCAGTAGTCGGCATTTCTTTGGATTCTGACAATCCGAGGGTCATGTTGCAGGTAGTGCAGCAAGAAGGCACTCATGTGTCTTATGCATCCAGGAGGACCAAGTCCTTGTTGTCTTGGTGGTGGCGAGGTGAGAATCATGCTTCCTTCATCTGCCCTCTCCCCCCAACCTCGCACAACAGAAATTTGATCAAGGTCTCCCTCATCTGATGAGTCTTCCATGCCCAGCGCCAGTTCGTCCTCCACTTCTTCCTTGCCTCCTGCACCTTCCTCAACAGTTTGGCTACTACCATGCGCCCTCGGTAATCCCTCTCCCCCAGCCTCCAATGCCAGCCGCCTTGGTGCTGCCAACCTTCTTGACCTTGGAGATACGATTCCTTCTGCATACGACTCCTCCTGTTCCTCCTCCTCCTCTTGTTCCACCACCTGACTCCAAACACTGTGTAAGGTGTGCATCAGCATGTAAATCACCGGAATGGTCATGCTGATAATGGCATCATCAGCACTAAACATCTTCGTTGCTATTTCAAAACTGTGCAGAAGGGTGCATAGGTCCCTGATCTGAGACCGCTCCTGCAGTGTGATTTGCCCCACCTCTTGATCTCATTCGCCCAGGCTATAGGTCGTAACGTTTTGCACCAGGGTGCGTCGGTGCTGCCACAGTCACTGCAACATGTGCAGAGTTGAAATCCACCATGTGGGCACATCGCATTTCAGCCGGTGAACTGGCAGGCCCAACGACTTCTGTAGAGATGCAAGTCGTCGAGCTGCGGGATGCGAACGGCAGAAGTGAACACACAGCGACTATGCCCTCTGCAAAAGCCCATCTAGTCTGGGATAGTGGGAAAAAAATTGCTGGACAACCAGGTTCAAAACATGAGCCATACAAGGCACGTGTGTGACATTGCCCCTGCGAAGGGCCGCACCCAGGTTTGCAGCACTGTCGCACACAGCCTTCCCTGGCTGCAGATTGAGTGGAGACAACCATTGATGGAACTCGGTCTCCAGAGCTGACCACAACTCCTCTGCTGTGTGACTCACATTTCCCAGACATTTCAATGTAAACACTGCCTGATGCCGTTGAGCCCTGGTGACAGCATATTGAGGAGGTGTGCAGGATTCCTTCTGCGCAGTTACAACGTGGGTGGCATTACCAGACAGGCTTTGGGTGAAGGTGGAGGACAGAGAGGAGGTTTAGGAGGCAGAAGCAGTGGAGGAACGTCTAGATACAGAGGATCGACGAGCAACTCGTGGGGACGGCAAGACTTGGATAGCAGCCCCTTCTCCTGATGTCGCCATAGTTACTCAGTGCCCAGTCAACGACATGTAACGCCCCTGTCCATGTCTACTCGTCCAAGTGTCTGTGGTGAAATGCACCCTGTCACACACACAGTTTCTCAAGGAAGCGGTGATGTTGTGTGCGACATGCTGGTGTAGCGCAGGCACAGCTTTCTTTGAGAAGTAGTGGCGACTGGGCATCTAGTACTGGGGCACTGCGACGGACATAAGGTTTCGAAAATACTCTGTGTCCACCAGGCGGAAAGGCAGCATTTCTGTAGCCAAAAGCTTGCTGATTGAGAAATTCAATCTCTTAGCTTTGTCATGGCTAGGTGGAAATGGTCTTTTACTTGTCCACATCTGAGGGACTGAGGGCTGGCTGCCGTGCTTAGACGGAGTTGAGTAGGGTGTCCCCGGCAAACTGCTGGTCTGTGAGGAAGGTGCAGGTGGAGATGCTATGTTGCCTTGATCAAAATGTGGTGTCGATGTTGGAGAGCGCTCAACACCAGCAGGTGTTTCCACTAGCAAATGTCCTGACGACCTGCCAATCACACTGGCTGTTGCGGGTAAAGAGGTGGAAGGTCTGCATCCAAAACCATGTGCGACTGCTGTCCCCACAGTCACAGAGGATGAAGAGGACGCAGATGCACTTGATGGGGCAGACGATGGTTGACCCGACCCACTAGGCTGCATTGTAGCACAGTGAGCTTCCCACTGCAACTTATGCCTCATATCCATGTGACGGTTCATGCATGAAGTACTCAAGCTAGTGATTTTTTTGGCCTCTACTGAGATTTTGTTGACAAAACTTACAGACAACATGAGTAGGGTCATCCTTTGCGATGTCAAAAAATGCCCAGGCTATGCAAGGCTTAGAGCCCATGCGGCCTGAAGAGCCACCACGACTTCTGGTCTGAGGCACAGTTGGGGTTCAGGATGCACTTGTTGACGTGCTTCCAGTACTCCGTCTCTGTCTAGGAAGGCACACTGTTACCTCATCGTCAGACTCGTCACTAGCACCCTCCTCTGCTGACCTCATGGACTGGCGGTTGACAGTAAGTGGGGTCTACAACCTCGTCATCATCATCCTGTGTGTTCTCACATCCGTCGTCCTCAGAGCCAACCTCTTCCTGCCCCGACCGAAAAGTCAAGTTTTCGTTCCAATCAGGTATCTCAGTCTCATCATCATCTTCCTCATTGTCTCCACCAACAGGCGTTACAGTTTGGGAACGAGGGTCTACATTATGCTCAGAACCTTCTTCATCTGGGCCTGGATCTGACAAAGATTCTGGGCTTCAGTGCAGATCATTTCCTCGTCTGGATTCACAGAAGCTCTGGAGCAGACCTCTGATTCCCAGGCTATAGTGTGCGTAAACAGCTCTACAGACTCAACCATGTGTGCCACCCCATGCTCAGATGAGCAGCTGGAGACTTGGGAGCTGTGAGGAAGCAAGTGTGATTGAGGTGACAACCCTGAGGACTGTAGTAGTTGTGATGTTGAAGTTGACATGGAGGAGAGCCCACTTGAACGAGCACTTGATATCTGTTCAAGCACCTGCTGTTTTTGTGCCTCATCTGGAATTTTTGGCGATGCTTGTAGCGATGGTCGTAAGAAAAGGATCATATCAGATTGTCCACGAAAAGAAGTAGACATCTTACTTTGGCTGGAAGATGGTCTTTCTTCTGCAGATTTTACTGTTGCTTTACCACCTACCCCACGGACACAACCTTTTTTTCCCTTTCTAACATGCCTATTCCCCTTTCCACCATCAGCAGGCCTTTTGCCACTCATTTCAGTGCTTAACTAATTGGCAACTCTGTATCTGTACTTGTTGGCACAACAACCGATGGATGAAAACCGAGCAGAACTGAGTGGCCAAACTGTGGTACTAGGCCCAAAACTATTAACTGGATTAGATGCAGTCAAAATTGAGATACACAGGCGGTATAGTTTGTTTCACTGTTGGGCTACTCTGCTGGCGTGCAGACACTGCTCCTAGGCCCTAAACTATTAACTGGATTAGATGCAGTCAAAATAGAGATACACAGGCGGTGTAGTTAGTTTCACAGGCGGGCTACTCTGCTGACGTGCAAACACTGCTCCTAGGCCCTAAACTACTAACTGGATTAGATGCAGTGAAAATAGAGATACACAGGCAGTATAGTTTGTTTCATAGGCGGGCTACTCTGCTGACGTGCAGACACTGCTCCTAGGCCCTAAATAATTAACTGGATTAGATGCAGTGAAAATAGAGATACACAGGCGGTATAGTTTGTAGTCACTGGGAATACTTTTCACTTCACAAGTGTGTCCTGTCAGGTTTAATAAGTGGGATTTATTGCCTTATAAATGGTGTTGGGACCATCAGTTGTGTTGTGCAGAAGTCTGGTGGATACACAGCTGATAGTCCTACTGAATAGACTGTTAGAATTTTTATTATGGCAAGAAAAAAGCTGCTAAGTAAAGAAAAACGAGTGGCCATCATTACTTTAAGAAATTAATGTCAGTCAGTCCGAAAAATTGGGCAAACTTTTTCCCCAAGTGCAGTTGCAAAAACCATCAAGCGCTGCAAAGAAACTGGCTCACATGAGGACCGCCCCAGGAAAGGAAGACCAAGAGTCACCTCTGCATCTGAGGGTAAGTTTATCCAAGTCACCAGCCTCAGAAATTGCAGGTTAACAGCAGCTCAGATTAGAGACCAGGTCAATGCCACACAGAGTTCTAGCAGCAGACACATCTCTACAACAACTGTTAAGAGGAGACTTTGTGCAGCAGGCCTTCATAGCAAAATAGCTGCTAGGAAACCACTGCTAAGGACAGGCAACAAGCAGAAGAGACTTGTTCTGGCACGAGGTGCCAGAACAGCAGAAACCCCCATAAGTGACCCCCTTTTACAAACTAAACCTCTCAATGAATTAATCTAGGGATGCAGTGATCATATTGACACCACATTATACCAATGGGCAGTGAAAAAAAATAATTACATTTTTACCACCAAAATTGTGTGTTAGCCCCAAATTTTACATTTTCATACTGGAAAATGGGTAAAAATGGCACCAAAATTTGCCCCACAATTTCTGCTGAATGTAGAAATACCCCACGTGCGGCTGTACAGTACTACTTAGCCTCATGGTGAGACTCGGGAGTGACAGAGAGCTATTTGCCTCTTAAAGCGCAGATTTTCCTAGAATAGTTAGCGGACTCCATATACAAAGCTCCTAGGTGCTGCCAGTTACGTGGAAATGGAACGCCCACCAGGGCCGTGGGGTACTCAGTTCCGAGTCCGGTACTTAAAGGGACATGTCACGGCGGTGGCGACCCGGTCCATTGCCCTGGGCGCCCATGTTAAAGGCAATGTCTTTAAAGGGGATCTTGAAATAAAGGAATGTTGACGCCACCTGTGGTATTCAGTCAGGGATGATCAACGCTGCTTAAAGGGGTCCTCTGGGGTGATGTTATGGCAGCCAGATGGTATATCTTCCCACAGGTGAAGCAGGTCCCCAGGGCTCCCGCTGAATAGATGGAAGACGGTGAGTGGTGCAGTAAAGAACGAAGGACACAGTTGTGCAGTCTTTTTACCTGGTTTACTGATGGTAGAAGGTAGCCACAGTCTAGGGCACCAGATCACAGGTACAGGCAGGGTCCGGCCGGCTTGGAAACGAGTTCAGAGTCCAGCTTTATCAGGTGGAGTTAAAAGCCTTACTTCTAGTGCTGTGTTATAGTCCCTTACTGCCTATGGCTTTGTAGCAAGGTCCTCTCAGTTATCTCTGTCCTTTGTTGAACTTGGACACAAACCCGCATGACAGGTGCCTCAAGCCTTTTTTACATGGTCTCTATCATGACACAAGCTCTATGTGTCACTGCGTCTCCTGGGCGTTAGTGCGAACAGGTGATGTATAATCTAGATGTCCTGCTGATTTCTTCTTAGAGTCCCACAAAAGCCTCGGTCTTCCGGCTACCGATGTCTGCGCTCTATCAGGGAGGTAGCCCTGTCACAGCTATTCTCCCTTGTTGTCTCTCTCCTGTGCTTCACCCTCTGGCACATTAGCTAAACGCTGTTCTTCCTTCTTTATCTCACTACCTAGGAGCTACAGCACCTCAGGCTGTACGGCCCCTCACCCGTCCTTCTGCCTCAGACTGCTCCAGTCTGCTGTCTGGCACCAACTGTCTAAATGTTCCCAACTGCCTAGCAACTGCCTAGCAACTGCCTAGCAACTGCCTAGCAACTAACTTCTTCTCCTGACTGAAGAGAGAGCAGCTCCCCTAATTTTGGGTGTAGAGCTCCCCCTTCTGGCCTGAAGTCAGAATGGTGTATGTGCTAATTACCTGTTAAAAGGAATCCTCCATCGCTTCCAAGCGTGACATCACTCTCCCCGTGAGGGAAGAAATGCTACTCTGACAACCAGGACCCTGGGGTGTCACAGAAGCCCCTTATATTTCTGTTCATAGATGACGGACCTGAGTGGGGACTTTTGTGGATTGAGTGGAAGCTTTTCTTGGGAACATTTTACATAACATTTGGGATCACATTTATCCGGCTCTCTTCTCTGAGCACTTACTTTGGGGTTTCCATCTAAACCCCATTCACTATAATGAGGCACCAGACTTACTATTGTCTCTGTCTGGCCTCTGTTCAGCGGTGTTCTTTTTTCAGAAGTGCACAAAACTGTGGTCGACCACACTTTTATGCTTGCCTAAAAAGACGGACACTGCCATATAACAGGTCAGACAGCATTCACAGTGCCTCCATCTGCCTCATTATAGGGAATCTTCTGCCAGAGGTCCTGACTGAATCATGTATTTCCGAAATATACACGGAAACCCCGATGTAAGCGCTCAGTGCAGAGCGCAGGATAAATGTGCACCGTGCCTTACAGCAATCTTTGGGAGGCAGAATGAATAAATCAAGAGCAGGTGAAGAATTGGTTTTATTTATTTTTATGCCATTCCTCGTGCGGTATAAGTGATTAGGTGACTTTATTCTTCGGGTCGGTGCAATTATACCGATACCAGTTTTATATTGTGTTTTTATGTTTGGCTGCTCTCACACAGTAAAAAAAAGTTTTTTATTACAAAAACTAGTTTTTGCCTCCTCATATTTTCGAGAGCTATAATTTTTACATATTTTGTCTGACAGAGTCATGTGATGGCTTGTTTTTTGCAGGACGAGTTGACTATAATGCTATAATTTTTAGACACATGACATTTTTTGATCGCTTTCTTTTCCAATTTTTGGAAGGTAGAATAAACAAAGACCAGTAATTCAGGAATTGTTTTTTGTTTTTTTTCACCATTCTACGTGTGGTAAAATTGATAAGGCAGTTTTATTCTTTGGGTCAGTATGATTACAGCGATACCCCATTTATATTTTTTTTATGTTTTGGCTACTTTCCACAATAAAAACTATTTTATTGAAAAAATAATTATTTTTGCATCACTTTATTCAGAGAGCTATAACGTTTTAATTTTTCTGCTGATGGAGCTGTATGGAGTCTTTTTTTTGTTGCATAAAATGATGTTTTCAGCTATACCATTTTTATTTACATTTGTCTTTTTGATCTTGTCTTATTTTACTTTTTGTTCAGTGATATGATGTTAAAGAATTATTTTTTGCCGTGTTTTTTTAACATTTTTTATGGTATTCACTGAAGGGGTTAACTAGTGAAACAGTTTTATAGAGCGGGTCTTAACGGACACGGTGATACACAAATATTTGTACTTTATTTTGTTTTTTACATAAATAAATGTATTTATTGGAATAATATTTGTTTCTTTTTTTGTTCTTTATTTGGGGATTTTTAAAAAAATATTTTTACACTTTTCAAGAACATTTTGTAAAACTTTTTTACATTGTCCCAGGATGGGACATTACTATACAGTACAAGATCGCTGATCTGATACTCTGCAATGCTCCGGCACTGCATCAGACAAGAAGGGAAGGAGGCATGTCAGTACCTGCTCTTAGCAAGTGCTCACAAGTCACCTTCCCTGCAGGACCCTGAAGGACCTTGCAGCCATCTTGGGGCAGGGGGGGGTCTCCATGGAGACCATCAGAACAACGTGATCACATTGTGTTGTTCTGATGGGAGCACACAGGGAGCCTACTCCCTGCGCAATGTTCCTCGATGTCGCTGTCACTATTGACAACAGCATCAGATTGGTTAAACGCTCGTGATCGGTGCTAGCACCAATCATGGGCATTGCTGCAGGGTGTCAGCTCTCACATAGAGCTGACACCCGCACCCAATTGCCGTGGCGCTCAGCGTGAGGCCACGCTATCGCGGCGCCTTACGTGTACTGCTGTTTGCGGGAACGCAGCTTTTGCAGCAGCAGAAATATGTACAGTACATGTCAGGAAGGGTTTAAATGATTGGTCCTGCCATGAAGCACCATTCGGCAGGACTTAGTTTGAACAGCCATTCTCTGCTGAGAGTCTCTTTAAGGCATTTTCCTTCTTTTTACTTAGTCCTTCTATTTATTTTTTATAAAATATTTCCTAAGTGATGAGTGTATCAGACAAAATTAGAATTTGCCTGTTTATGCTGTTTTTCATGGGAAATTCGATTCGGAGAGAAATTGCTCTCATCAAATTTAATGTCCCTTTTTATACTCTAGGGCTTCTCAAAGTCCCAAAGCATAATAATCGTAATATGTAAAAAAAAAATGTTTAAATCCTTATGCTCACCTTACTGCTCACAGACCTTTCCACTATTAACTGTCATCTGTCTGATACTCAATGTATTCTCATGTCACCACTGCTTGCGCTGAAATCCCCAGGCCTCTCCTGCTGGGCCAGGACTTCTGGCTTTGATGGAGCCTAGGAGGGTTCGGCGAGAATGAGTGTCATGGCGCCATAACCTGAATCCTTTCAGGCCCATTATCAAAGCTGGAAGTCCTGGGCTAGCATGAGAGGTCTGGGGATTTCAGCTGAAGTGGAAGGGATTTGAAAATGTGTTGAGGATCAGACTGGTGATGCAGAGGAAAAACAAAGGAGAGTATGAGAATTTTTTTTTACATTTTGATGACTTTTTACATTTCAGCTATTTTGCTAAACCAATGTTTAGCAAATAGTTACACAAAAATCTACATTTTAGAAAATGCACATTTTTGAAAAATTTTAGTAGAATGTGATTTCACTCAGATTTATTCACTTCTCTAGTCAGCAGAACTTTACATACATATTGTAGTAAAGTGATCTACAGACCTTAAATAACCTGCCACCATTACACATTGTACACTGCTATCATATTAGAATCCATAAAGTTAATTTATCTCTTCATACATGTCGTAGCATTGCTTACTTGACTATATACAGCTGGGATCATAACACTATTATGGAATGTCTTCTTTTCATCTATTTGTGGGTTATGGTGAGCAGATGGATGTATGGTTAGAACCACGTGGCTGAATCCATATGAACTAATTTGTAAAGAACCTGATTATCATTGTTCGAAGGTCGGCTTAGAGTTAATCAACTTAAGTCAACTCAAGTTATTCAAAATAAACTACTAATCAAACTACTACTAATCAAACTACTAATAAACTACTAATCAAATTTGCATTTTTTTGCAATTTTCATCAGTCACATGCATTCTTTAAAAATCTGTATACAAGCAGTTTGTGACCAATAGCAGTAGTAGAGGTAATTAGATAGTGCTAGTCCATCCAACTGAGATCAAACACTCACTTTCCCAAGCAGACAGTGTTGATAATGTGTAATTATCATCATTGCAACCCACTAACATGGAAAGGATTAAGTTCATGTAAATTATTCACTAGTGATTAATGTAACCACATAGCATCATTATCTGAGCTGGAGAATGTAGACCCTGAAGAAGGAATCCGTGTTATTCCGAAACGCGTCAGTTATTCTTGGCTCCTACAGTGCTCCGTACCGCCAACAGGGGCACCATGTGACGTACTGGACATGTGACCCGAACTGATCGCAGGTCCTGTCAGCTGCAACGCTACAGAGCGCGGCGCTCTCAACCACTTCCGCTTGCAAGGGGCGGCTGTCACCGGCCGGGACAGCACGCCATGGACGATCATCTCTAATCACCGCAAGGGAAGCGAAGCTAAGTATCGTACCCACAGTACTCACATGTGTCGCTCCTGCCGAGACCTTCTATATTTTGCTGTGCGCACATCCAATTGTGCGTGTACCTAGTCGCAGGTACGTGTTATGATCTGGTGGCCTTGGAGCAGCATGAGACGTACTCTGGAGAAGGTGGTCCCTGTACTGACCGCAAACCCTGAACCTAGCAGCGCAACTAGAAGTAGCCGTGGGGGGTACCTAACACTCCCTAGACCCCTCAGCACAGCCTAAGATCTAACTACCCCTAAAGACAGAAACAGGAAACCTATCTTGCCTCAGAGAAAATCCCCAAAGGATAGATAGCCCCCCACAAATATTGACTGTGAGAGGAAAGGGAAATAACATACGCAGATATGAAATCAGATTTTAGCATAGGAGGCCATACTAGCTAAAAAGAAAGAATAGAACAGAGTACTATGCGGTCAGTATAAAAACACTAGAAAATATCCACCGCAGAAAATACGGATCACCACATCTGACTAAAGACATGGGGGTATATCTGCATCTCCAGAGAAATAGCTAGGCTGCAAAAAATCCTTCACAGACCAAGCTGGACAAGACAAAAACATGAAAATGCACAGAACTATAAAGTCCACTGCAGGTGGACAGCAAAATCAAAGCCAGGACTTATCTTTGTAGAAAAACACAGCAAACTGGAGAGACCAGCAGGGAAGTGAATCCTTCAAGAACAATGGACAACTGGCACTGACTAAAGGATCCAGCAAAGCTATATACCCCAGTCAGTTTTGCAATTAGTAGATACACCTGTCCACTCCTGCAGTCCAGGCACAACTGCATTACCCTCTACAACCACCGGAGGGAGCCCAAAAGCTGAATTCACAACAGTACCCCCCCCTTGAGGAGGGGTCACCGAACCCTCACCAGAGCCCCCAGGCCGATCAGGATGAGCCCGATGAAAGGCACGAACCAAATCAACGGCATGGACATCAGAGGCAGAAACCCAAGAATTATCTTCCTGGCCATAACCCTTCCACTTGACAAGGTACTGAAGCTTCCGCCTCGAAAAACGGGAATCCAAAATCTTCTCAACAACATATTCCAACTCCCCATCGACCAATACAGGGGCAGGAGGATCAACAGAGGGAACAACGGGCTCCACATATTTCCGCAACAAAGATCTATGGAAGACATTATGAATAGCAAAAGAGGCCGGAAGCACCAGGCGAAAGGACACCGGATTAATAATCTCAGAAATCCTACAGTTAGGGCCAGAAATATTTGGACAGTGACACAAGTTTTGTTATTTTAGCTGTTTACAAAAACATGTTCAGAAATACAATTATATATATAATATGGGCTGAAAGTGCACACTCCCAGCTGCAATATGATAGTTTCCACATCCAAATCGGAGAAAGGGTTTAGGAATCATAGCTCTGTAATGCATAGCGTCCTCTTTTTCAAGGGACCAAAAGTAATTGGACAATGGACTCTAAGGGCTGCAATTAACTCTGAAGGCGTCTCCCTCGTTAACCTGTAATCAGTGAAGTAGTTAAAAGGTCAGGGGTGGATTCCAGGTGTGTGGTTTTACATTTGGAAGCTGTTGCTGTGAGCAGACAACATGCGGTCAAAGGAACTCTCAATTGAGGTGAAGCAGAACATCCTGAGGCTGAAAAAAAAGAAAAAATCCATCAGAGAGATAGCAGACATGCTTGGAGTAGCAAAATCAACAGTTGGGTACATTCTGAGAAAAAAGGAATTGACTGGTGAGCTTGGGAACTCAAAAAGGCCTGGGCGTCCACGGATGACAACAGTGGTGGATGATCGCCGCAAACTTAATTTGGTGAAGAAGAACCCGTTCACAACATCAACTGAAGTCCAGAACACTCTCAGTGAAGTAGGTGTATCTGTCTCTAAGTCAACAGTAAAGAGAAGACTCCATGACAGTAAATACAAAGGGTTCACATCTAGATGCAAACCATTCATCAATACCAAAAATAGACAGGCCAGAGTTAAATTTGCAGAAAAACACCTCAAGAAGCCAGCTCAGTTCTGGAAAAGTATTCTATGGACAGATGAGACAAAGATCAACCTGTACCAGAATGATGGGAAGAAAAAAGTTTGGAGAAGAAAGGGAACGGCACATGATCCAAGGCACACCACATCCTCTGTAAAACATGGTGGAGGCAACGTGATGGCATGGGCATGCATGGCTTTCAATGGCACTGGGTCACTTGTGTTTATTGATGACATAAGAGCAGACAAGAGTAGCCGGATGAATTCTGAAGTGTACCGGGATATACTTTCAGCCCAGATTCAGCCAAATGCTGCAAAGTTGATTGGACGGCGCTTCATAGTACAGATGGACAATGACCCCAAGCATACATCCAAAGCTACCCAGGAGTTCATGAGTGCCAAAAAGTGGAACATTCTGCAATGGCCAAGTCAATCTCCAGATCTAAACCCAATTGAGCATGCATTTCACTTGCTCAAATCCAGACTTAAGACGGAAAGACCCACAAACAAGCAAGACCTGAAGGCTGCGGCTGTAAAGGCCTGGCAAAGCATTAAGAAGGAGGAAACCCAGCGTTTGGTGATGTCCATGGGTTCCAGACTTAAGGCAGTGATTGCCTCCAAAGGATTTGCAACAAAATATTGAAAATAAAAATATTTTGTTTGGGTTATGTTTATTTGTCCAATTACTTTTGACCTCCTAAAATGTGGGGTGTTTGTAAAGAAATGTGTACAATTCCTACATTTTCTATCAGATATTTTTGTTCAACCCTTCAAATTAAACGTTACAATCTGCACTTGAATTCTGTTGTAGAGGTTTCATTTCAAATCCAATGTGGTGGCATGCAGAGCCCAACTCGCGAAAATTGTGTCACTGTCCAAATATTTCTGGCCCTAACTGTATAAGGACCAATAAATCGAGGCTTAAACTTAGGGGAAGAAACCTTCATAGGAACATGACGGGAAGATAACCAAACCAGATCACCAACCCGAAGCTGGGAGCCAACACACCGACGACGGTTAGCAAAACGCTGAGCCTCGTCCTGAGACAGCACCAAATTGTCCACCACATAAGCCCAAATCTGCTGCAACCTGTCGACCACAGAATCCACACCAGAAAGGTCAGAAGGCTCAACCTGCCCAGAAGAAAAACGAGGATGAAAATCAAAATTACAAAAAAAGGCGAAACCAAAGTAGCCGAACTAGCCCGCTTATTAAGGGCAAACTCGGCCAATGGCAAAAAAAACACCCAATCATCCTGATCAGCAGACACAAAGCATCTCAAATAGGTCCCCAAGATCTGATTAGTTCGCTCAGTCTGGCCATTTGTCTGAGGATGAAATGCAGAGGAAAAAGACAAATCAATGCCCAGCTTGGCACAAAAGGCCCGCCAAAACCTAGAAACAAACTGGGAACCTCTGTCGGACACAATATTCTCCGGAATACCATGCAAACGTACCACATGCTGAAAAAACAACGGAACTAAATCAGAAGAAGAAGGCAATTTAGGCAAAGGCACCAAATGAACCATCTTAGAAAATCGGTCACAGACAACCCAGATAACCGACATTCTTTGGGAAACAGGAAGATCGGAAATAAAATCCAAAGAAATATGCGTCCAAGGTCTCTCAGGGACCGGCAATGGCAAAAGCAACCCACTAGCGCGGGAACAGCAAGGCTTAGCCCGCGCACAAATCCCACAGGACTGCACAAAGGAACGCACATCCCGTGACAAAGAAGGCCACCAAAAGGACCTACCAACCAAATCTCTGGTACCAAAAATCCCAGGATGGCCAGCCAACACAGAACAATGAACCTCAGAAATCACTTTACTAGTCCATCTATCAGGAACAAACCGTTTCCCCACAGGACAGCGGTCAGGCTTATCAGCCTGAAATTCCTGAAGAACCCATCACAAATCAGGGGAGATGGCAGAAAGAATCACCCCTTCCTTCAAAATGCCGACCGTCTCAAGAACCCCAGGAGAATCAGGAAAAAAACTCCTAGAGAGGGCATCCGTCTTAACATTCTTAGTACCAGGAAGGTACGAGACCACAAAATCAAAACGGGAGAAAAACAGGGACCATCGAGCCTGTCTAGGATTCAGCCGTTTGGCAGACTCGAGGAAAATCAAATTTTTATGATCGGTCAGGACCACAATACGGTGCTTGGCCCCCTCAAGCCAATGTCGCCACTCCTCAAATGCCCACTTCATAGCCAACAACTCCCGATTGCCGACATCATAATTGCGTTCCGCAGGCGAAAACTTCCGAGAAAAGAAGGCACACGGTTTCATCAAGGAACCATCAGAATTCCTCTGAGACAAAACGGCCCCTGCCCCAATCTCAGACGCGTCAACCTCAACCTGAAATGGAAGAGAAACATCTGGCTGACGCAACACAGGGGCAGAAGTAAATCGGCGTTTAAGCTCCTGAAAGGCAGAAACAGCCGCGGAGGACCAATTCGTCACATCAGCGCCTTTCTTGGTCAAATCGGTTAGAGGTTTAACCACACTGGAGAAGTTGGCAATGAAACAACGATAAAAATGAGCAAAGCCCAAGAATTTCTGAAGGCTCTTCACAGATGTGGGCTGAATCCAATCATGAATGGCCTGAACCTTAACCGGATCCATTTCTATAGATGAGGAAGAAAAAATGAAACCCAAAAAAGAAACCTTCTGCACTCCAAAGAGGCACTTTGACCCCATCACAAACAAAGCATTATTACGGAGGATCTGAAATGCCATCCTGACCTGTTTCACATGAGACTCCCAATCATTGGAAAAAATCAAAATATCATCCAAATATACAACCATGAATTTATCAAGATAACTCCAAAAGATATCATGCATGAAGGATTGGAACACAGATGGGGCATTAGAGAGTCCGAATGGCATCACAAGGTATTCAAAATGGCCTTCGGGCATATTAAATGCAGTTTTCCATTCATCACCCTGCTTGATACGAATAAGATTATATGCCCCTCGAAGGTCAATCTTAGTAAACCAGCTAGACCCCTTAATCCTAGCAAACAAATCAGTAAGCAAAGGCAAGGGGTATTGAAATTTAACCGTGATCTTATTCAAGAGGCGATAATCAATACAGGGTCTCAAGGAGCCATCCTTCTTGGCAACAAAAAAGAACCCCGCTCCCAACGGTGAAGAGGATGGCCGAATATGCCCTTTCTCCAAAGACTCCTTAATATAGCTCCACATGGTGGTATGTTCAGGCACAGACAGGTTGAAAAGTCAGCCTATAGGGAACTTACAACCTGGAATCAAATCAATAGCACAATCACAGTCCCTATGCGGTGGAAGGGAACTGGATTAGGGCTCATCGAATACATCCTGGAAGTCAGACAAAAATTCAGGAACTTCAGAAGAGGGGGAAGAGGAGATTGACATCAAAGGAACCTGATCATGAACCCCATGACAACCCCAACTAGTCACAGACATGGATTTCCAATCTAACACCGGATTATGTAGCTGCAACCATGGAAAACCCAGCACAATATCATCATGCAAATTATGCAAAACCAGAAAACGACAATCTTCCTGATGGGCTGGCGCCATGCGCATGGTCAACTGTGTCCAAAACTGAGGCTTATTTTTAGCCAACGGTGTAGCATCAATGCCCCTCAAAGGAATAGGGTTCTGCAAAGGCTGCAAGGGAAAACCACAACGTCTGGCAAATTCTAAGTCCATTAAGTTCAGAGCGGCACCTGAATCCACAAATGCCATGACAGAAAATGATGATAATGAGCAGATCAAGGTCATAGATAACAGAAATTTAGGTTGTATAGTACTGATGGCAACAGAACTAGCCATTCTCTTAGTACGCTTAGGGCAATCAGAAATAACATGAGCAGAATCGCCGCAGTAAAAACACAACCTATTCTGACGCCTGAATTTTTGACGTTCAGCTCTAGACAAAATCCTATCACACTGCATAGGCTCAGGGCTCCGCTCAGAGGACAACGCCACAGTGTGCACAATTCTGTGCTCGCGCAAGCGCCGATCAATCTGAATGGCCAGAGACATAGAATCACTCAGACCAGCAGGCGTGGGGATAACATCTTTAATGGATTCAGAAAGACCCTTTCTGAAAATTGCCGCCAAGGCATCCTCATTCCATTTAGTCAGTACAGACCATTTTCTAAATTTCTGGCAATACAATTCTGCCGCTTCTTGACCTTGACACAGGGCTAACAAGATTTTCTCAGCCTGATCCACAGAATTAGGCTCATCATACAACAACCCCAATGCCTGAAAGAACGAATCAACATTAAGCAAAGCAGGATTGCCAGATTCCAGGGAAAATGCCCAATCCTGTGGATCACCACGCAGCAGAGATATGATGATTTTAACCTACTGAATAGGATCACCAGAAGACCGGGGTCTTAATGCAAAAAACAGTTTACAGTTATTTTTGAAACTCAAAAATTTGGATCTGTCACCAAAGAATAAATCAGGAGTGGGAATCTTAGGTTCTAAGGCAGGATTCTGAACAATGAAATCTGAAATACCCTGTACCCTAGCAGCAAGCTGATCCACCCGAGAAACTAACTCCTGAACATTCATGTTAATACTAAACTCTGTGGCCACCCAGAGATAAAGAGGGAGGAACAGACCAAACAGGCTAAGGAAAAAAAAATGGCTCAAAATCTTTCCACCCTTCTTCTGAGATGCAATTAACTCATTGTTGGCCAGTTGTACTATTATGATCTGGTGGCCTTGGAGCAGCATGAGACATACTCTGGAGAAGGTGGTCCCTGTACTGACCGCAAACCCTGAACCTAGCAGCGCAACTAGAAGTAGCCGTGGGGGGTACCTAACACTCCCTAGACCCCTCAGCACAGCCTAAGATCTAACTACCCCTAAAGACAGAAACAGGAAACCTATCTTGCCTCAGAGAAAATCCCCAAAGGATAGATAGCCCCCCACAAATATTGACTGTGAGAGGAGAGGGAAATAACATACGCAGATATGAAATCAGATTTTAGCATAGGAGGCCATACTAGCTAAAAAGAAAGAATAGAACAGAGTACTATGCGGTCAGTATAAAAACACAAGAAAATATCCACCGCAGAAAATACGGATCACCACATCTGACTAAAGACATGGGGGTATATCTGCATCTCCAGAGAAATAGCTAGGCTGCAAAAAATCCTTCACAGACCAAGCTGGACAAGACAAAAACATGAAAATGCACAGAACTATAAAGTCCACTGCAGGTGGACAGCAAAAACAAAGCCAGGACTTATCTTTGTAGAAAAACACAGCAAACTGGAGAGACCAGCAGGGAAGTGAATCCTTCAAGAACAATGGACAACTGGTACTGACTAAAGGATCCAGCAAAGCTATATACCCCAGTCAGTTTTGCAATTAGAAAATACACCTGTCCACTCCTGCAGTCCAGGCACAACTGCATTACCCTCTACAACCACCGGAGGAAGCCCAGAAGCTGAATTCACAACAGGTACGATTCTTCCTCCATTGCATATGAGTGTGTATTTATGAGGACAATACTTTTTTCATTTTAGATTTCTATGTTCATTTTAGATACCTATATTTATTATCTTGGCACCTAAACAGTTTTTAGTACACAGTGATATATTTCTCTAAATATCTCAACATACTTACTTGTCTCTGCCCTCAGACTCGGAGTGTTACACTCCTAATCGTACGCAAGCAACTTCACTACTCCTAACGCAATCTTCCTCTCACCAGGTAAACAGCTAATATTATTGCTCTATCTGTATGCATTTTTTAGCACAAGTTTGATTTTTTAATCGCATTTATAGTACTCCTTCTTCACCTATGTGGTAAGGGATTTACTTTCTGCTTCTTTATGCTTTTTCACTAGCGCTGCTCCATTACCCTATAAACATAGCATCATTATCTGAGCTGGAGAATGTAGAAATGATGGACATTTTCCAAAATAGGAATTTTATCAGTGGGAACAAGAAGTCACTAAACGCAGTAAATGTACAACAGAGAAAATAAGTATTGAACATGTCACCAATTTTCTAAGTAAATATATTTATAAAAATTCTCACCAGATGTCGGTAACAACCCATCCAATCCACACAAGCAAAGAAATCAAACCTTAGATGTCCAGAAATTGAGTTATGTGATATAATGAGAAATGACTAGTGTTGAGCATTCCAATACTGCAATATCAGGTATCGGCCGATATTCGCTGTATCGGAGTTCCGATACTGAGTTCTGATACTTTTACAATATCGAATACCGGAATCGGAAGTTCCCATATTGCAATGAGCCAGTTTTATTCTATTCAGCCAATGAGGATCCTAAGAAGTGTGGGCACATCCTGTTAGGCATGTTAGCCATGTTAACTAATGGCATGGCTGTGATTGGCTGCTCAAATGCTGTCATGATGGAGTGAGTGTGGGCGGTGCATGGGCGGAGACTGCATGTCTGTGTGTGCGGGTGGGGTCTGTACGGGCCTCTCGGGGTCTGTGCGGGCCTGCCAGGGGTCTTTGTGTCGGTGTGCAGGCATCGTCCGTTGGGACTACAAGTAACAAACGGGCTATGCCTGCTACAATGACAGTGATTGGCACATTAGCCAATGATGGGACAGTAGTAGTCCCATCATCCGGCTAAGGTGTTGAATGTAAAAAAACAAACAAAACACAAACATACATACTACATACAACATACTACATACATACAACATACATACTACATACATACATACATACAACATACTACATAATACAACATACTATATACTACATACATACTACATACAACATACTACATACATACTACATGCATACAACATACATACAGCATACCACATACATACAACATACAATTAACATACTTCATACATACAATATACTACATACATACAACAAACATACTACATACAACTTACTATATACTACATACATACTACATACATACAACATACTACATACTACATACATACTGCATACATACTACATACAATACATTCATACATTACATACAATACATACATATAGACATACAGTACATATAACAGAGTACATACTCACGATCACAAAAACAAGAGACAGTAGAGGCCATATGAAATGGGGATCACCAAACAGCATGGATTTGTGCAAGAACAACACAGCTTTATTAAGGTGAAAATACAGGACAAAAACATTAAAAACATCTAAAAACAATTAGAACAATACCTATAATAAGGCAAATGCCTGTACAAAAAGTAAAAAGGGAAGACATGTAGACATGTATCTTAGGGTTGAGCGAAACGGGTCGTTCATTTTCAAAAGTCGCCGACTTTTAGCAAAGTCGGGTTTCATGAAACCCGATCCGACCCCTGTGCGGGGTCGGCCATGCGGTACGCGACTTTCGCGCCAAAGTCGCGTTTCAATGACGCGAAAAGCGCCATTTCTCAGCCAATGAAGGTAAACGCAGAGTGTGGGCAGCGTGATGACATAGGTCCTGGTCCCCACCATCTTAGAGAAGGGCATTGCAGTGATTGGCTTGCTGTCCGCGGCGTCACAGGGGCTATAAAGGGGAGTTCCCGCCGACCGCCATGTTACTGCTGCTGATCTGAGCTTAGGGAGAGGTTGCTGCCGCTTCGTCAGAAGCAGGGATAGCGTTAGGCAGGGTCCATTAACCACCAAACCGCTTGTGCTGTAGCGATTTCCACTGCCCAACACCACCTTCGGTGTGCAGGGACAGTGGAAGCTACATTTTTTTTTTTTTTCCCCCTCAGCGCTGTAGCTCATTGGGCTGCCCTAGAAGGCTCCCTGATAGCTGCATTGCTGTGTGTACGCCGCTGTGCAAACCAACTGCTTTTTTCAAAGCACAAATCCTCTTGTTCCTTCCTTTCTGCACAGCTATCTTTTTGGTTTGTACACACTTTTTATTTAATTTGTGCATCAGTCCACTCCTTATTGCTGCCTGCCATACCTGGCTGAGATTACTGCAGGGAGATAGTAATTGAAGGACACTCCCTGTTTTTTTTTTTTTTTTTGTGGGAGATTAAGATTGACATTTCTGCTAGAGTGCCATCCCTGTCTGTGTCATCTCTCACTCAGTGGGCCATAGAAAGCCTATTTATTTTTTGCTTGATTTGGGTTATAAAATCTACCTGAAAAAATCACTACATCAATCAGTGGGAGAAAAATATTGGCCTCAGGGCTTGTGTGCCACTCTTGACTCCTGTGTGCATCATCACTCACTCAGTGGGCCATAGAAAGCCTATTTATTTTTTTGCTTGATTTTGGTTCTAAAATCTACCTGAAAAAATCACTACATCAATCAGTGGGAGAAAAATATTGGCCTCAGGGCTTGTGTGCCACTCCTGACTCCTGTGTGCATCATCACTCACTCAGTGGGCCATAGAAAGCCCATTTTTTTTTTTTTTTGCTTTATTTGGGTTCTAAATTCTACCTGAAAAAATCAATAAATCAATCAGTGGGAGATTAATATTGGCCTTTGGGCTTGTGTGCCAGTCCTAAGCGTGCCATCTCTCTCTCTCAGATAGTGGGCCATAGAAAGCCTATTTATTTTTTATTTTTTTTATTGGGTTTATAAATTTTCCCTGGGAAAAAAAAAAAAAGTGGGAGATTAATATTGGCCTCTGGGCTTGTGTGCCAGTCCTGAGCGTGCCATCTCTCTCACAAATAGTGGGCCATAGAAAGCCTATTTATTTTTTTTTTTTTGGTTTTATAAATTCTCCCTTAAAAAAAAAAGGGAGATTAATATTGGCCTTTGGTCTTGTATGCCAGTCCTAAGCGTGCCATCTCTCTCTGTCTCTCAGATAGTGGGCCATAGAAAGCCTATTTATTATTTTTTTTATTGGGTTTATAAATTTTCCCTGGAACAAAAAAAAAAAAGTGGGAGATAAATATTGGCCTCTGGGCTTGTGTGCCACTCCTGACTCCTGTGTGCGTCATCTCTCACTCAGTGGGCCATAGAAAGCCTTTTTTTGTTTTATTTGTTTTCTAAATTCTCCCTGAAAAAATCATTTTATTTTATTTGGTTTCTAAATTCTTCCTGAAAAAATCATTTTATTCTATTTTTTTTTTTCCTAAAGTCTCCCTGAAAAAAAACAAAACAAAAACAAATCAGTGGGAGATTAATATTGCCCTTTCTGCTTGTGTGCCAGTCTTGACTCCTGGGTGTGCTATCTCTCTCTCTCTCTCCAATTGTGGGCCATAGAAAGCCTATTATTTTTTTTAGCTTGATTTGGGTTCCAAAATCTACCTGAAAAAATCACTACATCAATCAGTGGGAGATAAATATTGGCCTCTGGGCTTGTGTGCCACTCCTGACTCCTGTGTGCGTCATCTCTCACTCAGTGGGCCATAGAAAGCCTTTTTTTGTTTTATTTGTTTTCTAAATTCTCCTTGAAAAAATTATTTTATTTTCTTTGGTTTCTAAATTCTTCCTGAAAAAATCATTTTATTCTATTTTTTTTTTTTCCTAAAGTCTCCCTGAAAAAAAAAAAAAAAAATCAAATCAGTGGGAGATTAATATTTACATTTGTGCTTCAGTGACAGTCCTGCGTGTGTGGCATCTCTCTCATTTGTTGCCACCAACAACAGAGTGTGTAACATTGTGCCTGATTTTCGTTGTGGTCTCACTCACCTGTAAAGGGGTAGCTAAATCATACTGAAGTTATAGCTCACCGTGTAATTTGTGTGACAGCAACAAATACCGTTAGTTTGTTTACATTTTTAAAACAATGAGGAAGTATGGTGGAAGAGGTCGTGGCCGGGGGCGTTCATTGTCAGCTGGTAATGAGGGTAGTGGTAGTGGTGGAGCATCAGCTGGTCGTGGGAAAAAAAATATTGCACCTAAGTCTGGAGCTGTGGAGCCAGGTTCGTCGTCTGGCTACACAAGGCCTCGAACGCTCCCTTTTCTGGGAGTAGGAAAACCGCTTTTAAAGCCGGAGCAGCAAGAGCAAGTTTTGGCTTATCTTGCTGACTCAGCCTCTAGCTCTTTTGCCTCCTCTCGTGAAACTGGTAAATGTCAAAGCAGCGCGTCGTTAGTGGATGTTCACGGTCAGGGACAAGTCGCTTCCTTGTCCTCTTCAGCAAAAACAACAACAGAGAAGAATGCAGCAGGCGACACAACGGGTTACTCCATGGAGCTCTTTACACATACCGTCCCTGGCTTAGAAAGTGAAGCAGTTAACAGTCCATGCCCATTACAAGTTGAATCTGACATGGAGTGCACTGATGCACAGCCACAGCCAGACTACTATGCTGGTCCTTTGACTCAGACCACAACATTGCCCTCGCAGGGTGCTGATCAAGAATCAGACCGTGATGAGACTATGTTGCCCCATCACGAACGCTATACCACCGACCGACACGGTGACACAGACGAAGTTGCACACGAGCTACAAGAAGAGGTAATAGATGACCCAGTTCTTGACCCCGATTGGCAGCCATTGGGGGAACAGGGTGCAGGCGGCAGCAGTTCTGAAGCGGAGGAGGAGGGGCCGCAGCAGGCATCAACATCGCAACAGGTTCCATCTGCCGGGCCCGTATCTTGCCCAAAACGTGTGGCAAAGCTAAAACCTGTTGGAGGACAGCGTGGCCATCCGGTTAAAGCTCAGTCTGCAATGCCTGAAAAGGTATCCGATGCTAGAAAGAGTGCAGTCTGGCATTTTTTTAAACAACATCCAATTGATCAGCGCAAAGTCATCTGTCAAAAATGTTCAACTACCTTAAGCAGTGGACAGAATCTGAAAAGTCTCAATACAAGTTGCATGCATAGACATTTAACCACCATGCATTTGCAAGCTTGGACTAACTACCAAACGTCCCTTAAGGTTGTAGCTCCCTCGGCCAATGAAGCTAGTCAGCAACGCAACATCCCTTCCGGCAGTGTAGGGCCACCATTTTCCGCACCACCTGCAGTATCTGTGCAGGTTTCTTTGCCAGGCCAAAGCCGTCAGGGTCAGGGAATCACCAGTTTCGTAGTAGGAAACACTGCATCTAGGGCACCGGTGGCAACAATACCATCTCCCACCGTCTCTCAGTCTGCCATGTCCACCGGCACCCCCGCTAGTTCCACGATCTCCAGCTCTCCAGTCCAGCTCACCCTACATGAGACTATGGTTAGAAAAAGGAAGTACTTAGCCTCGCATCCGCGTACACAGGGTTTGAACGCACACATAGCTAGACTAATCTAGTTAGAGATGATGCCCTACCGGTTAGTTGAAAGCGAAGCTTTCAAAGCCCTGATGGACTACGCTGTACCACGCTACGAGCTACCCAGTCGACACTTTTTTCCAGAAAAGCCATCCCAGCCCTCCACCAGCATGTTAAAGAGCGCATCGTCCATGCACTCAGGCAATCTGTGAGCACAAAGGTGCACCTGACAACAGATGCATGGACCAGTAGGCATGGCCAGGGACGTTACGTGTCCATCACGGCACACTGGGTAAATGTGGTGGATGCAGGGTCCACAGGGGACAGCAAGTTTGGGACAGTTCTGCCTAGCCAACGGTCTAGGAAACAATTGGCTGTAGCCGTTCGCACCCCCTCCTCCTCCTCTTCGTCCTCCTGCAGAAGCGAGAGCTCGTCCACAGACCGCAGTCGCACAACCACTCCATCCGCAGCTGCCACTGTTGCACACCAGGTCTCCCATTATGGGGCAGCTACTGGCAAACGTCAGCAGGCTGTATTGGCTATGAAGTGTTTGGGCGACAACAGACACACCGCGGAAGTTCTGTCCGAGTTCTTGCAGAAAGAAACGCAGTCGTGGCTGGGCACTGTAGATCTTGAGGCAGGCAAGGTAGTGAGTGATAACGGAAGGAATTTCATGGCTGCCATCTCCCTTTCCCAACTGAAACACATTCCTTGCCTGGCTCACACCTTAAACCTGGTGGTGCAGTGCTTCCTGAAAAGTTATCCGGGGTTATCCGACCTGCTCCTCAAAGTGCGTGGACTTTGCTCACATATCCGCCGTTCGCCCGTACACTCCAGCCGTATGCAGACCTATCAGCGTTCTTTGAACCTTCCCCAGCATCGCCTAATCATAGACGTTGCAACAAGGTGGAACTCAACACTGCACATGCTTCAGAGACTGTGTGAACAGAGGCGGGCTGTTATGTTTTTGTGGGAGGATACACATACACGGGCAGGCAGTAGGATGGCAGACATGGAGTTGTCAGGTGTGCAGTGGTCGAAGATTCAAGACATGTGTCAAGTCCTTCAGTGTTTTGAGGAATGCACACGCCTGGTTAGTGCAGACAATGCCATAATAAGCATGAGCATCCCCCTAATGCGTCTGCTGATGCAAAGTTTGACGCACATAAAGGATCAGGCGTCTGCAGCTGAGGAAGAGGAAAGCCTTGATGACAGTCAGCCATTGTCTGGCCAGGGCAGTGTACAGGACGAGGTAGCGGGCGAAGAGGAGGAGGAGGACGAGGAGGCTGATGGGGATGATTATATTTTTAATGAGGAAGCTTTTCCGGGGCCACTGGAAATTGGTGGCGCGGCAAGGCCGGGTTCTGGTTTTTTGAGGGACACAAGTGACGTGGATTTGCCTGAAACTGCCCCTCAACCAAGCACAACCGCAGATTTGAGAACTGGAACTTTGGCCCACATGGCGGATTATGCCTTACGTATCCTCAAAAGGGACACACGCATAACTAAAATGATGAATGATGACGATTACTGGTTAGCCTGCCTCCTTGATCCTCGCTATAAAGGCAAATTGCAAAATATAATGCCACATGAGAACTCTTGTTGACCGTTTGCTTCTGGCATTCCCTGCACACAGCGCCCGTGATCGTTCTCACACGAGCTGCAGGGGCCAGCAGACCAGAGGAGTTAGAGGGGCAGAAATCAGAAGTGGCGTTGGCCAGAGGGGTTTTCTGACCAGGTTGTGGAGTGATTTTGCTATGACCGCAGACAGGACAGGTACTGCAGCATCAATTCAAAGTGACAGGAGACAACATTTGTCCAGTATGGTTACAAACTATTTTTCATCCCTTATCGATGTTCTCCCTCAACCGTCATTCCCATTTGATTACTGGGCATCAAAATTAGACACCTGGCCAGAATTGGCAGAATATGCATTGCAGGAGCTTGCTTGCCCGGCAGCTAGTGTCCTATCAGAAAGAGTATTCAGTGCTGCAGGTTCAATACTAACAGAAAAAAGGACTCGTCTGGCTACCCAAAATGTAGATGATCTAACCTTCATTAAAATGAACCACAACTGGATTTCGAAATCTTTTGCCCCACCTTGCCCGGCTGACACCTAGCTTTCCTATGTAAAGGTCTTGCCTGTGGACTATTCTGAATGCCTTTTCCAATCTCGTGATTTTCTGCACCTGATTGTCCAGCATACGACATGTTTACACCTCACTAAATGGCCAAACTCCCCACACGGGGCCGTGCTATCGACACTTGGCGTGAGAGTGCAGTTTGTCTGAAGAGGTGGGTGAGCCCGCTTTTGGTCGACGGCACTGCCACTGGGTCCCTCCTAGTACAATAAAGTGTCTCTGGCGGTGGTGGTGCGCACCCAACGTCAGACACACCGTTGTAATATGAGGGGCCCTGGGCCTGTACCGCCGGCCACAAGACAGTTTCCCCCACCCCAGCTCAAACAGTGCTCTACCACTTGCAAAATTATCTCACAGCTCCACCAATGTTTAGTCTATGCGCTGACATCCTTCAATGCCTGCCACTGACAATACCATTGTATTGACATTTTTGTTATGTTAGGCCTTCGATGCCTGTCTGTGGTCACTCCTTCCACTAGGCCTCCACTGACCACACCACTGCTGCCCGTGTACCCCTGGAACCAATTTAAAATTGCCTACAGCCATGTGTTATTATTTTAGGCCTTCGATGCCTGTCTGCGGTGACTCCTTCCACTAGGCCTCCACTGACCACACCACTGCTGCCCGTGTACCCCTGTAACCAATTTAAAATTGCCTACAGCCATGTGTTATTATTTTAGGCCTTCGATGCCTGTCTGCGGTGACTCCTTCCACTAGGCCTCCACTGACCACACCACTGCTGCCCGTGTACCCCTGGAACCAATTTAAAATTGCCTACAGCCATGTGTTATTATTTTAGGCCTTCGATGCCTGTCTGCGGTCACTCCTTCCACTAGGCCTCCACTGACCACACCACTGCTGCCCGTGTACCCCTGGAACCAATTTAAAATTGCCTACAGCCATGTGTTATTATTTTAGGCCTTCGATGCCTGTCTGCGGTTACTCCTTCCACTAGGCCTCCACTGACCACACCACTGCTGCCCGTGTACCCCTGTAACCAATTTAAAATTGCCTACAGCCATGTGTTATTATTTTAGGCCTTCGATGCCTGTCTGCGGTGACTCCTTCCACTAGGCCTCCACTGACCACACCACTGCTGCCCGTGTACCCCTGGAACCAATTTAAAATTGCCTACAGCCATGTGTTATTATTTTAGGCCTTCGATGCCTGTCTGCGGTCACTCCTTCCACTAGGCCTCCACTGACCACACCACTGCTGCCCGTGTACCCCTGTAACCAATTTAAAATTGCCTACAGCCATGTGTTATTATTTTAGGCCTTCGATGCCTGTCTGCGGTGACTCCTTCCACTAGGCCTCCACTGACCACACCACTGCTGCCCGTGTACCCCTGGAACCAATTTAAAATTGCCTACAGCCATGTGTTATTATATTAGGCCTTCGATGTCTGTCTGCGGTCACTCCTTCCACTAGGCCTCCACTGACCACACCACTGCTGCCCGTGTACCCCTGGAACCAATTTAAAATTGCCTACAGCCATGTGTTATTATTTTAGGCCTTCGATGCCTGTCTGCGGTCACTCCTTCCACTAGGCCTCCACTGACCACACCACTGCTGCCCGTGTACCCCCGGGAACCAATTTAAAATTGCCTACAGCCATGTGTTATTATTTTAGGCCTTCGATGCCTGTCTGCGGTTACTCCTTCCACTAGGCCTCCACTGACCACACCACTGCTGCCCGTGTACCCCTGTAACCAATTTAAAATTGCCTACAGCCATGTGTTATTATTTTAGGCCTTCGATGCCTGTCTGCGGTGACTCCTTCCACTAGGCCTCCACTGACCACACCACTGCTGCCCGTGTACCCCTGGAACCAATTTAAAATTGCCTACAGCCATGTGTTATTATTTTAGGCCTTCGATGCCTGTCTGTGGTTACTCCTTCCACTAGGCCTCCACTGACCACACCACTGCTGCCCGTGTACCCCTGTAACCAATTTAAAATTGCCTACAGCCATGTGTTATTATTTTAGGCCTTCGATGCCTGTCTGCGGTGACTCCTTCCACTAGGCCTCCACTGACCACACCACTGCTGCCCGTGTACCCCTGGAACCAATTTAAAATTGCCTACAGCCATGTGTTATTATTTTAGGCCTTCGATGCCTGTCTGCGGTTACTCCTTCCACTAGGCCTCCACTGACCACACCACTGCTGCCCGTGTACCCCTGTAACCAATTTAAAATTGCCTACAGCCATGTGTTATTATTTTAGGCCTTCGATGCCTGTCTGCGGTGACTCCTTCCACTAGGCCTCCACTGACCACACCACTGCTGCCCGTGTACCCCTGGAACCAATTTAAAATTGCCTACAGCCATGTGTTATTATTTTAGGCCTTCGATGCCTGTCTGCGGTCACTCCTTCCACTAGGCCTCCACTGACCACACCACTGCTGCCCGTGTACCCCTGTAACCAATTTAAAATTGCCTACAGCCATGTGTTATTATTTTAGGCCTTCGATGCCTGTCTGCGGTGACTCCTTCCACTAGGCCTCCACTGACCACACCACTGCTGCCCGTGTACCCCTGGAACCAATTTAAAATTGCCTACAGCCATGTGTTGTTATTTTAGGCCTTCGATGCCTGTCTGCGGTCACTCCTTCCACTAGGCCTCCACTGACCACACCACTGCTGCCCGTGTACCCCTGGAACCAATTTAAAATTGCCTACAGCCATGTGTTATTATTTTAGGCCTTCGATGCCTGTCTGCGGTGACTCCTTCCACTAGGCCTCCACTGACCACACCACTGCTGCCCGTGTACCCCTGGAACCAAGTTAAAATTGCCTACAGCCATGTGTTATTATTTTAGGCCTTCGATGCCTGTCTGCGGTCACTCCTTCCACTAGGCCTCCACTGACCACACCACTGCTGCCCGTGTACCCCTGGAACCAATTTAAAATTGCCTACAGCCATGTGTTATTATTTTAGGCCTTCGATGCCTGTCTGCGGTCACTCCTTCCACTAGGCCTCCACTGACCACACCACTGCTGCCAGTGTACCCCTGTAACCAATTTAAAATTGCCTACAGCCATGTGTTATTATTTTAGGCCTTCGATGCCTGTCTGCGGTGACTCCTTCCACTAGGCCTCCACTGACCACACCACTGCTGCCCGTGTACCCCTGGAACCAATTTAAAATTGCCTACAGCCATGTGTTATTATTTTAGGCCTTCGATGCCTGTCTGCGGTCACTCCTTCCACTAGGCCTCCACTGACCACACCACTGCTGCCCGTGTACCCCTGTAACCAATTTAAAATTGCCTACAGCCATGTGTTATTATTTTAGGCCTTCGATGCCTGTCTGCGGTCACTCCTTCCACTAGGCCTCCACTGACCACACCACTGCTGCCCGTGTACCCCTGGAACCAACATCAGAAAATATAAAAATAAGTATTTTGCTTATAAAAAAGAAAATACTGGAGATATATCAAATGCAGACATTTTAACATTAAAAACAAACACATACAACAAAAATCTGGTACAGTACTAAAAATGGCCACCAGCTACAATAACTTTCTCCTGCAAGTAGTTAACTGAAAGGTTTTTTCAATTTTAAACACAGATATGGCATCCACCGAGTGTTGTCCTGTCGCGTCTTCTTTATATTATTGCCAAGAAGATGCAAAACAATGAAAATAATAAAATCATTATTTACCAAAAAAATAGAGTAAGTCAAAACCACATTGCAAATAAACATTCATTACAAATAAAGAAGCAGGGCGCGTCCGAGGGTGAGTATATACCTAATAAGAATATAATCACCCTCGGACGCGCCCTGCTTCTTTCCGACAGCCTTCCTTCCTAAGAATCAGCCCTTCCGTGGTGTAGAGAGAGGGTTTGTTACACTCCAAGGTGTTCCCCAGGTTGCCTTTCCTGAACTTCGATATTCCGGCTCTCGTTTAGTAGTTGTTGGAAACTACGCTGCATTGGGCCTACAAATTGGGTATGGGGTGTAGAGAGATGGTGTGTTCCACTCCAAGGTGTTCCCCAGGTTGCCTTTCCTGAGCTTCGATCTTCCGGCTCTCGTTTAGTAGTTGTTGGAAACTACGCTGCATTAGGCCTACAAATTGGGTATGGGGTGTAGAGAGATGGTGTGTTCTACTGTAGAGAGATGGTGTGTTCCACTCCAAGGTGTTCCCCAGGTTTCCTCTCCATTGCTTCGATCTTCCGGCTCTCGTTTAGTAGTTGTTGGAAACTACGCTGCATTAGGCCTACAAATTGGGTATGGGGTGTAGAGAGATGGTGTGTTACACTCCAAGGTGTTCCCCAGGTTTCCTCTCCATTGCTTCGATCTTCCGGCTCTCGTTTAGTAGTTGTTGGAAACTACGCTGCATTAGGCCTACAAATTGGGTATGGGGTGTAGAGAGATGGTGTGTTACACTCCAAGGTGTTCCCCAGGTTTCCTCTCCATTGCTTCGATCTTCCGGCTCTCGTTTAGTAGTTGTTGGAAACTACGCTGCATTGGGCCTACAAATTGGGTATGGGGTGTAGAGAGATGGTGTGTTCCACTCCAAGGTGTTCTCCAGGTTGCCTTTCCTGAGCTTCGATCTTCCGGCTCTCGTTTAGTAGTTGTTGGAAACTACGCTGCATTAGGCCTACAAATTGGGTATGGGGTGTAGAGAGATGGTGTGTTACACTCCAAGGTGTTCCCCAGGTTTCCTCTCCATTGCTTCGATCTTCCGGCTCTCGTTTAGTAGTTGTTGGAAACTACGCTGCATTAGGCCTACAAATTGGGTATGGGGTGTAGAGAGATGGTGTGTTCCACTGTAGAGAGATGGTGTGTTCCACTCCAAGGTGTTCCCCAGGTTTCCTCGCCAATGCTTTGATCATCATGCTCTCGTTTAGTAGTTGTTGGAAACTACGCTGCATTAGGCCTACAAATTGGGTATGGGGTGTAGAGAGATGGTGTGTTCCACTCCAAGGTGTTCTCCAGGTTGCCTTTCCTGAACTTCTATCTTCAGGCTCTCATTAAATTGTGGTTAAACGGAACAACTGCATTTGGCGTACTAGTTGGTTTGGGGCCTACTATCGGTGTCTGCCGCTCCTTGCTGTTCTCCTGGTTTCCTGTCCTGAAATTCCGTTTTCAGGCGCTCGTTAAGTAGTTGTTAATGTTAGACTGCATTTGGCCTACTAGTTGGGTTGGGGCCTACTATCGGTGTCTGCCACTCCTTGCTGTTCTCCTCCACTGAACAAAGCTGTGCCGCCTGTTTACTACTGTTGCCAATTTTGAACTGCATTTCGACTACTTACTGATTTGGGCCTACTCTCTGTGTCAGCCTCTCATTTCAGTTGTCCTCCACTGCAATGCCCCCTGATTAGTCCTGTGTTACCAATTTTGAACTGCATTTAGCCCACTTTATTCTTTGGGCCTATATCTGTGTTTCCTCCTCATCCTGCCCATTGCCCAGCCAGTGATAGATGAGTCTGCTGGTACATTGACCCATAACGCAACATTTCCCGTGCACGCTACACTGCAAGATTGTGACCCTGCTGAAAGTCAGGTCCCCCTTCCCGCATACCATACCACCTTACACGGGGACAAACAGGAAGGTGCAGATGAAAGTGCAGGTTCCTTCATCAGGTGGGGGGAGGAATACTAGTTGGCGACGTCACTGGCACAGGGCCTCTCATGGTACGCAAAAGTGTTGCTGCCGGTGGGAGGCGCCCCCGCCGTGCAAACACACTGCTGTACTTTGAGGGGCCCTGTGCCAGTGCCAATGCCAACGAGTGGGCCCCCCCTGCTTGCTCAGGTTCACAGCACTTGCAAAGTTGAAATACTTACCTCTCCCTGCTCCACTGCCGTGACGTGGTCCAGATTTCCTGGGCCCACTAATTACTTGAACCAGCCCTACCCACCACAACTTTAGCCAAATGACCCCCAATTTCAAATGCCTTCCAATTATTATAAGGTAAATTACGCTTGACAAGCTTCATTAAGAAGAATGGATGGTTTTGACATTAAAATGGGCACTCTAGGTGTTTTCCTGGCCCCCACTCACTGCCGACTATGCTGCCCCATTGACTTGCATTGGGTTTCGTGTTTCGGTCGATCCCGACTTTACGTCATAATCGGCCGATTTCACTCGACCCGACTTTTGAGATAGTCGGGTTTCGCGAAACCCGGCTCGACTCTAAAAAGGTCAAGGTCGCTCAACTCTAATGTATCTCAATCTCCTATATGGACAGCATATTCACAAGGTGCATAAAGTGTATATAGCGCATATGAAGGCATTTAATTGCCAGTGTAGCCGTACATAAGGAGCATAGGTGCTGAGGTACAGAAGTGCTTTAATGTTGTGAGTTCCGTTCTGGAGCTCCCTCCTGTGGTTGCCAATGGTATTTTTGCGAGTTCTGCCCTTGGGCTCCCTCTGGTGGTTTCAAGTGGAACTGCTGCTCCGTTAGGTAGCTGTGGCAGCTGCCTTCACTAATCGCCTTGCCTGGGTTTGTTATTTAAACCTGCTCTGGGCTTTAGTCCATGCCTGCTGTCAATGTTCTTGGTTGGATTTTATTCTTCCCTTGGATTTCTCATATGGCCAGTCCTTGTCTGCAAAAGATAAGTTTTGCTAGTTTTGTTTGTCCATTTGCTTGGACTCTATTGCTTTGCATTTTGTCTCTTTTGTCCAGCTTGTCACTATGTCTTATTCAGGCTAGCTGGAAGCTCTGGGAAAGCAGATTTGCCCCTCCACACCGTGAGTCGGTGTGGAGTTCATGTTTGTAAACTCGGCGTGGATTTTGTAGTTTTTAATACTGACCGCACAGTATCCTTTGCTCTCTGTCTATCTAGTTTAGTTTTGGCCTCCCTTTGCTGAAATCTAATTTCATTTCTGTGTTCGTCATTTCCCTCTCCTTTCACAGTCAATATTTGTGGGGGCTGTCTTTCCTTTTGGGGGTTTCTCTGAGGCAAGATAGCTTTCTATTTCCTTCTTTAGGGGTAGTTATATCTGAGGCTGTGACGAGGTGTCTAGGGAGTGTCAGGAACATCCCACGGCTATTTCTAGTTGTGTTGTTAGGATTAGGGACTGCGGTCAGTAGAGATACCACCTTCTCAGAGCTCGTTCCATGTTGCGTTTTAGCCACCAGGTCATTTCAGTGTGGCCTCTTAACCACCAGGTCATAACAGTACAGCAGGCCAAGAATAAATTGAATGCATCTCAAAAGAAGGAAAAAAGAAGAGTTCTGAACCATTTTTTTTCTGTGCTCTGTTCTGTCTTCTTTTTCCTCTTGATATCTGGGTGGTGCTGGATATATGCTCTGGTATGGAGGTTCAGGGTTTGTTTTCTCGTGTGGATCAACTTGCTGCAACAGTCCAGGGTATCCAAGATTATATTGTTCAGACTCCGGCTCTAGAGCCAAGAATTCCTACTCCTGATTTGTTTTTTGGGGACAGATCCAAGTTTTTGAACTTTAAAAATAGCTGCAAATTGTTATTTGCTTTGAAACCCCGTTCTTCTGGTGATCCCTTTCAGCAAGTGAAAATCATCATATCCTTACTGCGTGGTGATCCTCAAGACTGGGCATTTGCTCTTGAAACAGGGAATCTGGCATTATTGAATGTAGATGCATTCTTTCAGGCGCTCGGATTGTTGTATGACGAACCTAACTCTGTAGAGCATGCTGAGAAAACACTGTTGGCCCTGTGTCAGGGTCAGGAAGTGGCAGAGTTATATTGCCAGAAATTTAGAAAATGGTCTGTGCTCACTAAATGGAATGAAGAGGTGCTGGCTGCTATTTTCAGAAAAGGTCTTTCTGAAACCCTTGAAGATGTTATGGTGGGCTTTCCTACGCCTACCGGTTTGAGCGAATCTATGTCTCTAGCTATTCAGATTGATCGGCGCTTGCGTGAGCGCAAGGCGGTGCACCATATGGCAGTGTCCTCTGAGCAAAGTCCTGAGCCTGTGCAATGTGATAGGATTTTGACTAGAGCAGAAAGGCAGAACTTCAGACGTCAGAATGGCCTGTGTTTTTACTGTGGTGATTCAGCTCATGCTATTTCTGACTGCCCTAAGCGTACTAGGAGGGTTCCTGGGTCTGTTACCATTAGTACTGTACAGCCTATATTTCTCTTGTCTGTTACCCTGATTTGCTCATTGTCGTCCTTTTCTGTTATGGCATTTGTGGATTCTGACGCTGCCCTGAACTTAATGGACTTAGAATTTGTCAAGCGCTGTGGTTTTTCCTTGGAACCTTTGCAGAGTCCTATTCCCTTAAGGGGGATTGATGCTACGCCATTGGCCAAGAATAAACCTCAGTACTGGACACAGTTAACCATGTGCATGGCTCCAGCACATCAGGAAAATATTCGTTTTTTTGGTGTTGCATAATTTGCATGATGTTGTTGTGCTGGGTTTTCCATGGTTACAGGTACATAATCCAGTGCTGGATTGGAGATCTATGTCTGTGACTGGTTGGGGTTGTCAGGGGATACATAGTGATAGTCCTTTGATGTCCATTTCCTCGTCCCCTTCTTCTGAAGTTCCTGAGTTTTTGTCGGATTTCCAGGATGTATTTGATGAGCCCAAGTCCAGTTCCCTGCCTCCTCATAGGGACTGCGATTGTGCCATTAATTTGATTCCTGGCTGTAAGTTCCCTAAGGGCCAACTTTTCAATCTGTCTGTGCCAGAGCATGCCGCTATGCGGAGTTATGTAAAGGAGTCCTTGGAGAAAGGGCATATTCGCCCGTCTTCGTCACCGTTGGGAGCGGGATTTTTTTTGTTGCCAAGAAGGATGGCTCCTTGAGACCCTGTATAGATTATCGCCTGCTCAATAAGATCACTGTCAAATTCCAGTATCCGTTACCTTTGCTTTCTGATTTGTTTGCTCGGATTAAGGGTGCTAGTTGGTTTACTAAAATCGACCTCCGAGGGGCGTATAATCTTGTGCGTATTAAACAAGGTGATGAATGGAAAACAGCATTTAATACGCCTGAAGGCCATTTTGAATATCTTGTAATGCCATTCGGGCTCTCTAATGCTCCATCGGTATTTCAGTCCTTTATGCATGATATCTTCCGGAATTATCTGGATAAATTTATGATTGTGTATTTGGATGATATTTTGGTTTTCTCCGATGATTGGGAGTCTCATGTGAAGCAGGTTAGGATGGTGTTTCAGGTCCTTCGTACTAATGCGTTGTTTGTGAAGGGGTCTAAGTGCCTCTTTGGAGTTCAGAGGGTTTCTTTTTTGGTTTCATTTTTTCTCCCTCCGCTATTGAAATGGACCCTGTTAAAGTCCAGGCCATTCATGATTGGACTCAACCTACATCTGTAAAGAGCCTTCAGAAATTTTTGGGCTTTGCCAATTTTTATCGTCGCTTTATTGCTAATTTTTCTAGTGTGGTGAAGCCTCTAACTGATTTGACGAGGAAGGGCGCTGATGTGGTGAATTGGTCCTCTGCGGCTGTTGAGGCCTTTCAGGAGCTTAAACGTCGTTTTACTTCTGCCCCTGTATTGCGTCAGCCAGATGTTTCTCTCCCTTTTCAGGTTGAGGTTGATGCTTCTGAGATTGGGGCAGGGGCCGTTTTGTCTCAGAGAAATTCTGATGGCTCTTTGATGAAACCTTGTGCCTTCTTCTCCAGAAAATTTTCGTCTTCTGAGCGTAATTATGATGTCGGCAATCGGGAGTTGTTGGCTATGAAGTGGGCATTTGAGGAGTGGCGACATTGGCTTGAGGGAGCCAAGCATCGCGTGGTGGTCTTGACTGATCACAAGAATCTGATTTACCTCGAGTCTGCTAAGCGGTTGAATCCTAGACAGGCTCGGTGGTCTTTGTTTTTCTCACGTTTTGATTTTGTGGTCTCGTATATTCCTGGATCTAAGAATGTGAAGGCTGATGCCCTTTCTAGGAGTTTTTTGCCTGATTCTCCGGGAGGTCTTGAGCCGGCTGGGATCCTCAAGGAGGGGGTGATTCTTTCTGCCATCTCCCCTGATTTACGGCGGGTACTTCAGGAGTTTCAGGCTGATAAACCTGACCGCTGTCCTGTGGGGAAATTGTTTGTTCCTGATAGATAGACTAGTAGGGTAATTTCTGAGGTTCATTGTTCGGTGTTGGCTGGTCACCCTGGGATTTTCGGTACCAGAGATTTGGTGGCTAGGTCCTTTTGGTGGCCTTCCTTGTCGCAGGATGTGCGTTTGTTTGTGCAGTCCTGTGGGACCTGTGCTCGGGCTAAGCCTTGCTGTTCCCGTGCCAGCGGGTTGCTTTTGCCTTTGCCTATTCCTGAGAGGCCCTGGACGCATATTTCCATGGATTTTATTTCTGATCTTCCTGTTTCTCAGAAGATGTCTGTCATCTGGGTGGTTTGTGACCGGTTTTCTAAGATGGTCTATTTGGTGCCGTTGCCTAAGTTGCCTTCCTCTTCTGATTTGGTTCCATTATTTTTTCAGCATGTGGTTCGTTTGCATGGTATTCCGGAGAATATTGTGTCTGACAGAGGTTCCCAGTTCGTTTCTAGGTTTTGGCGGTCCTTTTGTGCTAGAATGGGCATTGATTTGTCTTTTTATAATAATAATAATAATAATCTTTATTTTTATATAGTGCTAACATATTCCGCAGCGCTTTACAGTTTGCACACATTATCGTCGCTGTCCCCGTTGGGGCTCACAATCTAAATTCCCTATCAGTATGTCTTTGCAATGTGGGAGGAAACCGGAGTACCCGGAGGAAACCCACGCAAACACGGAGAGAACATACAAACTCTTTGCAGATGTTGTCCTGGGTGGGATTAGAACCCAGGACTCCAGCGCTGCAAGGCTGCTGTGCTAACCACTGCACCAACGTGCTGCCCTCTTCTGCATTTTCTTTTTCTTCTGCATTCCATCCTCAGACAAATGGCCAAATGGAGCGAACCAATCAGACCTTGGAAACCTATTTGAGATGCTTCGTGTTTGCTGATCAGGATGATTGGGTGACCTTTTTGCCGTTGGCCAAGTTTGCCCTTAATAATCGGGCTACTTCGGCTACCTTGGTTTCGCCTTTTTTTTGTAACTTTGGTTTTCATCCTCGTTTTTCTTCAGGGCAGCTTGAGCCTTCCGACTGTCCTGGTGTGGATTCCGTGGTGGACAAGTTGCAGCAAATTTGGACTCATGTGGTGGACAATTTGACGTTGTCTCAGGAGAAGGCTCAGCGTTTTGCTAACCGTCGTGGGTGTGTTGGTCCCCGGCTTCGTGTTGGGGATTTGGTCTGGTTGTCTTCTCGTCATGTTCCTATGAAGGTTTCTTCCCCTAAGTTCAAGCCTCGCTTTATTGGGCCTTATAAGATTTCTGAAATTATCAATCCAGTGTCTTTTCATTTGGCCCTTCCAGCTTCCTTTTCCATTCATAATGTGTTCCATAGATCCTTGTTGCGGAGATATGTGGTACCTATGGTTCCCTCCGTTGATCCTCCTGCTCCGGTGTTGGTTGAGGGGGAATTGGAATATGTGGTAGAGAAGATTTTGGATTCTCGTTTTTCGAGGCGGAAGCTTCAGTATCTGGTCAAGTGGAAGGGTTATGGCCAGGAGGCTAATTCTTGGGTTGTTGCCTCCGATGTTCATGCTCCCGATTTGGTTCATGCTTTCCATTTGGCCCATCCTGATTGGCCTGGGAGCTCTGGTGAGGGTTCGGTGACCCCTCCTCAAGGGGGGGGTACTGTTGTGAGTTCCGTTCTGGAGCTCCCTCCTGTGGTTGCTAATGGTATTTTTGCGAGTTCTGCCCTTGGGCTCCCTCTGGTGGTTTCAAATGGAACTGCTGCTCCGTTAGGTAGCTGTGGCAGCTGCCTTCACTAATCGCCTTGCCTGGGTTTGTTATTTAAACCTGCTGTCAATGTTCTTGGTTGGATTTGATTCTTCCCTTGGATTTCTCATATGGCCAGTCCTTGTCTGCAAAAGATAAGTTTTGCTAGTTTTGTTTGTCCATTTGCTTGGACTCTATTGCTTTGCATTTTGTCTCTTTTGTCCAGCTTGTCACTATGTCTTATTCAGGCTAGCTGGAAGCTCTGGGAAAGCAGATTTGCCCCTCCACACCGTGAGTCGGTGTGGAGTTCATGTTTGTAAACTCGGCATGGATTTTGTAGTTTTTAATACTGACCGCACAGTATCCTTTGCTCTCTGTCTATCTAGTTTAGTTTTGGCCTCCCTTTGCTGAAATCTAATTTCATTTCTGTGTTCGTCATTTCCCTCTCCTTTCACAGTCAATATTTGTGGGGGCTGTCTTTCCTTTTGGGGGTTTCTCTGAGGCAAGATAGCTTTCTATTTCCTTCTTTAGGGGTAGTTATATCTGAGGCTGTGACGAGGTGTCTAGGGAGTGTCAGGAACATCCCACGGCTATTTCTAGTTGTGTTGTTAGGATTAGGGACTGCGGTCAGTAGAGATACCACCTTCTCAGAGCTCGTTCCATGTTGCGTTTTAGCCACCAGGTCATTTCAGTGTGGTCTCTTAACCACCAGGTCATAACAGTACAGCAGGCCAAGAATAAATTGAATGCATCTCAAAAGAAGGAAAAAAGAAGAGTTCTGAACCATTTTTTTTCTGTGCTCTGTTCTGTCTTCTTTTTCCTCTTGATATCTGGGTGGTGCTGGATATATGCTCTGGTATGGAGGTTCAGGGTTTGTTTTCTCGTGTAGATCAACTTGCTGCAAGAGTCCAGGGTATCCAAGATTATATTGTTCAGACTCCGGCTCTAGAGCCAAGAATTCCTACTCCTGATTTGTTTTTTGGGGACAGATCCAAGTTTTTGAACTTTAAAAATAGCTGCAAATTGTTATTTGCTTTGAAACCCCATTCTTCTGGTGATCTGTTGTGAATTCTGTGGCAGAGCTCCCTCCTGTGGTCACAAGTGGTACTTCGGCTGATTCTCTCTGTGAGCTTCTGTTGGTGGAGGGAAGTGGTACTGCGGCTTCTGAGTTTCCTCCCTCAGGTGATCTGGTGAGGTCGTTAGGTGCTTCTCTACTTAACTCCACCTAATGCTTTGATCCTGGCTTCCTGTCAATGTTCCAATGTTGGACTTGCTTTTCCCTGGATCATTCCTGTGGCCTGCTGCTCTGCATAGCTAAGTTCTTCTTATTTGTTTGCTATTTGTTTGCTATTTTTTCTGTCCAGCTTGTCTAATTTGTTGCTGGAAGCTCTGGGACGCAAAGGGTGTACCTCTGTGCTGTTAGTTCGGTACGGAGGGTCTTTTTGCCCCCTTTGCGTGGTGTTCTCTAGGGTTTTGTGTAGACCGCAAAGTTACCTTTTCTATCCTCGATCTGTTAAGAAAGTCGGGCCTCACTTTGCTGAATCTATTTCATCTCTACGTTTGTCTTTTCATCTTAACTCACAGTCATTATATGTGGGGGGCTGCCTTTTCCTTTGGGGTATTTCTCTGAGGCAAGGTAGGCTTATTTTCTATCTTCAGGCTAGTTAGTTTCTCAGGCTGTGCCGAGTTGCATAGGCAGAGTTAGGCGCAATCCACGGCTGCCTCTAGTGTTGTTTGGAGAGGATTAGGGATTGCGGTCTGCAGAGTTCCCACGTCTCAGAGCTCGTTCTATGATTTTGGGTTATTGTCAGATCACTGTATGTGCTCTGACCGCTATGTCCATTGTAGTACTGAATTGCCTTTCATAACAGTACAGGAAGCCAAAAGTACTAATGATTCTCAATAGAGGGAAAAAAGAAGTTCTGAGACCATTTTTTTTTCTTTGCACTGTGTTTTGCCTTTTTTTTCCCCTAGACATTTGGGTGGTTCAGTACACAGGTGTAGCGATGGACATTAGAAGTCTGTCTTCATTTGTGGATCAGCTCTCGGCAAGAGTACAAAAGATTCAAGACACTATTGATCAGAAAGCTATGTTGGAACCAAGAATTCCTATTCCTGATTTGTTTTTTGGAGTTAGAACTAAGTTTCTGAGTTTCAAAAATAATTGTAAATTATTTCTGGCCTTGAAACCTCGCTCCTCTGGTAATCCAGTTCAACAGGTTTTGATTGTTATTTATTTTTTGCGCGGCGACCCTCAGGACTGGGCATTTTCTCTTGCGCCAGGAGATCCTGCATTGAGTAATATCGATGCGTTTTTCCTGGCGCTCGGATTGCTGTACGATGAACCTAATTCAGTGGATCAGGCAGAGAAAAATTTGCTGGCTCTTGGTCAGGGTCAGGATGAGATAGAGGTATATTGTCAGAAATTTAGAAAGTGGTCCGTGCTCACTCAATGGAATGAATCTGCGCTGGCAGCTATGTTCAGAAAGGGTCTCTCTGAAGCCCTTAAGGATGTCATGGTGGGATTTCCTATGCCTGCTGGTTTGAATGAGTCTATGTCTTTGGCCATTCAGATCGGTCGACACTTGCGTGAGCGTAAATCTGTGCACCATTTGGCGGTATTACCTGAGCTTAAACCTGAGCCTATGCAGTGCGATAGGACTTTGACCAGAGTTAAACGGCAAGAACACAGACGTCTGAATGGGCTGTGTTTCTACTGTGGTGATTCCACTCATGCTATCTCTGATTGTCCTAGGCGCACTAGGCGGTTCGCTAGGTCTGCCACCATTGGTACGGTACAGTCAAAATTTCTTCTGTCCGTTACCTTGATCTGCTCTTTGTCATCGTAATCTGTCATGGCATTTGTGGATTCAGGCGCTGCCCTGAATTTGATGGACTTGGAGTATGCTAAGCGTTGTGGGTTTCTCTTAGAGCCCTTGCAGTGTCCTATTCCATTGAGAGGAATTGATGCCACGCCTTTGGCCAAGAATAAGCCTCAATACTGGACCCAGCTGACCATGTGCATGGCTCCTGCACATCAGGAGGTTATTCGCTTTCTGGTGTTGCATAATCTGCATGATGTGGTCGTGTTGGGGTTGCCATGGCTACAAGCCCATAATCCAGTATTAGATTGGAAATCCATGTCGGTGTCCAGCTGGGGTTGTCAGGGGGTACATGGTGATGTTCCATTTCTGTCAATTTCGTCATCCACCCCTTCTGAGGTTCCAGAGTTCTTGTCTGATTACCGGGATGTATTTGATGAGCCCAAGTCCGATGCCCTACCTCCGCATAGGGATTGTGATTGTGCTATCAATTTGATTCCTGGTAGTAAATTCCCAAAAGGTCGACTGTTTAATTTATCCGTGCCTGAGCACGCCGCTATGCGCAGTTATGTGAAGGAATCCCTGGAGAAGGGGCATATTCGCCCGTCATCGTCACCATTAGGAGCAGGGTTCTTTTTTGTAGCCAAGAAGGATGGTTCGCTGAGACCTTGTATAGATTACCGCCTTCTAAATAAGATCACGGTTAAATTTCAGTACCCCTTGCCATTGTTATCTGATTTGTTTGCTCGGATTAAGGGGGCTAGTTGGTTCACCAAGATAGATCTTCGTGGTGCGTATAATCTGGTGCGAATTAGGCGAGGAGATGAATGGAAAACTGCATTTAATACGCCCGAGGGTCATTTTGAGTATCTAGTGATGCCATTCGGACTTGCCAATGCTCCATCAGTGTTTCAGTCCTTTACGCATGACATCTTCCGAGAGTACCTGGATAAATTCCTGATTGTGTACTTGGATGACATTTTGATCTTCTCGGATGATTGGGAGTCTCATGTGAAGCACGTCAGAACAGTTTTTCAGGTCCTGCGTGCTAATTCTTTGTTTGTGAAGGGATCAAAGTGTCTCTTTGGTGTGCAGAAGGTTTCATTTTTGGGGTTCATCTTTTCCCCTTCTACTATCGAGATGGATCCTGTTAAGGTCCAAGCCATCCATGATTGGACTCAGCCGACATCTCTGAAAAGTCTGCAAAAGTTCCTGGGCTTTGCTAATTTTTATCGTCGCTTCATCTGCAATTTTTCTAGTATTGCCAAACCATTGACCGATTTGACCAAGAAGGGTGCTGATTTGGTCAATTGGTCTTCTGCTGCTGTGGAAGCTTTTCAAGAGTTGAAGCGTCGTTTTTCTTCTGCCCCTGTGTTGTGTCAACCAGATGTTTCTCTTCCGTTCCAGGTCGAGGTTGATGCTTCTGAGATTGGAGCAGGGGCTGTTTTGTCGCAGAGAGGTTCTGATTGCTCAGTGATGAAACCATGCGCTTTTTTTTCCAAGAAGTTTTCGCCTGCTGAGCGAAATTATGATGTGGGCAACCGAGAGTTGCTGGCCATGAAGTGGGCATTCGAGGAGTGGCGTCATTGGCTTGAAGTAGCTAAGCATCGCGTGGTGGTATTGACTGATCATAAGAACTTGACTTATCTTGAGTCTGCTAAGCGGTTGAATCCTAGACAGGCTCGTTGGTCGCTGTTTTTTGCCCGTTTTGACTTTGTGATTTCGTACCTTCCGGGCTCTAAAAATGTGAAGGCGGATGCTCTGTCTAGGAGTTTTGTGCCCGACTCTCCGGGTTTGTCTGAGCCGGTGGGTATCCTCAAGGAAGGAGTAATTGTGTCTGCCATCTCCCCTGATTTGCGGCGGGTGCTGCAAAAATTTCAGGCTAATAAACCTGATCGTTGTCCAGCGGAGACACTGTTTGTCCCTGATAGGTGGACCAATAAAGTTATCTCTGAGATTCATTGTTCGGTGTTGGCTGGTCATCCTGGAATCTTTGGTACCAGAGAGTTGGTGGCTAGATCCTTTTGGTGGCCATCTCTGTCGCGGGATGTGCGTGTTTTTGTGCAGTCCTGTGGGATTTGTGCTCGGGCTAAGCCCTGCTGTTCTCGTGCCAGTGGGTGGCTTTTGCCCTTGCCGGTCCCGAAGAGGCCTTGGACACATATCTCTATGGATTTTATTTCTGATCTTCCCGTTTCTCAAAAGATGTCAGTCATTTGGGTGGTCTGTGATCGCTTTTCTAAGATGGTCCATCTGGTACCCTTGTCTAAATTGCCTTCCTCCTCTGATTTGGTGCCATTGTTCTTCCAGCATGTGGTTCGTTTACATGGCATTCCAGAGAATATCGTTTCTGACAGAGGTTCCCAGTTTGTTTCAAGGTTTTGGCGAGCCTTTTGTGGTAGGATGGGCATTGACTTGTCTTTTTCCTCGGCTCTCCATCCTCAGACTAATGGCCAGACCGAACGAACCAATCAGACCTTGGAAACATATCTGAGATGCTTTGTTTCTGCCGATCAGGATGACTGGGTGTCCTTTTTGCCTTTGGCTGAGTTCGCCCTTAATAATCGGGCCAGCTCGGCTACCTTGGTTTCGCCATTTTTCTGCAATTCTGGGTTCCATCCTCGTTTCTCTTCAGGACAGGTTGAGTCTTCGGACTGTCCTGGTGTGGATACTGTGGTGGACAGGTTGCAGCAGATTTGGACTCATGTAGTGGACAATTTGACCTTGTCCCAGGAGAAGGCTCAACGTTTCGCTAATCGCAGACGCCGTGTGGGTCCCTGACTTCGTGTTGGGGATCTGGTTTGGTTATCTTCTCGTCATATTCCTATGAAGGTTTCCTCTCCTAAGTTTAAACCTCGTTTCATTGGTCCGTATAGGATTTCTGAGGTTCTTAATCCTGTGTCTTTTCGTCTGACCCTTCCAGATTCTTTTTCCATACATAACGTATTCCATAGGTCGTTGTTGCGGAGATACGTGGCACCTATGGTTCCATCTGTTGATCCTCCTGCCCCGGTTTTGGTGGAGGGGGAATTGGAGTATATTGTGGAGAAGATTTTGGATTCTCGTGTTTCTAGACGGAAACTCCAGTATCTGGTTAAATGGAAGGGTTATGCTCAGGAAGATAATTCCTGGGTTTTTGCCTCTGATGTCCATGCTCCCGATCTTGTTCGTGCCTTTCATGTGGCTCATCCTGGTCAGCCTGGGGTCTCTGGTGAGGGTTCGGTGACCCCTCCTCAAGGGGGGCTGCTGTTGTGAATTCTGTGGCAGAGCTCCCTCCTGTGGTCACAAGTGGTACTTCGGCTGATTCTCTCTGTGAGCTTCTGTTGGTGGAGGGAAGTGGTACTGCGGCATCTGAGTTTCCTCCCTCAGGTGATCTGGTGAGGTCGTTAGGTGCTTCTCTACTTAACTCCACCTAATGCTTTGATCCTGGCTTCCTGTCAATGTTCCAGTGTTGGACTTGCTTTTCCCTGGATCATTCCTGTGGCCTGCTGCTCTGCATAGCTAAGTTCTTCTTTGCTATTTGTTTGCTATTTTTTCTGTCCAGCTTGTCTAATTTGTTGCTGGAAGCTCTGGGACGCAAAGGGTGTACCTCTGTGCCGTTAGTTCGGTACGGAGGGTCTTTTTGCCCTCTTTGCGTGGTGTTCTTTAGGGTTTTGTGTAGACCGCAAAGTTACCTTTTCTATCCTCGATCTGTTAAGAAAGTCGGGCCTCACTTTGCTGAATCTATTTCATCTCTACGTTTGTCTTTTCATCTTAACTCACAGTCATTATATGTGGGGGGCTGCCTTTTCCTTTGGGGTATTTCTCTGAGGCAAGGTAGGCTTATTTTCTATCTTCAGGCTAGTTAGTTTCTCAGGCTGTGCCGAGTTGCATAGGCAGAGTTAGGCGCAATCCACGGCTGCCTCTAGTGTTGTTTGGAGAGGATTAGGGATTGCGGTCTGCAGAGTTCCCACGTCTCAGAGCTCGTTCTATGATTTTGGGTTATTGTCAGATCACTGTATGTGCTCTGACCGCTATGTCCATTGTAGTACTGAATTGCCTTTCATAACAGTGATCCCATTCAGCAAGTGAAAATCATCATATCCTTACTGCGTGGTGATCCTCAAGACTGGGCATTTGCTCTTGAAACAGGGAATCCGGCATTATTGAATGTAGATGCATTCTTTCAGGCGCTCGGATTGTTGTATGACGAACCTAACTCTGTAGAGCATGCTGAGAAAACGCTGTTGGCCCTGTGTCAGGGTCAGGAAGCGGCAGAGTTATATTGCCAGAAATTTAGAAAATGGTCTGTGCTCACTAAATGGAATGAAGAGGCGCTGGCTGCTATTTTCAGAAAAGGTCTTTCTGAAACCCTTGAAGATGTTATGGTGGGCTTTCCTACGCCTACCGGTTTGAGCGAATCTATGTCTCTAGCTATTCAGATTGATCGGCGCTTGCGTGAGCGCAAGGCGGTGCACCATATGGCAGTGTCCTCTGAGCAAAGTCCTGAGCCTATGCAATGTGATAGGATTTTGACTAGAGCAGAAAGGCAGAAATTCAGACGTCAGAATGGCCTGTGTTTTTACTGTGGTGATTCAGCTCATGCTATTTCTGACTGCCCTAAGCGTACTAGGAGGGTTCCTGGGTCTGTTACCATTAGTACTGTACAGCCTAAATTTCTCTTGTCTGTTACCCTGATTTGCTCATTGTCATCCTTTCCTGTTATGGCATTTGTGGATTCTGATGCTGCCCTGAACTTAATGGACTTAGAATTTGTCAAGCGCCGTGGTTTTTCCTTGGAACCTTTGCAGAGTCCTATTCCCTTAAGGGGGATTGATGCTACGCCATTGGCCAAGAATAAACCTCAGTACTGGACACAGTTAACCATGTGCATGGCTCCAGCACATCAGGAAAATATTCGTTTTTTGGTGTTGCATAATTTGCATGATGTTGTTGTGCTGGGTTTTCCATGGTTACAGGTACATAATCCAGTGCTGGATTGGAGATCTATGTCTGTGACTGGTTGGGGTTGTCAGGGGATACATAGTGATATTCCTTTGATGTCCATTTCCTCGTCCCCTTCTTCTGAAGTTCCTGAGTTTTTGTCGGTTTTCCAGGATGTATTTGATGAGCCCAAGTCCAGTTCCCTGCCTCCTCATAGGGACTGCGATTGTGCCATTAATTTGATTCCTGGCTGTAAGTTCCCTAAGGGCCAACTTTTCAATCTGTCTGTGCCAGAACATGCCGCTATGCGGAGTTATGTAAAGGAGTCCTTGGAGAAAGGGCATATTCGCCCGTCTTCGTCACCGTTGGAAGCGGGATTTTTTTTGTTGCCAAGAAGGATGGCTCCTTGAGACCCTGTATAGATTATCGCCTGCTCAATAAGATCACTGTCAAATTCCAGTATCCGTTACCTTTGCTTTCTGATTTGTTTGCTCGGATTAAAGGTGCTAGTTGGTTTACTAAAATCGACCTCCGAGGGGCGTATAATCTTGTGCGTATTAAACAAGGTGATGAATGGAAAACAGCATTTAATACGCCTGAAGGCCATTTTGAATATCTTGTAATGCCATTCGGGCTCTCTAATGCTCCATCGGTATTTCAGTCCTTTATGCATGATATCTTCCGGAATTATCTGGATAAATTTATGATTGTGTATTTGGATGATATATTGGTTTTCTCCGATGATTGGGAGTCTCATGTGAAACAGGTTAGGATGGTGTTTCAGGTCGTTCGTACTAATGCGTTGTTTGTGAAGGGGTCTAAGTGCCTCTTTGGAGTTCAGAGGGTTTCTTTTTTGGGTTTCATTTTTTCTCTCTCCGCTATTGAAATGGACCCTGTTAAAGTCCAGGCCATTCATGATTGGACTCAACCTACATCTGTAAAGAGCCTTCAGAAATTTTTGGGCTTTGCCAATTTTTATCGTCGCTTTATTGCTAATTTTTCTAGTGTGGTGAAGCCTCTGACCGATTTGACGAGGAAGGGCGCTGATGTGGTGAATTGGTCCTCTGCGGCTGTTGAGGCCTTTCAGGAGCTTAAACGTCGTTTTACTTCTGCCCCTGTGTTGCGTCAGCCAGATGTTTCTCTCCCTTTTCAGGTTGAGGTTGATGCTTCTGAGATTGGGGCAGGGGCCGTTTTGTCTCAGAGAAATTCTGATGGCTCTTTGATGAAACCTTGTGCCTTCTTCTCCAGAAAATTTTCGTCTTCTGAGCGTAATTATGATGTCGGCAATCGGGAGTTGTTGGCTATGAAGTGGGCATTTGAGGAGTGGCGACATTGGCTTGAGGGAGCCAAGCATCGCGTGGTGGTCTTGACTGATCACAAGAATCTGATTTACCTCGAGTCTGCTAAGCGGTTGAATCCTAGACAGACTCGGTGGTCTTTGTTTTTCTCACGTTTTGATTTTGTGGTCTCGTATATTCCTGGATCTAAGAATGTGAAGGCTGATGCCCTTTCTAGGAGTTTTTTGCCTGATTCTCCGGGAGTTCTTGAGCCAGCTGGGATCCTCAAGGAGGGGGTGATTCTTTCTGCCATCTCCCCTGATTTACGGCGGGTACTTCAGGAGTTTCTGGCTGATAAACCTGACCGCTGTCCTGTGGGGAAATTGTTTGTTCCTGATAGATAGACTAGTAGGGTAATTTCTGAGGTTCATTGTTCGGTGTTGGCTGGTCACCCTGGGATTTTCGGTACCAGAGATTTGGTGGCTAGGTCCTTTTGGTGGCCTTCCTTGTCGCAGGATGTGCGTTCGTTTGTGCAGTCCTGTGGGACCTGTGCTCGGGCTAAGCCTTGCTGTTCCCGTGCCAGCGGGTTGCTTTTGCCTTTGCCTATTCCTGAGAGGCCCTGGACGCATATTTCCATGGATTTTATTTCTGATCTTCCTGTTTCTCAGAAGATGTCTGTCATCTGGGTGGTTTGTGACCGGTTTTCTAAGATGGTCCATTTGGTGCCGTTGCCTAAGTTGCCTTCCTCTTCTGATTTGGTTCCATTATTTTTTCAGCATGTGGTTCGTTTGCATGGTATTCCGGAGAATATTGTGTCTGACAGAGGTTCCCAGTTCGTTTCTAGGTTTTGGCGGTCCTTTTGTGCTAGAATGGGCATTGATTTGTCTTTTTCTTCTGCCTTCCATCCTCAGACAAATGGCCAAATGGAGCGAACCAATCAGACCTTGGAAACCTATTTGAGATGCTTCGTGTCTGCTGATCAGGATGATTGGGTGACCTTTTTGCCGTTGGCCGAGTTTGCCCTTAATAATCGGGCTAGTTCGGCTACCTTGGTTTCGCCTTTTTTTTGTAACTTTGGTTTTCATCCTCGTTTTTCTTCAGGGCAGCTTGAGCTTCCGACTGTCCTGGTGTGGATTCCGTGGTGGACAAGTTGCAGCAAATTTGTACTCATGTGGTGGACAATTTGACGTTGTCTCAGGAGAAGGCTCAGCATTTTGCTAACCGTCGTCGGTGTGTTGGTCCCCGGCTTCGTGTTGGGGATTTGGTCTGGTTGTCTTCTCGTCATGTTCCTATGAAGGTTTCTTCCCCTAAGTTCAAGCCTCGCTTTATTGGACCTTATAAGATTTCTGAAATTATCAATCCAGTGTCTTTTCGTTTGGCCCTTCCAGCTTCCTTTTCCATTCATAATGTGTTCCATAGATCCTTGTTGCGGAGATATGTGGTACCTATGGTTCCCTCCGTTGATCCTCCTGCTCCAGTGTTGGTTGAGGGGGAATTGGAATATGTGGTAGAGAAGATTTTGGATTCTCGTTTTTCGAGGCGGACGCTTCAGTATCTGGTCAAGTGGAAGGGTTATGGCCAGGAGGCTAATTCTTGGATTGTTGCCTCCGATGTTCATGCTCCCGATTTGGTTCATGCTTTCCATTTGGCCCATCCTGATTGGCCTGGGAGCTCTGGTGAGGGTTCGGTGACCCCTCCTCAAGGGGGGGGTACTGTTGTGAGTTCCGTTCTGGAGCTCCCTCCTGTGGTTGCTAATGGTATTTTTGCGAGTTCTGCCCTTGGGCTCCCTCTGGTGGTTTCAAGTGGAACTGCTGCTCCGTTAGGTAGCTGTGGCAGCTGCCTTCACTAATCGCCTTGCCTGGGTTTGTTATTTAAACCTGCTCTGGGCTTTAGTCCATGCCTACTGTCAATGTTCTTGGTTGGATTTGATTCTTCCCTTGGATTTCTCATATGGCCAGTCCTTGTCTGCAAAAGATAAGTTTTGCTAGTTTTGTTTGTCCATTTGCTTGGACTCTATTGCTTTGCATTTTGTCTCTTTTGTCCAGCTTGTCACTATGTCTTATTCAGGCTAGCTGGACGCTCTGGGAAAGCAGATTTGCCCCTCCACACCGTGAGTCGGTGTGGAGTTCATGTTTGTAAACTCTGCGTGGATTTTGTAGTTTTTAATACTGACCGCACAGTATCCTTTGCTCTCTGTCTATCTAGTTTAGTTTTGGCCTCCCTTTGCTGAAATCTAATTTCATTTCTGTGTTCGTCATTTCCCTCTCCTTTCACAGTCAATATTTGTGGGGGCTGTCTTTCCTTTTGGGGGTTTCTCTGAGGCAAGATAGCTTTCTATTTCCTTCTTTAGGGGTAGTTATATCTGAGGCTGTGACGAGGTGTCTAGGGAGTAAAGAAAAAAAGAGCAGCATCCATACCAGGTGAATCGTGTCCAAAAAACGGTCTTTATTCAGCCATATAAAAGATGCAACGAACTAGTGGTAAATATTTCATCTATACAATTATCGGACATTGAATGTCATGTTTTGTCTAAAGGACTTTCTTTTTGTCCCAAAAATTACCCTGACTGGTTTCAAATTGAATGCGATCTATTCGCCTTCTATAGGAGACTTCGGCTAACCTCTTTCTTTTCAGAGACAGATTTGAAAACGGAGGAATCCACGGGTGATAAGACGGGGGGTTTTACACTTAAAAAAGCTGGTTTGTTCAATAAGAGCTCTTTTCAACCCCAGGTGAAGAACCACTTTGTTGAGTCTTATATTACATTGGTGGAGAGGGATGTCAAACAGTATAAGGAAAGGTTTCGGAATGTTGGGTATAATAATTGTTGTGAGTTCTGTTTTTGGGCTCCCTCTGGTGGTTACTGATGGTACTGGGTGACTTGTCTTTCCTGGGTCTCTGGGTTCCACCTGTTCCATCAGGATATGGGAGTTTCCTATTTAACCTGGCTTTGCTGGCATTTCCTCGCCGGTTATCAATGTATCCAGTGTGTCTTGTTACCTCTGCTCCCTGCTCCTAGAACCTTCTGGTCAAGCTAAGTTTGGATTTTCCTGTTTTGGTGTTTTGCTTTATTTGTTTTTTTAGTCCAGCCTGCAGATATGTGATTATTGCTGCTGGTTGCTCTAGTGGGCTGAAATTGCTCCTCATGTACCATAGAACTAGATGGACATATAGTCTTCCTTCAACCTTAATAACTATGTAACATGAGTTCAAGTAATTTCAGGATGGTTTTTTGAAGGGTTTTTCGCTGACCGCGCAGTTCACTTTTGTATCCTCTGCTATCTAGCTTTAGCGGGCCTCATTTTGCTGAAACTGTTTTCATACTGCGTATGTGCTTTCCTCTCATTTCACCGTCATTATATGTGGGGGGCTGCTATTTCTGTGGGGTATTTCTCTGGAGGCAAGAGAGGTCTGTGTTTCTTCTAATAGGGGAAGTTAGATCTTCGGCTGGAGCGAGACGTCTAGGATCATCGTAGGCACGTTCCCCGGCTACTTTTATTTGTGTGTTAGGTTCAGGGTCGCGGTCAGCTCAGGTTCCATCGCCCTAGAGTTTGTTTGTATCTGTGCTTGTCCTTTAGTGATCCCCTGCCATTGGTATCATGACAGTATAACCGGCCCACAAAGTGTTAATTGTATTGGCTGAAGTAGGAGGATAAGTAGTCTGAGGAAGTTTTTTTTTTTTTTTTTTTTTTTCCCCTCAGAGTTTGCTGCCTAGCCTTATTGCAGCCTGGCTACTTCCTCCTCCTCTTAATCTTTGAATGGCTCTGATCCCAGCTGTTTATCATGGACGTCCAGAGTTTGGCTTCCAGCCTGAATAATCTTGCCGCTAAGGTTCAAAATATACAGGATTTTGTTGTACATGCTCCTATGTCTGAACCTAGAATTCCTGTCCCAGAGTTTTTTTCTGGAGATAGATCTCGTTTTCTGAATTTTAGGAACAATTGCAAGTTGTTTCTTTCTTTGAAATCTCGCTCCTCTGGAGACCCTGCTCAGCAAGTCAAGATTATTATATCTTTCCTGCGGGGTGACCCTCAGGATTGGGCATTTGCATTGGCACCAGGGGACCCTGCATTGCTTAATGCGGATGCGTTTTTTCTGGCATTGGGTTTGCTCTATGAGGAACCTAACCAAGAGATTCAGGCTGAAAAAGCTTTGTTGGCCCTCTCTCAGGGGCAAGATGAAGCAGAAATTTATTGTCAAAAATTTCGGAAGTGGTCGGTGCTTACTCAGTGGAATGAGTGCGCCCTGGCTGCACGGTTCAGAGATGGCCTTTCTGAGGCCATTAAAGATGTTATGGTGGGGTTCCCTGCGCCTACTGGTCTGAATGAGTCTATGACTATGGCTATTCAGATTGATCGGCGTTTACGGGAGCGCAAACCTGTGCACCATTTGGCGGTGTCGTCTGAACCGTCACCTGAGATAATGCAATGTGATAAAATTCAGTCCAGAAGTGAACGGCAAAATTATAGGCGGAAAAAAAGGTTGTGCTTTTATTGTGGTGATTCAGCTCATGTTATATCAGCATGCTCTAAACGCACAAAAAAGGTTGATAAGTCTGTTGCCATTAGTACTTTACAGTCTAAGTTCATTCTGTCTGTGACTCTGATTTGTTCATTATCATCCATTTCCGTCGATGCCTATGTGGATTCAGGCGCTGCCCTGAGTCTTATGGATTGGTCATTTGCCAATCGCTGTGGGTTTAGTCTGGAGCCTCTGGAAGTCCCTATTCCTTTGAAGGGAATTGACTCTACACCTTTGGCTATGAATAAACCTCAGTACTGGACACAAGTGACCATGCGTATGACTCCTGTTCATCAGGAGGTGATTCGCTTCCTGGTACTGTATAATTTGCATGATGTCCTAGTGCTTGGTCTGCCATGGTTACAAACTCATAATCCAGTCCTTGACTGGAAATCGATGTCTGTGTTAAGCTGGGGTTGTCAGGGGGTTCATGATGATGCACCTCCGATTTCTATCGCTTCATCTACTCCTTCTGAGATTCCTGTGTTTTTGTCTGACTATCGGGATGTTTTTGAGGAGCCTAAGCTCAGCTCGCTTCCTCCTCACAGGGATTGCGATTGTGCTATAAATTTAATTCCAGGCAGTAAATTTCCTAAAGGTCGTTTGTTCAATCTGTCAGTGCCAGAGCATACTGCTATGCGGGATTATGTTAAGGAGTCCTTGGAAAAGGGACATATCCGTCCATCTTTGTCCCCTTTGGGAGCAGGTTTTTTTTTCGTGGCCAAAAAAGATGGTTCCTTGAGGCCTTGTATAGATTATCGTCTTTTGAATAAGATTACCGTAAAATATCAGTATCCTTTGCCATTGTTGACTGATTTGTTTGCTCGCATTAAGGGGGCTAAATGGTTCACTAAGATTGATCTTCGGGGTGCGTATAATCTTATACGAATAAAGCAAGGTGATGAGTGGAAAACCGCATTTAATACGCCTGAGGGCCATTTTGAGTATTTGGTAATGCCTTTCGGACTTTCTAATGCTCCTTCAGTCTTCCAGTCCTTTATGCACGATATTTTCCGTGAATATCTGGATAAATTTATGATTGTGTATTTGGATGATATTTTGGTTTTTTCTGATGACTGGGAGTCTCATGTTCAGCAGGTCAGGAAGGTGTTTCAGGTCCTGCGGGCCAATTCCTTGTTTGTAAAAGGCTCAAAGTGTCTCTTTGGAGTCCAGAAGATTTCTTTCTTGGGGTATATTTTTTCCCCTTCTACTATTGAGATGGATCCCGTCAAGGTTCAGGCTATTTGTGACTGGACGCAGCCTACATCTCTTAAGAGTCTACAGAAGTTCTTGGGCTTTGCTAATTTCTATCGTCGTTTTATAACTAATTTTTCCAGTGTTGTTAAGCCTTTGACGGATTTGACTAAGAAGGGTGCTGATGTTGCTAATTGGTCTCCCGCGGCTGTGGAGGCCTTTCAGGAACTTAAGCGCCGGTTTTCTTCTGCTCCTGTGTTGCGTCAGCCAGATGTTTCGCTCCCTTTTCAGGTTGAGGTTGATGCTTCCGAGATTGGAGCGGGGGCGGTTTTGTCGCAGAGAAGCTCCGATGGCTCAGTGATGAAGCCATGCGCGTTTTTTTCTAGAAAGTTTTCGCCGGCTGAGCGGAATTATGATGTTGGTAATCGGGAACTTTTGGCCATGAAGTGGGCATTTGAGGAGTGGCGTCATTGGCTAGAGGGTGCTAGACATCGTGTGGTGGTCTTGACTGATCACAAAAATTTGATTTACCTTGAGTCTGCCAGGCGTCTGAATCCTAGACAGGCGCGTTGGTCACTGTTTTTCTCTCGTTTCAATTTTGTGGTTTCATACCTGCCAGGTTCAAAGAATGTGAAGGCGGATGCTCTTTCTAGGAGTTTTGTGCCTGACTCCCTTGGAAATTCTGAGCCCTCTGGTATCCTTAGGGATGGGGTGATTTTGTCTGCTGTCTCCCCAGACTTGCGACGTGCTTTGCAGGAGTTTCAGGCGGGTAAACCTGATCGTTGTCCGCCTGAGAGACTGTTTGTTCCGGATAATTGGACCAGTAGAGTCATCTCCGAGGTCCATTCTTCTGCGTTGGCAGGTCATCCTGGAATATTTGGTACTAGAGACTTGGTGGCCAGGTCTTTTTGGTGGCCTTCCTTGTCGAGGGATGTGCGTTCTTTTGTGCAGTCTTGTGAAGTTTGTGCTCGGGCTAAGCCTTGCTGTTCTCGGGCCAGTGGATTGTTGTCACCTTTGCCTATCCCGAAGAGGCCTTGGACGCACCTTTCCATGGACTTTATTTCGGATCTCCCTGTCTCTCAAAAAATGTCCGTCATCTGGGTTGTGTGTGATCGCTTTTCTAAAATGGTTCATCTGGTACCCTTGCCTAAGTTACCTTCCTCCTCTGAGTTGGTCCCTCTGTTTTTTCAGAATGTGGTTCGTTTGCATGGGATTCCTGAGAACATCGTTTCTGACAGGGGATCCCAGTTTGTGTCTAGATTTTGGCGGATGTTCTGTGCTAAGATGGGCATTGATTTGTCCTTTTCGTCTGCATTCCATCCTCAGACGAATGGCCAGACTGAACGAACTAATCAGACCTTGGAAACTTATTTAAGGTGTTTTGTTTCTGCTGATCAGGATGACTGGGTTACCTTTTTGCCGTTGGCCGAATTTGCCCTTAATAATCGGGCTAGTTCTGCTACCTTGGTTTCTCCTTTCTTTTGTAATTCGGGGTTTCATCCTCGTTTTTCCTCTGGTCAGGTGGAACCTTCTGATTGTCCTGGAGTGGACATGGTGGTGGATAGGTTGCATCGGATTTGGAGTCATGTGGTGGACAATTTGAAGTTGTCCCAGGAGAAGGCTCAGCAGTTTGCTAATCGCCGTCGCCGCGTGGGTCCTCAACTTCTTGTTGGGGACTTGGTGTGGTTGTCTTCTCGTTTTGTTCCTATGAAGGTCTCTTCTCCTAAGTTCAAGCCTCGGTTCATCGGTCCCTATAGGATCTTGGAAATTCTTAACCCTGTGTCGTTTCGTTTGGATCTCCCGGCATCGTTTGCTATTCATAATGTGTTCCATCGGTCGTTGTTGCGGAAGTATGAGGTACCTGTTATTCCTTCGCTTGAGCCTCCTGCTCCAGTGCTGGTGGAGGGAGAATTGGAGTATGTTGTGGAGAAGATCTTGGATTCTCGTGTTTCCAGACGGAAACTCCAGTATTTGGTCAAGTGGAAGGGTTATGGTCAGGAGGATAATTCTTGGGTGGTTGCCTCGGATGTTCATGCTGATGATTTGGTTCGCGCTTTTCATAGGGCTCATCCTGGTCGCCCTGGTGGTTCTCGTGAGGGTTCGGTGACCCCTCCTCAAGGGGGGGGTACTGTTGTGAGTTCTGTTTTTGGGCTCCCTCTGGTGGTTACTGATGGTACTGGGTGACTTGTCTTTCCTGGGTCTCTGGGTTCCACCTGTTCCATCAGGATATGGGAGTTTCCTATTTAACCTGGCTTTGCTGGCATTTCCTCGCCGGTTATCAATGTATCCAGTGTGTCTTGTTACCTCTGCTCCCTGCTCCTAGAACCTTCTGGTCAAGCTAAGTTTGGATTTTCCTGTTTTGGTGTTTTGCTTTATTTGGTTTTTTAGTCCAGCCTGCAGATATGTGATTATTGCTGCTGGTTGCTCTAGTGGGCTGAAATTGCTCCTCATGTACCATGAGTTGGCACATGAGTTCAAGTAATTTCAGGATGGTTTTTTGAAGGGTTCTTCGCTGACCGCGCAGTTCACTTTTGTATCCTCTGCTATCTAGCTTTAGCGGTCCTCATTTTGCTGAAACTGTTTTCATACTGCGTATGTGCTTTCCTCTCATTTCACCGTCATTATATGTGGGGGGCTGCTATTTCTGTGGGGTATTTCTCTGGAGGCAAGAGAGGTCTGTGTTTCTTCTAATAGGGGAAGTTAGATCTTCGGCTGGAGCGAGACGTCTAGGATCATCGTAGGCACGTTCCCCGGCTACTTTTGTGTGTTAGGTTCAGGGTCGCGGTCAGCTCAGGTTCCATCGCCCTAGAGCTTGTTTGTATCTGTGCTTGTCCTTTAGTGATCCCCTGCCATTGGGATCATGACAAATAATCTGTCCAGCATGGAAAGACAGGCTTTAGAACGTCTGTCTAATAACACCGAACTTACAATCAAGCCGGCCGATAAAGGCGGAGCAGTCGTCATTATGGATACTATTAAATATAAGGAGGAAATTTTGAAACAATTGTCAGATGTTGCGGTGTATAGGAAACTTAATTGTGACCCCACTAGTGTATTTCAGAGGGAGCTACAACTTCTGATTGATGACTCCTTACACAATGGACTCATCGATCAGAAGTTGGCTGAATATTTGTTTGTCACTGCGCCAATCACTCCAGTCCTATACACATTGCCAAAAATACACAAGGACTTGGATAACCCCCCCGGGCGGCCTATCGTATCGGGTAGGGGGTCTATGTGTAACAAAGTGGCCATTTTTTTGGACAAAATTCTTCGTGCTTTCTCTACCTCTGCCCGTTCCTACATTAGAGACACCAGTGATTTTTTGGAAAAATTAAGTACCATCCCTGTGTGTACCTCTACCTTTTTGGTGTCCTTCGTTGTAGTGTCTTTGTACACATCTATTGAACATGAAAGGGGTCTACACGCTGTCGGTGTGGCGCTGTTGGGCTCGGACGTGGCACCGGATTGTGCACAGTTGGTCCTCACACTGCTGGAGTTCATCCTCGGGAGGAATTTTTTCCTCTTTGGGGATGATTACTACCGGCAGTTACGGGGTACCACCATGGGGTCCAATGTGGCCCCCACATATGCCAACATCTACTTGGCGGTACTCGAGGACCAACATGTGTACTGATCCAGCTTCTGGTGCCATGTCCGGGCCTGGTGGCGCTATATCGATGACATTTTTTGTGTATGGGAGGGGACCCAGGAGGACCTTTTTGGTTTTTTGAATGAGCTGAACAATTTGCACCCTGAGTTGAAGTTCACTATGACGTACTCGGTGGACAGGGTACAATTTTTGGATACCATGGTGTATAAGCAAGGTGATAATCTTTGGACAGATCTATTCACAAAGACGACGGATAGGAATAGCCTTTTGTGTTATGACAGTTATCATCCTAAAAGAATGATGGATTTACTACCTTGGAGCCAGTTGGTTCGGGTACGGAGAATTGTCAAAGATGATGAGGTCTGTGACAAAAGATTGACAGAAATGTGTGAGACGTTTATGCGTAGAGGGTATCCAAGGGAGATGGTGTTGGGGCATAAGGAAAAAGTCACCAGATCAACTGATGGTGAGCTTTTGACCCATGGAAGTAAGGCTAAACAGAAACGCATACCATTCGTTTCCACGTATTGCCCAGCCAGCAGTGGCCTGTCCAATATCTTGAATAAACACTGGGGGTTACTACAGAAAGGTTTACCTCATATTCAAGATTTCCGCTCGCGCCCTATTCTTTCCTATAGACGTGGGCGTAATCTGAAGGACCAGTTGGTGAAGTCAGATGTTGGGACTGGCAGGGTTGCCATCCAGCGGACATTATGTCCTCCGCGGATGGGCAACTTTCCCTGCCTCAACTGCGCATGCTGTGGGAATATGCTTAAGGGGGATAGTTTCCATCATCCTCAGACTGGTAAAAAATATATGATCAAAGATCGGTACACATGTACATCGAAATTTGTGGTCTACCTAATAGTATGTCCATGTGGACTTATGTATGTTGGTGAGACAACAACGGAAGTGAAAACTAGAATAACTAAACATAAGAGCACAATAAGAACCAATTTACATGAGCTTCCCATACCTAAACACTTCAGTGAATGTAGACAGTCTATTAATCAACTGCGCTTTAGGGTCATTGATGGGGTCCCAGCTTGGAGGAGAGGTGGGGATAGGACATTGAAACTTAAGCAGAAGGAGTTGAGATGGATCTCGGTCTTAGAGACTCTACAACCCAAAGGGTTGAATGTAGATTATAATCTTCATATATGCATGTCTTAATATAGATGTAATATATAGGCGATGGCCTTTTTGGTTATTTCCAGTTAAAATGCATATAAAGTTGGTATGTCCTGATCGTCTGCCTCTCTAGATGTGTACTTCCAGTTCTGTGTATTTTTTAAGAAAATTTGTGCTGTTACATGCTATTAATTGTTTTTTTTTGTTTGTTTTTATTTTATCTATTTGTGTTTACAGTGGATTCGGGATTTGTTATCCAAGGAGCACATGGAGGATATTGGGAAAATTTTGGTTTTGCCTTTAAAAGAAATTTTTGTCTTTTGCTTTGGATTTTGTTTTTCAGGTGTTCTCCCTCCTCCCTTTGATCCTTGCCTGCCAAATCTGCCGAATCGCTTAGTGATGATGATTCGCTTGGTTAACTGATGTAAGATGATGATTCGCTTGGTTAACTGATGTAAATTGGAGTGCGGATGCCATGGATTTGGCTATGTTCCTATTTTCCTCTTGTGCGCAGGCGCGTTGCGTCATGTGGGCGTGCTGGGGGTGCGGGCGCTTATGCGCCATGGCTCCTCCCTGCCGGTCATGTGATCGCATCTGTTGCTTGTGGAGACTTGCGATGACGTTCGACCTGTGACGCCGGTTGCGGGCGCCGTGTGTCGCATCAGGTGGTGGTCATGTGACCGCCGCTGTGGTGTGCGCTGTGCGCAGGCGCTGGCGTTCGCGGGTGGACTGATACATACATGCGGGTAAGGAATGAATCATGGGGATCAGCTGGCATGCCTTTTGTATAACAGAAGGTGATTGGATACACGGGCATGTGGACATGAACTATATCAGCGATTGGAGGGCACACTACCATGACAACCAAACAGCTTGAGCAACGATTGGGCCAGTGATCGGATATTTCTGTCCTCTGTGTTTTTCTTAGTTTGTTTTGTTAGTATTTGGATCATATGTTTGTAATTAGACATTGATGGTTGATGTTTTATATGTGGCGCACAATTTAACCATATATTCTGTGATTTTAGTGTGATTTAATAAAGGCCGCCCCATGGTAGTGATTGGTCCCTGTATAGGTTCCACACTATTTAAGATGGCCACTATTGTTGTTTTGTATGCTTGACAAAGGCCATTGTGGCCGAAACGTTGCATCTTTTATATGGCTGAATAAAGACCGTTTTTTGGACACGATTCACCTGGTATGGATGCTGCTCTTTTTTTCTTTTTTTTTCTTTATTTGTGACTTTGGGCCCGATTGGATCCTGGGACTCTTGAGCGTGCATCCTGCATCCGAGTGCTGGTGGTTGACTTTTTCTATGTGGAGGTGTCTAGGGAGTGTCAGGAACATCCCACGGCTATTTCTAGTTGTGTTGTTAGGATTAGGGACTGCGGTCAGTAGAGATACCACCTTCTCAGAGCTCGTTCCATGTTGCGTTTTAGCCACCAGGTCATTTCAGTGTGGCCTCTTAACCACCAGGTCATAACACTTTAAACATGCAGTATACCAATAATGAGGCCCCATAAATAGATGGCATATAATGCAATATGCATGAACTAGCAGCAGTACTTGGGTACAAACAGGAAAATACACCAAACTATGCATCAGAAGTGATTTCCATCACAAAATATGTATTTTGTATAACAAGCATAGAAGCCCTATGTCCCAAAGTACTAGAATGTGCACACAAATGACAAACAGAGTCATGATGTTGTACTATCATTAGGCCAAATACCTAAGTGTGCATCATGCAAGACTACAATGTCCCCATCACACCTCGGGTATAATAACCCTATAATGACACAGACAGGCACAGAAAAGAAGCGAATACCCTACGCGTGTCGCCACATCAGTGGCTTCGTCAGGGGTGCAGTTTTAGCCACAGATGCCCGTGTATAAATACCTTAATCCCTGATGTACAAGTTGATGCAGCTGTGTTATGTGCCTCGGCCGCATGGAGCAAAGGCAGGCATAGAGTATCATGGAGTCTCCGGCGGTACTGACTGCACACGCGCCGGCGTGTAAGAGCCGGAAGTGACAAGTGCCTGGCAACAATTGGATCCTATTGGTAGGCGCAGCTTGCACGCGCCGACGCATTGTTTTTGTGCATATTTGTCTTTCTGAGGTCAAGGTTGGATCCCAGCTTTTCATGTTCTGTGGTGCCCCCATAAATTAATTATTATCTCATACTCACCATCACTTGTCACTTTGCTCCCCAAAGCCAGTGTCATCTGTAAAAAATATTAAAATAGCAAACAAACAATATACTCCCTGATCCGCAGAAATCCACGAATGTCCCACGACGATCTCCCGTGGAGAACAGCAGCATCAGCTGATGCGACCACTCTCTAAGGGTACCAGGAATACAATGACGGGAGGGAGGTATCCTTCCGCACTGTATTCCTCCGCCACTGTAAAAAAAATAGTCCCTAGTCTCACTTTTGACATTGCTGTGTGAGAAAGTTCCCACGCAGCTTTTGCCATAAAGTGAGACCAGTGAACTAGAGTAACCTTTCAGTGATGCACTGCAGGAGCCATTGTCTCCTGTCAGTGTATCACTGAATGTCCTATAGAGCAGTGACATCACACGATGTCACTGTTCTATAGGGGAGATCGTCGTGGGACACTTGTTCTTAATTGGGCTGCGTCAGACAGGGAGTATACGGTTTATTATTTTGTTTTTTGCAGACGCTAAAGTATGGTAAGTATGGTTAAATTAAGAATATTAAAATACTTTTTTCTGGCTGTGTCTTAATTTTTTTTTTTTTTTTTTTAACTCTTTCACTACTGTAGGATTAATAATGGATAGGCATCTTATTGACGCATCTCCATTAACAATAGCAAGGTGACATTAACCCCTTATTACCCCATATCCCACCGCTACACGGGAGTGGGAAGAGAGGGGCTAAGTGCTGGAATTGACGCATCTTACAGATGCACCATTTCTGGGGCAGCTGCGGACTGGTATTTGTAGCTGGGGGGGGGCAATATCCATGGCCCCTCTCTAGGCTATGAATATCAGCCCGCAGCTGTCTGCGTAGCCTTTCTGGCTATAAAATATAGGGGGACCCCACGTCATTTTTTTGGGGGGTCCCCCTATTTTAATAGCCAGTAAAGGCTACGCAGACAGCTGCGGGCTGATATTCATAGCCCGGGAGGGGCCATGGGTATTACCCCCTTCCCAGGCTACAAATATTGGCAGAACGGGGGAAAATGGGTAGAAAAAAAAGCTCACTCATCATCTTGTGCCCCATCCTATCACGGGAACATAGAAGCCTTCCTGCACCCACAGAAGTTGAGCCACGACCCTCAGACATCGAGAAGCCCGGACTCGAGAGATGAGGTTAACCAAAGCTCTCCCCTACCAGAACTACACAAGGCCTCATCCCAACACTCACCGGAGCATAGTTCAGAAGCGGAGGTAACATACTCATCCTCCAATCCTCCACCCGGCTTCCAGGATCCTGTGGCCTTGCTCCCTACTTCTCTCTCACCATTCTCATAAGATGACTGCTGTCATTGCAACAGGTCAGAGGCACCTCTTTTCCTGCCTCTGGATCCAGAGCTGGCTTCCTCTTCACACGTGGAGCTCAGGGAGTCCAAGGCACCGCCGCAGATGATATATGAAGGTCAGGCGCATCCCATCCACCCTCCATCTTCATCTGTTCCAGCAGTGGTGAGTTCACAAGATGGCCACTGCATCAGTGATGATACACTGAATAGCTTACTCTCCTGTCAGAGAGACTATTTTTTTTTTCAATCTTTTAAACGGACAGCACCCTACATATGCCATCACCCAAACACAGACTTGGGGGATTATTCAACATCTCATTTGTTAAATACCACAAATGATCCCTCGGGAGATCCTACCCCACTGTGTTGTGAATTCTGTGGCTGAGTTCACTTCTGTGGTCACAAGTGGTATTGCAGTCTCTGGGCTTCCTCCCTCAGGTGTTTTGGTGAGCTCGTTGGCTGCCTTGCTATTTAGCTCCACCTGAGTCTGTCTTCCTTGCTCCTTGTCAATGTTCCAGTGTTGGATCTGAGCTACTGCATCTTTCCTTGGGCCTGCTGCTCTGCTAGATAAGTGCTTCTAGTTTGTTTTCTGTTTTTTTCTGTCCAGCTTGCTATTGTCTTTTGCTGGAAGTTCTGAGAAGCAGAGGGGTGCACCGCCGTGCTGTTAGTTCGGCACGGTGGGTCTTTTTGCCCCTTTGCGTGGTTTTCGTTTTAGGGTTTTTTGTAGACTGCATAGTTCTCTTTGCTATCCTCGCTCTGTCTAGAATATCGGGCCTCACTTTGCTGAATCTATTTCATTCCTACGTTTGTCTTTTCATCTTGCTAACAGTCATTATATGTGGGGGGCTGCCTATTCCTTTGGGGTATTTCTCTGAGGTAAGTCAGGCTTGTATTTCTATCTTCAGGCTAGTCAGCTCCTCAGGCAGTGCCGAGTTGCATAGGTAGTTGTTAGGCGCAATCCACTGCTGCTTATAGTTGTGTGAGGATAGATCAGGTACTGCAGTCTACAGAGATTCCACGTCTCAGAGCTCGTCCTATTGTTTTTGGTTATTGCCAGATCTCTGTATGTGCGCTGATTACTGCACGCTGTGTTGCCTGATTGCCAGCCATAACAGTACAAGGAGCCACACCAATGATTCCCAATAGAGGGAAAAAAGAAATCCTGACATCATTTTTTTTTCTTAGCTCTGTCTTCAGTCTTTTTTTTCCCCTAGACATTAGAGTGCTTCAGGACACAGCTGTGGACATGGATATTCAGGCTCTGTGCTCCTCAATGGATAATCTCGTTGTAAATGTACAAAAGATTCAAGATACTATTGATCAGAAATCGATGCTAGAACCAAGAATTCCGATTCCTGATTTGTTTTTTGGTGACAGAACTAAGTTCCTGAGCTTCAGAAATAATTGTAAGCTATTTTTGGCCTTGAAACCTCATTCTTCTGGTAATCCTATTCAACAGGTTTTGATTATTATTTCTTTTTTGCGCGGCGACCCACAGGACTGGGCGTTTTCTCTTGCACCAGGAGATTCTGCATTGAGTAATGTTGATGCATTTTTCCAGGCGCTGGGATTGCTTTACGATGAGCCTAATTCAGTGGATCAGGCTGAGCAAAATCTGCTGGCTTTATGCCAGGGTCAGGATGATGTAGAAGTATATTGTCAGAAATTTAGGAAATGGTCAGTACTCACTCTGTGGAATGAATCTGCACTAGCGGCTTTGTTCAGAAAGGGTCTCTCTGAAGCTCTTAAGGATGTAATGGTGGGATTTCCTATGCCTGCTGGTTTGAATGAGTCTATGTCCTTGGCCATTCAGATCGGTCGTCGCTTGCGCGAGCGTAAATCTGTGCACCATCTGGCGGTACTGCCTGAGAGTAAACCTGAGCCTATGCAGTGCGACAGGACTATGACTAAAGTAGAACGGCAAGAACACAGACGTCTGAACAGACTGTGTTTCTATTGTGGTGATTCTACTCATGCTATTTCTAATTGTCCTAAACGCACTAGGCGGTTCGATAGCTCTGCCGTTATTGGTACTGTACAGTCCAAATTCCTTTTGTCCATTACCTTAATGTGCTCTTTGTCATCGTATTCTGTCATGGCGTTTGTGGATTCAGGCGCTGCCCTGAATCTGATGGATTTGGATTATGCTAAACGTTGTGGATTTTTCTTGGAGCCTTTGCGGTGTCCTATTCCGTTGAGAGGAATTGATGCTACACCTTTGGCCAAGAATAAGCCTCAGTACTGGGCCCAGCTGACCATGTGCATGGCTCCTGCACATCAGGAAGTTATTCGCTTTCTGGTACTGCATAATTTGCATGATGTGGTCGTGTTGGGGTTGCCATGGCTACAAACCCATAATCCAGTATTGGATTGGAACTCTATGTCGGTAACCAGCTGGGGTTGTCAGGGAGTACATGGTGATGTTCCATTTTTGTCTATTTCGTCATCCATTCCTTCTGACATCCCAGAGTTCTTGTCGGACTTTCAGGATGTATTTGAAGAGTCCAAGTCTGATGCCCTACCTCCGCATAGGAATTGTGATTGTGCTATCGATTTGATTCCTGGTAGTAAATTCCCTAAGGGTCGTTTATTTAATTTGTCCGTACCTGAACACACCGCTATGCGCAGTTATGTGAAGGAGTCCCTGGAGAAGGGACATATTCGCCCATCGTCGTCACCATTGGGAGCAGGGTTCTTTTTTGTAGCCAAGAAGGATGGTTCGCTAAGACCGTGTATTGATTACCGCCTTCTTAATAAGATCACTGTTAAGTTTCAGTATCCCTTGCCATTGATTTCTGACTTGTTTGCTCGGATTAAGGGGGCTAGTTGGTTTACTAAGATTGATCTTCGTGGTGCGTATAATCTGGTGAGAATCAGGCAGGGAGATGAATGGAAAACGGCATTTAATACGCCCGAG